>NW_026061817.1:0-300000 GCF_023897955.1 Schistocerca gregaria
ACACTAGATCGCGTGTTGAAGTCAATATTACATGAATCGAGTCGACATGTTTGCTTCTTACGATGATGGAATCAGAAGAAATGTGTGTGGTACTTCACTGCATCTGCTGCTCGCCTTTCAGCGTCCCCTATGTCTTATCAGACGAAGATGACTGTGAAATTGGCGGCGATTCAGAGGTTAACGAAGACGCGCAAATCTGCGGACTTACGTGTGAGCCGAAATAGCTCAGTTGGGAGAGCGTTAGACTGAAGATCTAAAGGTCCCTGGTTCGATCCCGGGTTTCGGCAAGCGTATGTTTTGAAGCTGATGCCAATGGAATTGCTCCGAGTCTGTGATGATGTAGGTACAGCCGATAACAAAAATGACTCTATCCTGTAACTGTTCAGGTTGTCTAGTGCTTGCCGTAAGAGGAACACAGTAGGCAACTCCCTGAGAAGTAAGAAAATACGAAAAGTCCTACCGACTGCGTTCCTTTTTTTGTGTCAGGAGGTGAAGAACGTCTCCAACGGAAGCGTGAAATGAGCGAAAACGTGGGAAGCATTGCATTCGAAATGCTTGTGAAATTTCCAATTACTCAGTGAGTGTCGACAAAACACGTAAATCCTCTACTCCAACGTATGAGACCTAACGACTGCTGCGGTTTGTTTTTGCATTGTGTGTCAGCATTCTTCGATAGTCTGCTACGAGCTTAGCGCGACACGTTTGTAGACAGCATTCAGGCGACGTTTAATTAGTAACAGCTCCATGCAGCGATAGCACAGCTGTGAAGGACATGAGTCAATGTACAGCTGTGCATCGTGGGATGTTCTCTATTGTCGTGTGAGCCCGGATAGCTCAGTCGGTAGAGCATTAGGCTTTTAACCTAAGGGTCCAGGGTTCAAGTCCCTGTTCGGGCGGAAATTTTAATACTTTGGTAGCGATTCCTCTGGTAGCGGTGGAAACACTACGGAAAAGAATGCAGCTACGCCGTTTTCTGATGCCACATAGCTTTAAACCGTAGAAGTTGCATGTGTCGGAGAACCTCGACCTACGGGCAGTCGTGGCCGAGTGGTTAAGGCGTCTGACTCGAAATCAGATTCCCTCTGGGAGCGTAGGTTCGAATCCTACCGGCTGCTGTGCGATTTTGCGTAAAGAGGAGCAAATATTTTCACACACGTGAACGCGGTTTGCAAACCGATGGCGCCATCTTCAACAAGACGAAAATTTCCGTTTAACAATACTGAGTGTCGCGACGGCTGCTGCTTACTGTGGCTACCGGTTTTCCTCTCACTGGACGCTGGGACTGCAGAAAGCCGTCGCAGGCCCACGAGTGCGCTCCCGTCATTTTCTCGCGTCGACGCCGAGTTCGTGAGTACACAGACGTGCTTGGAAGCGTTGGACAGAGCCAACATTCATTTCTCTCTTTTTTAAGAATCGCAATTCAGTCATTCGAGTGCGGAAAAAGCAATGGTGCAGCGTTTCTTTTCTTAAGATCTCGCAGCTACTTGCAAGTATGTCGACCACTTAAGACGACAGAAAACTAGCGTCAGCGGTGCGTCAGTGGGAAGTCGGTGAAGTCGCCATTGGAGCCATAAGCCAGTAATTACGTCATGCGAATCACTCGCACGCCACGCAGCTGTACGATAGCTCAGTCGGTAGAGCGTTTGATTTTCAACCAAAGGGTGTTGGGTTCAACGCCATGTCTAGGCGAAAATTAATACACTTTCGTAACGGCTAATGTGCTGGCAATGGAAACACTACAGAAAAGAGTGAGGCCACGCCGCTTTCTGCCATTGGATTGCTTCTAAAGGTGCACTTTCACGTGTCGGAAGACGCTACTGCTACCGGCAGTCGTGGCCGAGTGGTTAAGGCGTCTGACTTGAAATCAGATTCCCTCTGGGAGCGTAGGTTCGAGTCCTGCCGACTGCGGAAATTTTGTAGCTCTCAAAAGATGGGCGTTCAGCTGCATTCTAGCAGTTGCGTCACTACTAAACACGTGGGTCGCCGGCAATGTGCAGTATTATTGGCTGCAGCGCTACAGTCGCACCCAGAAGCCACAGCTCATCGCCTCGTCACACTGCCGTCCACCAGGTGTGAGTGCAAGTGTCGCCTCTCTGGGCAGTGCAGATGTGTCCATTTTAGCTTGCAGACAATTACGTGTAGCAATTTATGAGCTAACGCAAGTCAAATGTTTTAGCGTGTGTATCTGCTAGATACTGCCTCTCACATGGTAGAGAGGCTCACTCCTTCTTGTGTCTCGTTCTCTGCACACGAGTTGCACGTGGCATCGATATAGCAAAGGTTTTCTAGAGAAAGCGAAGTCAATATTACATGAATCGAGTCGACATGTTTGCTTCTTACGATGATGGAATCAGAAGAAATGTGTGTGGTACTTCACTGCATCTGCTGCTCGCCTTTCAGCGTCCCTATGTCTTATCAGACGAAGATGACTGTGAAATTGGCGGCGATTCAGAGGTTAACGAAGACGCGCAAATCTGCGGACTTACGTGTGAGCCGAAATAGCTCAGTTGGGAGAGCGTTAGACTGAAGATCTAAAGGTCCCTGGTTCGATCCCGGTTTCGGCAAGCGTATGTTTTGAAGCTGATGCCAATGAATTGCTCCGAGTCTGTGATGATGTAGGTACAGCCGATAACAAAAATGACTCTATCCTGTAACTGTTCAGGTTGTCTAGTGCTTGCCGTAAGAGGAACACAGGTAGGCAACTCCCTGAGAAGTAAGAAAATACGAAAAGTCCTACCGACTGCGTTCCTTTTTTTTGTGTCAGGAGGTGAAGAACGTCTCCAACGGAAGCGTGAAATGAGCGAAAACGTGGGAAGCATTGCATTCGAAATGCTTGGTGAAATTTCCAATTACTCAGTGAGTGTCGACAAAACACGTAAATCCTCTACTCCAACGTATGAGACCTAACGACTGCTGCGGTTTGTTTTTGCATTGTGTGTCAGCATTCTTCGATAGTCTGCTACGAGCTTAGCGCGACACGTTTGTAGACAGCATTCAGGCGACGTTTAATTAGTAACAGCTCCATGCAGCGATAGCACAGCTGTGAAGGACATGAGTCAATGTACAGCTGTGCATCGTGGGATGTTCTCTATTGTCGTGTGAGCCCGGATAGCTCAGTCGGTAGAGCATTAGGCTTTTAACCTAAGGGTCCAGGGTTCAAGTCCCTGTTCGGGCGGAAATTTTAATACTTTGGTAGCGATTCCTCTGGTAGCGGTGGAAACACTACGGAAAAGAATGCAGCTACGCCGTTTTCTGATGCCACATAGCTTTAAACCGTAGAAGTTGCATGTGTCGGAGAACCTCGACCTACGGGCAGTCGTGGCCGAGTGGTTAAGGCGTCTGACTCGAAATCAGATTCCCTCTGGGAGCGTAGGTTCGAATCCTACCGGCTGCGTGCGATTTTGCGTAAAGAGGAGCAAATATTTTCACACACGTGAACGCGGTTGCAAACCGATGGCGCCATCTTCAACAAGACGAAAATTTCCGTTTAACAATACTGAGTGTCGCGACGGCTGCTGCTTACTGTGGCTACCGGTTCTCCTCTCACTGACGCTGCGACTGCAGAAAGCCGTCGCAGGCCCACGAGTGCGCTCCCGTCATTTTCTCGCGTCGACGCCGAGTTCGTGAGTACACAGACGTGCTTGGAAGCGTTGGACAGAGCCAACATTCATTTCTCTCTTTTTTAAGAATCGCAATTCAGTCATTCGAGTGCGGAAAAAGCAATGGTGCAGCGTTTCTTTTCTTAAGATCTCGCAGCTACTTGCAAGTATGTCGACCACTTAAGACGACAGAAAACTAGCGTCAGCGGTGCGTCAGTGGGAAGTCGGTGAAGTCGCCATTGGAGCCATAAGCCAGTAATTACGTCATGCGAATCACTCGCACGCCACGCAGCTGTACGATAGCTCAGTCGGTAGAGCGTTTGATTTTCAACCAAAGGGTGTTGGGTTCAACGCCATGTCTAGGCGAAAATTAATACACTTTCGTAACGGCTAATGTGCTGGCAATGGAAACACTACAGAAAAGAGTGAGGCCACGCCGCTTTCTGCCATTGGATTGCTTCTAAAGGTGCACTTTTCACGTGTCGGAAGACGCTACTGCTACCGGCAGTCGTGGCCGAGTGGTTAAGGCGTCTGACTTGAAATCAGATTCCCTCTGGGAGCGTAGGTTCGAGTCCTGCCGACTGCGGAAATTTTGTAGCTCTCAAAAGATGGGCGTTCAGCTGCATTCTAGCAGTTGCGTCACTACTAAACACGTGGGTCGCCGGCAATGTGCAGTATTATTGGCTGCAGCGCTACAGTCGCACCCAGAAGCCACAGCTCATCGCCTCGTCACACTGCCGTCCACCAGGTGTGAGTGCAAGTGTCGCCTCTCTGGGCAGTGCAGATGTGTCCATTTTAGCTTGCAGACAATTACGTGTAGCAATTTATGAGCTAACGCAAGTCAAATGTTTTAGCGTGTGTATCTGCTAGATACTGCCTCTCACATGGTAGAGAGGCTCACTCCTTCTTGTGTCTCGTTCTCTGCACACGAGTTGCACGTGGCATCGATATAGCAAAGGTTTTCTAGAGAAAGCGAAGTCAATATTACATGAATCGAGTCGACATGTTTGCTTCTTACGATGATGGAATCAGAAGAAATGTGTGTGGTACTTCACTGCATCTGCTGCTCGCCTTTCAGCGTCCCTATGTCTTATCAGACGAAGATGACTGTGAAATTGGCGGCGATTCAGAGGTTAACGAAGACGCGCAAATCTGCGGACTTACGTGTGAGCCGAAATAGCTCAGTTGGGAGAGCGTTAGACTGAAGATCTAAAGGTCCCTGGTTCGATCCCGGGTTTCGGCAAGCGTATGTTTTGAAGCTGATGCCAATGGAATTGCTCCGAGTCTGTGATGATGTAGGTACAGCCGATAACAAAAATGACTCTATCCTGTAACTGTTCAGGTTGTCTAGTGCTTGCCGTAAGAGGAACACAGTAGGCAACTCCCTGAGAAGTAAGAAAATACGAAAAGTCCTACCGACTGCGTTCCTTTTTTTGTGTCAGGAGGTGAAGAACGTCTCCAACGGAAGCGTGAAATGAGCGAAAACGTGGGAAGCATTGCATTCGAAATGCTTGTGAAATTTCCAATTACTCAGTGAGTGTCGACAAAACACGTAAATCCTCTACTCCAACGTATGAGACCTAACGACTGCTGCGGTTTGTTTTTGCATTGTGTGTCAGCATTCTTCGATAGTCTGCTACGAGCTTAGCGCGACACGTTTGTAGACAGCATTCAGGCGACGTTTAATTAGTAACAGCTCCATGCAGCGATAGCACAGCTGTGAAGGACATGA
The DNA here is from genome assembly GCF_023897955.1 of Schistocerca gregaria. NCBI lineage: Eukaryota > Metazoa > Arthropoda > Insecta > Orthoptera > Acrididae > Schistocerca > Schistocerca gregaria. Next base: position 5,332 of record NW_026061817.1, read on the forward strand.
GTCAATGTACAGCTGTGCATCGTGGGATGTTCTCTGCTGTCGTGTGAGCCCGGATAGCTCAGTCGGTAGAGCATTAGGCTTTTAACCTAAGGGTCCAGGGTTCAAGTCCCTGTTCGGGCGGAAATTTTAATACTTTGGTAGCGATTCCTCTGGTAGCGGTGGAAACACTACGGAAAAGAATGCAGCTACGCCGTTTTCTGATGCCACATAGCTTTAAACCGTAGAAGTTGCATGTGTCGGAGAACCTCGACCTACGGGCAGTCGTGGCCGAGTGGTTAAGGCGTCTGACTCGATATCAGATTCCCTCTGGGAGCGTAGGTTCGAATCCTACCGGCTGCGTGCGATTTTGCGTAAAGAGGAGCAAATATTTTCACACACGTGAACGCGGTTGCAAACCGATGGCGCCATCTTCAACAAGACGAAAATTTCCGTTTAACAATACTGAGTGTCGCGACGGCTGCTGCTTACTGTGGCTACCGGTTTTCCTCTCACTGACGCTGGGACTGCAGAAAGCCGTCGCAGGCCCACGAGTGCGCTCCCGTCATTTTCTCGCGTCGACGCCGAGTTCGTGAGTACACAGACGTGCTTGGAAGCGTTGGACAGAGCCAACATTCATTTCTCTCTTTTTTAAGAATCGCAATTCAGTCATTCGAGTGCGGAAAAAGCAATGGTGCAGCGTTTCTTTTCTTAAGATCTCGCAGCTACTTGCAAGTATGTCGACCACTTAAGACGACAGAAAACTAGCGTCAGCGGTGCGTCAGTGGGAAGTCGGTGAAGTCGCCATTGGAGCCATAAGCCAGTAATTACGTCATGCGAATCACTCGCACGCCACGCAGCTGTACGATAGCTCAGTCGGTAGAGCGTTTGATTTTCAACCAAAGGGTGTTGGGTTCAACGCCACGTCTAGGCGAAAATTAATACACTTTCGTAACGGCTAATGTGCTGGCAATGGAAACACTACAGAAAAGAGTGAGGCCACGCCGCTTTCTGCCATTGGATTGCTTCTAAAGGTGCACTTTCACGTGTCGGAAGACGCTACTGCTACCGGCAGTCGTGGCCGAGTGGTTAAGGCGTCTGACTTGAAATCAGATTCCCTCTGGGAGCGTAGGTTCGAGTCCTGCCGACTGCGGAAATTTTGTAGCTCTCAAAAGATGGGCGTTCAGCTGCATTCTAGCAGTTGCGTCACTACTAAACACGTGGGTCGCCGGCAATGTGCAGTATTATTGGCTGCAGCGCTACAGTCGCACCCAGAAGCCACAGCTCATCGCCTCGTCACACTGCCGTCCACCAGGTGTGAGTGCAAGTGTCGCCTCTCTGGGCAGTGCAGATGTGTCCATTTTAGCTTGCAGACAATTACGTGTAGCAATTTATGAGCTAACGCAAGTCAAATGTTTTAGCGTGTGTATCTGCTAGATACTGCCTCTCACATGGTAGAGAGGCTCACTCCTTCTTGTGTCTCGTTCTCTGCACACGAGTTGCACGTGGCATCGATATAGCAAAGGTTTTCTAGAGAAAGCGAAGTCAATATTACATGAATCGAGTCGACATGTTTGCTTCTTACGATGATGGAATCAGAAGAAATGTGTGTGGTACTTCACTGCATCTGCTGCTCGCCTTTCAGCGTCCCTATGTCTTATCAGACGAAGATGACTGTGAAATTGGCGGCGATTCAGAGGTTAACGAAGACGCGCAAATCTGCGGACTTACGTGTGAGCCGAAATAGCTCAGTTGGGAGAGCGTTAGACTGAAGATCTAAAGGTCCCTGGTTCGATCCCGGGTTTCGGCAAGCGTATGTTTTGAAGCTGATGCCAATGGAATTGCTCCGAGTCTGTGATGATGTAGGTACAGCCGATAACAAAAATGACTCTATCCTGTAACTGTTCAGGTTGTCTAGTGCTTGCCGTAAGAGGAACACAGTAGGCAACTCCCTGAGAAGTAAGAAAATACGAAAAGTCCTACCGACTGCGTTCCTTTTTTTGTGTCAGGAGGTGAAGAACGTCTCCAACGGAAGCGTGAAATGAGCGAAAACGTGGGAAGCATTGCATTCGAAATGCTTGTGAAATTTCCAATTACTCAGTGAGTGTCGACAAAACACGTAAATCCTCTACTCCAACGTATGAGACCTAACGACTGCTGCGGTTTGTTTTTGCATTGTGTGTCAGCATTCTTCGATAGTCTGCTACGAGCTTAGCGCGACACGTTTGTAGACAGCATTCAGGCGACGTTTAATTAGTAACAGCTCCATGCAGCGATAGCACAGCTGTGAAGGACATGAGTCAATGTACAGCTGTGCATCGTGGGATGTTCTCTGCTGTCGTGTGAGCCCGGATAGCTCAGTCGGTAGAGCATTAGGCTTTTAACCTAAGGGTCCAGGGTTCAAGTCCCTGTTCGGGCGGAAATTTTAATACTTTGGTAGCGATTCCTCTGGTAGCGGTGGAAACACTACGGAAAAGAATGCAGCTACGCCGTTTTCTGATGCCACATAGCTTTAAACCGTAGAAGTTGCATGTGTCGGAGAACCTCGACCTACGGGCAGTCGTGGCCGAGTGGTTAAGGCGTCTGACTCGATATCAGATTCCCTCTGGGAGCGTAGGTTCGAATCCTACCGGCTGCGTGCGATTTTGCGTAAAGAGGAGCAAATATTTTCACACACGTGAACGCGGTTGCAAACCGATGGCGCCATCTTCAACAAGACGAAAATTTCCGTTTAACAATACTGAGTGTCGCGACGGCTGCTGCTTACTGTGGCTACCGGTTTTCCTCTCACTGACGCTGGGACTGCAGAAAGCCGTCGCAGGCCCACGAGTGCGCTCCCGTCATTTTCTCGCGTCGACGCCGAGTTCGTGAGTACACAGACGTGCTTGGAAGCGTTGGACAGAGCCAACATTCATTTCTCTCTTTTTTAAGAATCGCAATTCAGTCATTCGAGTGCGGAAAAAGCAATGGTGCAGCGTTTCTTTTCTTAAGATCTCGCAGCTACTTGCAAGTATGTCGACCACTTAAGACGACAGAAAACTAGCGTCAGCGGTGCGTCAGTGGGAAGTCGGTGAAGTCGCCATTGGAGCCATAAGCCAGTAATTACGTCATGCGAATCACTCGCACGCCACGCAGCTGTACGATAGCTCAGTCGGTAGAGCGTTTGATTTTCAACCAAAGGGTGTTGGGTTCAACGCCACGTCTAGGCGAAAATTAATACACTTTCGTAACGGCTAATGTGCTGGCAATGGAAACACTACAGAAAAGAGTGAGGCCACGCCGCTTTCTGCCATTGGATTGCTTCTAAAGGTGCACTTTCACGTGTCGGAAGACGCTACTGCTACCGGCAGTCGTGGCCGAGTGGTTAAGGCGTCTGACTTGAAATCAGATTCCCTCTGGGAGCGTAGGTTCGAGTCCTGCCGACTGCGGAAATTTTGTAGCTCTCAAAAGATGGGCGTTCAGCTGCATTCTAGCAGTTGCGTCACTACTAAACACGTGGGTCGCCGGCAATGTGCAGTATTATTGGCTGCAGCGCTACAGTCGCACCCAGAAGCCACAGCTCATCGCCTCGTCACACTGCCGTCCACCAGGTGTGAGTGCAAGTGTCGCCTCTCTGGGCAGTGCAGATGTGTCCATTTTAGCTTGCAGACAATTACGTGTAGCAATTTATGAGCTAACGCAAGTCAAATGTTTTAGCGTGTGTATCTGCTAGATACTGCCTCTCACATGGTAGAGAGGCTCACTCCTTCTTGTGTCTCGTTCTCTGCACACGAGTTGCACGTGGCATCGATATAGCAAAGGTTTTCTAGAGAAAGCGAAGTCAATATTACATGAATCGAGTCGACATGTTTGCTTCTTACGATGATGGAATCAGAAGAAATGTGTGTGGTACTTCACTGCATCTGCTGCTCGCCTTTCAGCGTCCCTATGTCTTATCAGACGAAGATGACTGTGAAATTGGCGGCGATTCAGAGGTTAACGAAGACGCGCAAATCTGCGGACTTACGTGTGAGCCGAAATAGCTCAGTTGGGAGAGCGTTAGACTGAAGATCTAAAGGTCCCTGGTTCGATCCCGGGTTTCGGCAAGCGTATGTTTTGAAGCTGATGCCAATGGAATTGCTCCGAGTCTGTGATGATGTAGGTACAGCCGATAACAAAAATGACTCTATCCTGTAACTGTTCAGGTTGTCTAGTGCTTGCCGTAAGAGGAACACAGTAGGCAACTCCCTGAGAAGTAAGAAAATACGAAAAGTCCTACCGACTGCGTTCCTTTTTTTGTGTCAGGAGGTGAAGAACGTCTCCAACGGAAGCGTGAAATGAGCGAAAACGTGGGAAGCATTGCATTCGAAATGCTTGTGAAATTTCCAATTACTCAGTGAGTGTCGACAAAACACGTAAATCCTCTACTCCAACGTATGAGACCTAACGACTGCTGCGGTTTGTTTTTGCATTGTGTGTCAGCATTCTTCGATAGTCTGCTACGAGCTTAGCGCGACACGTTTGTAGACAGCATTCAGGCGACGTTTAATTAGTAACAGCTCCATGCAGCGATAGCACAGCTGTGAAGGACATGAGTCAATGTACAGCTGTGCATCGTGGGATGTTCTCTGCTGTCGTGTGAGCCCGGATAGCTCAGTCGGTAGAGCATTAGGCTTTTAACCTAAGGGTCCAGGGTTCAAGTCCCTGTTCGGGCGGAAATTTTAATACTTTGGTAGCGATTCCTCTGGTAGCGGTGGAAACACTACGGAAAAGAATGCAGCTACGCCGTTTTCTGATGCCACATAGCTTTAAACCGTAGAAGTTGCATGTGTCGGAGAACCTCGACCTACGGGCAGTCGTGGCCGAGTGGTTAAGGCGTCTGACTCGATATCAGATTCCCTCTGGGAGCGTAGGTTCGAATCCTACCGGCTGCGTGCGATTTTGCGTAAAGAGGAGCAAATATTTTCACACACGTGAACGCGGTTGCAAACCGATGGCGCCATCTTCAACAAGACGAAAATTTCCGTTTAACAATACTGAGTGTCGCGACGGCTGCTGCTTACTGTGGCTACCGGTTTTCCTCTCACTGACGCTGGGACTACAGAAAGCCGTCGCAGGCCCACGAGTGCGCTCCCGTCATTTTCTCGCGTCGACGCCGAGTTCGTGAGTACACAGACGTGCTTGGAAGCGTTGGACAGAGCCAACATTCATTTCTCTCTTTTTTAAGAATCGCAATTCAGTCATTCGAGTGCGGAAAAAGCAATGGTGCAGCGTTTCTTTTCTTAAGATCTCGCAGCTACTTGCAAGTATGTCGACCACTTAAGACGACAGAAAACTAGCGTCAGCGGTGCGTCAGTGGGAAGTCGGTGAAGTCGCCATTGGAGCCATAAGCCAGTAATTACGTCATGCGAATCACTCGCACGCCACGCAGCTGTACGATAGCTCAGTCGGTAGAGCGTTTGATTTTCAACCAAAGGGTGTTGGGTTCAACGCCACGTCTAGGCGAAAATTAATACACTTTCGTAACGGCTAATGTGCTGGCAATGGAAACACTACAGAAAAGAGTGAGGCCACGCCGCTTTCTGCCATTGGATTGCTTCTAAAGGTGCACTTTCACGTGTCGGAAGACGCTACTGCTACCGGCAGTCGTGGCCGAGTGGTTAAGGCGTCTGACTTGAAATCAGATTCCCTCTGGGAGCGTAGGTTCGAGTCCTGCCGACTGCGGAAATTTTGTAGCTCTCAAAAGATGGGCGTTCAGCTGCATTCTAGCAGTTGCGTCACTACTAAACACGTGGGTCGCCGGCAATGTGCAGTATTATTGGCTGCAGCGCTACAGTCGCACCCAGAAGCCACAGCTCATCGCCTCGTCACACTGCCGTCCACCAGGTGTGAGTGCAAGTGTCGCCTCTCTGGGCAGTGCAGATGTGTCCATTTTAGCTTGCAGACAATTACGTGTAGCAATTTATGAGCTAACGCAAGTCAAATGTTTTAGCGTGTGTATCTGCTAGATACTGCCTCTCACATGGTAGAGAGGCTCACTCCTTCTTGTGTCTCGTTCTCTGCACACGAGTTGCACGTGGCATCGATATAGCAAAGGTTTTCTAGAGAAAGCGAAGTCAATATTACATGAATCGAGTCGACATGTTTGCTTCTTACGATGATGGAATCAGAAGAAATGTGTGTGGTACTTCACTGCATCTGCTGCTCGCCTTTCAGCGTCCCTATGTCTTATCAGACGAAGATGACTGTGAAATTGGCGGCGATTCAGAGGTTAACGAAGACGCGCAAATCTGCGGACTTACGTGTGAGCCGAAATAGCTCAGTTGGGAGAGCGTTAGACTGAAGATCTAAAGGTCCCTGGTTCGATCCCGGGTTTCGGCAAGCGTATGTTTTGAAGCTGATGCCAATGGAATTGCTCCGAGTCTGTGATGATGTAGGTACAGCCGATAACAAAAATGACTCTATCCTGTAACTGTTCAGGTTGTCTAGTGCTTGCCGTAAGAGGAACACAGTAGGCAACTCCCTGAGAAGTAAGAAAATACGAAAAGTCCTACCGACTGCGTTCCTTTTTTTGTGTCAGGAGGTGAAGAACGTCTCCAACGGAAGCGTGAAATGAGCGAAAACGTGGGAAGCATTGCATTCGAAATGCTTGTGAAATTTCCAATTACTCAGTGAGTGTCGACAAAACACGTAAATCCTCTACTCCAACGTATGAGACCTAACGACTGCTGCGGTTTGTTTTTGCATTGTGTGTCAGCATTCTTCGATAGTCTGCTACGAGCTTAGCGCGACACGTTTGTAGACAGCATTCAGGCGACGTTTAATTAGTAACAGCTCCATGCAGCGATAGCACAGCTGTGAAGGACATGAGTCAATGTACAGCTGTGCATCGTGGGATGTTCTCTGCTGTCGTGTGAGCCCGGATAGCTCAGTCGGTAGAGCATTAGGCTTTTAACCTAAGGGTCCAGGGTTCAAGTCCCTGTTCGGGCGGAAATTTTAATACTTTGGTAGCGATTCCTCTGGTAGCGGTGGAAACACTACGGAAAAGAATGCAGCTACGCCGTTTTCTGATGCCACATAGCTTTAAACCGTAGAAGTTGCATGTGTCGGAGAACCTCGACCTACGGGCAGTCGTGGCCGAGTGGTTAAGGCGTCTGACTCGATATCAGATTCCCTCTGGGAGCGTAGGTTCGAATCCTACCGGCTGCGTGCGATTTTGCGTAAAGAGGAGCAAATATTTTCACACACGTGAACGCGGTTGCAAACCGATGGCGCCATCTTCAACAAGACGAAAATTTCCGTTTAACAATACTGAGTGTCGCGACGGCTGCTGCTTACTGTGGCTACCGGTTTTCCTCTCACTGACGCTGGGACTGCAGAAAGCCGTCGCAGGCCCACGAGTGCGCTCCCGTCATTTTCTCGCGTCGACGCCGAGTTCGTGAGTACACAGACGTGCTTGGAAGCGTTGGACAGAGCCAACATTCATTTCTCTCTTTTTTAAGAATCGCAATTCAGTCATTCGAGTGCGGAAAAAGCAATGGTGCAGCGTTTCTTTTCTTAAGATCTCGCAGCTACTTGCAAGTATGTCGACCACTTAAGACGACAGAAAACTAGCGTCAGCGGTGCGTCAGTGGGAAGTCGGTGAAGTCGCCATTGGAGCCATAAGCCAGTAATTACGTCATGCGAATCACTCGCACGCCACGCAGCTGTACGATAGCTCAGTCGGTAGAGCGTTTGATTTTCAACCAAAGGGTGTTGGGTTCAACGCCACGTCTAGGCGAAAATTAATACACTTTCGTAACGGCTAATGTGCTGGCAATGGAAACACTACAGAAAAGAGTGAGGCCACGCCGCTTTCTGCCATTGGATTGCTTCTAAAGGTGCACTTTCACGTGTCGGAAGACGCTACTGCTACCGGCAGTCGTGGCCGAGTGGTTAAGGCGTCTGACTTGAAATCAGATTCCCTCTGGGAGCGTAGGTTCGAGTCCTGCCGACTGCGGAAATTTTGTAGCTCTCAAAAGATGGGCGTTCAGCTGCATTCTAGCAGTTGCGTCACTACTAAACACGTGGGTCGCCGGCAATGTGCAGTATTATTGGCTGCAGCGCTACAGTCGCACCCAGAAGCCACAGCTCATCGCCTCGTCACACTGCCGTCCACCAGGTGTGAGTGCAAGTGTCGCCTCTCTGGGCAGTGCAGATGTGTCCATTTTAGCTTGCAGACAATTACGTGTAGCAATTTATGAGCTAACGCAAGTCAAATGTTTTAGCGTGTGTATCTGCTAGATACTGCCTCTCACATGGTAGAGAGGCTCACTCCTTCTTGTGTCTCGTTCTCTGCACACGAGTTGCACGTGGCATCGATATAGCAAAGGTTTTCTAGAGAAAGCGAAGTCAATATTACATGAATCGAGTCGACATGTTTGCTTCTTACGATGATGGAATCAGAAGAAATGTGTGTGGTACTTCACTGCATCTGCTGCTCGCCTTTCAGCGTCCCTATGTCTTATCAGACGAAGATGACTGTGAAATTGGCGGCGATTCAGAGGTTAACGAAGACGCGCAAATCTGCGGACTTACGTGTGAGCCGAAATAGCTCAGTTGGGAGAGCGTTAGACTGAAGATCTAAAGGTCCCTGGTTCGATCCCGGGTTTCGGCAAGCGTATGTTTTGAAGCTGATGCCAATGGAATTGCTCCGAGTCTGTGATGATGTAGGTACAGCCGATAACAAAAATGACTCTATCCTGTAACTGTTCAGGTTGTCTAGTGCTTGCCGTAAGAGGAACACAGTAGGCAACTCCCTGAGAAGTAAGAAAATACGAAAAGTCCTACCGACTGCGTTCCTTTTTTTGTGTCAGGAGGTGAAGAACGTCTCCAACGGAAGCGTGAAATGAGCGAAAACGTGGGAAGCATTGCATTCGAAATGCTTGTGAAATTTCCAATTACTCAGTGAGTGTCGACAAAACACGTAAATCCTCTACTCCAACGTATGAGACCTAACGACTGCTGCGGTTTGTTTTTGCATTGTGTGTCAGCATTCTTCGATAGTCTGCTACGAGCTTAGCGCGACACGTTTGTAGACAGCATTCAGGCGACGTTTAATTAGTAACAGCTCCATGCAGCGATAGCACAGCTGTGAAGGACATGAGTCAATGTACAGCTGTGCATCGTGGGATGTTCTCTGCTGTCGTGTGAGCCCGGATAGCTCAGTCGGTAGAGCATTAGGCTTTTAACCTAAGGGTCCAGGGTTCAAGTCCCTGTTCGGGCGGAAATTTTAATACTTTGGTAGCGATTCCTCTGGTAGCGGTGGAAACACTACGGAAAAGAATGCAGCTACGCCGTTTTCTGATGCCACATAGCTTTAAACCGTAGAAGTTGCATGTGTCGGAGAACCTCGACCTACGGGCAGTCGTGGCCGAGTGGTTAAGGCGTCTGACTCAAAATCAGATTCCCTCTGGGAGCGTAGGTTCGAATCCTACCGGCTGCGTGCGATTTTGCGTAAAGAGGAGCAAATATTTTCACACACGTGAACGCGGTTGCAAACCAATGGCGCCATCTTCAACAAGACGAAAATTTCCGTTTAACAATACTGAGTGTCGCGACGGCTGCTGCTTACTGTGGCTACCGGTTTTCCTCTCACTGACGCTGGGACTGCAGAAAGCCGTCGCAGGCCCACGAGTGCGCTCCCGTCATTTTCTCGCGTCGACGCCGAGTTCGTGAGTACACAGACGTGCTTGGAAGCGTTGGACAGAGCCAACATTCATTTCTCTCTTTTTTAAGAATCGCAATTCAGTCATTCGAGTGCGGAAAAAGCAATGGTGCAGCGTTTCTTTTCTTAAGATCTCGCAGCTACTTGCAAGTATGTCGACCACTTAAGACGACAGAAAACTAGCGTCAGCGGTGCGTCAGTGGGAAGTCGGTGAAGTCGCCATTGGAGCCATAAGCCAGTAATTACGTCATGCGAATCACTCGCACGCCACGCAGCTGTACGATAGCTCAGTCGGTAGAGCGTTTGATTTTCAACCAAAGGGTGTTGGGTTCAACGCCACGTCTAGGCGAAAATTAATACACTTTCGTAACGGCTAATGTGCTGGCAATGGAAACACTACAGAAAAGAGTGAGGCCACGCCGCTTTCTGCCATTGGATTGCTTCTAAAGGTGCACTTTCACGTGTCGGAAGACGCTACTGCTACCGGCAGTCGTGGCCGAGTGGTTAAGGCGTCTGACTTGAAATCAGATTCCCTCTGGGAGCGTAGGTTCGAGTCCTGCCGACTGCGGAAATTTTGTAGCTCTCAAAAGATGGGCGTTCAGCTGCATTCTAGCAGTTGCGTCACTACTAAACACGTGGGTCGCCGGCAATGTGCAGTATTATTGGCTGCAGCGCTACAGTCGCACCCAGAAGCCACAGCTCATCGCCTCGTCACACTGCCGTCCACCAGGTGTGAGTGCAAGTGTCGCCTCTCTGGGCAGTGCAGATGTGTCCATTTTAGCTTGCAGACAATTACGTGTAGCAATTTATGAGCTAACGCAAGTCAAATGTTTTAGCGTGTGTATCTGCTAGATACTGCCTCTCACATGGTAGAGAGGCTCACTCCTTCTTGTGTCTCGTTCTCTGCACACGAGTTGCACGTGGCATCGATATAGCAAAGGTTTTCTAGAGAAAGCGAAGTCAATATTACATGAATCGAGTCGACATGTTTGCTTCTTACGATGATGGAATCAGAAGAAATGTGTGTGGTACTTCACTGCATCTGCTGCTCGCCTTTCAGCGTCCCTATGTCTTATCAGACGAAGATGACTGTGAAATTGGCGGCGATTCAGAGGTTAACGAAGACGCGCAAATCTGCGGACTTACGTGTGAGCCGAAATAGCTCAGTTGGGAGAGCGTTAGACTGAAGATCTAAAGGTCCCTGGTTCGATCCCGGGTTTCGGCAAGCGTATGTTTTGAAGCTGATGCCAATGGAATTGCTCCGAGTCTGTGATGATGTAGGTACAGCCGATAACAAAAATGACTCTATCCTGTAACTGTTCAGGTTGTCTAGTGCTTGCCGTAAGAGGAACACAGTAGGCAACTCCCTGAGAAGTAAGAAAATACGAAAAGTCCTACCGACTGCGTTCCTTTTTTTGTGTCAGGAGGTGAAGAACGTCTCCAACGGAAGCGTGAAATGAGCGAAAACGTGGGAAGCATTGCATTCGAAATGCTTGTGAAATTTCCAATTACTCAGTGAGTGTCGACAAAACACGTAAATCCTCTACTCCAACGTATGAGACCTAACGACTGCTGCGGTTTGTTTTTGCATTGTGTGTCAGCATTCTTCGATAGTCTGCTACGAGCTTAGCGCGACACGTTTGTAGACAGCATTCAGGCGACGTTTAATTAGTAACAGCTCCATGCAGCGATAGCACAGCTGTGAAGGACATGAGTCAATGTACAGCTGTGCATCGTGGGATGTTCTCTATTGTCGTGTGAGCCCGGATAGCTCAGTCGGTAGAGCATTAGGCTTTTAACCTAAGGGTCCAGGGTTCAAGTCCCTGTTCGGGCGGAAATTTTAATACTTTGGTAGCGATTCCTCTGGTAGCGGTGGAAACACTACGGAAAAGAATGCAGCTACGCCGTTTTCTGATGCCACATAGCTTTAAACCGTAGAAGTTGCATGTGTCGGAGAACCTCGACCTACGGGCAGTCGTGGCCGAGTGGTTAAGGCGTCTGACTCGAAATCAGATTCCCTCTGGGAGCGTAGGTTCGAATCCTACCGGCTGCGTGCGATTTTGCGTAAAGAGGAGCAAATATTTTCACACACGTGAACGCGGTTGCAAACCGATGGCGCCATCTTCAACAAGACGAAAATTTCCGTTTAACAATACTGAGTGTCGCGACGGCTGCTGCTTACTGTGGCTACCGGTTTTCCTCTCACTGACGCTGGGACTGCAGAAAGCCGTCGCAGGCCCACGAGTGCGCTCCCGTCATTTTCTCGCGTCGACGCCGAGTTCGTGAGTACACAGACGTGCTTGGAAGCGTTGGACAGAGCCAACATTCATTTCTCTCTTTTTTAAGAATCGCAATTCAGTCATTCGAGTGCGGAAAAAGCAATGGTGCAGCGTTTCTTTTCTTAAGATCTCGCAGCTACTTGCAAGTATGTCGACCACTTAAGACGACAGAAAACTAGCGTCAGCGGTGCGTCAGTGGGAAGTCGGTGAAGTCGCCATTGGAGCCATAAGCCAGTAATTACGTCATGCGAATCACTCGCACGCCACGCAGCTGTACGATAGCTCAGTCGGTAGAGCGTTTGATTTTCAACCAAAGGGTGTTGGGTTCAACGCCATGTCTAGGCGAAAATTAATACACTTTCGTAACGGCTAATGTGCTGACAATGGAAACACTACAGAAAAGAGTGAGGCCACGCCGCTTTCTGCCATTGGATTGCTTCTAAAGGTGCACTTTCACGTGTCGGAAGACGCTACTGCTACCGGCAGTCGTGGCCGAGTGGTTAAGGCGTCTGACTTGAAATCAGATTCCCTCTGGGAGCGTAGGTTCGAGTCCTGCCGACTGCGGAAATTTTGTAGCTCTCAAAAGATGGGCGTTCAGCTGCATTCTAGCAGTTGCGTCACTACTAAACACGTGGGTCGCCGGCAATGTGCAGTATTATTGGCTGCAGCGCTACAGTCGCACCCAGAAGCCACAGCTCATCGCCTCGTCACACTGCCGTCCACCAGGTGTGAGTGCAAGTGTCGCCTCTCTGGGCAGTGCAGATGTGTCCATTTTAGCTTGCAGACAATTACGTGTAGCAATTTATGAGCTAACGCAAGTCAAATGTTTTAGCGTGTGTATCTGCTAGATACTGCCTCTCACATGGTAGAGAGGCTCACTCCTTCTTGTGTCTCGTTCTCTGCACACGAGTTGCACGTGGCATCGATATAGCAAAGGTTTTCTAGAGAAAGCGAAGTCAATATTACATGAATCGAGTCGACATGTTTGCTTCTTACGATGATGGAATCAGAAGAAATGTGTGTGGTACTTCACTGCATCTGCTGCTCGCCTTTCAGCGTCCCTATGTCTTATCAGACGAAGATGACTGTGAAATTGGCGGCGATTCAGAGGTTAACGAAGACGCGCAAATCTGCGGACTTACGTGTGAGCCGAAATAGCTCAGTTGGGAGAGCGTTAGACTGAAGATCTAAAGGTCCCTGGTTCGATCCCGGGTTTCGGCAAGCGTATGTTTTGAAGCTGATGCCAATGGAATTGCTCCGAGTCTGTGATGATGTAGGTACAGCCGATAACAAAAATGACTCTATCCTGTAACTGTTCAGGTTGTCTAGTGCTTGCCGTAAGAGGAACACAGTAGGCAACTCCCTGAGAAGTAAGAAAATACGAAAAGTCCTACCGACTGCGTTCCTTTTTTTGTGTCAGGAGGTGAAGAACGTCTCCAACGGAAGCGTGAAATGAGCGAAAACGTGGGAAGCATTGCATTCGAAATGCTTGTGAAATTTCCAATTACTCAGTGAGTGTCGACAAAACACGTAAATCCTCTACTCCAACGTATGAGACCTAACGACTGCTGCGGTTTGTTTTTGCATTGTGTGTCAGCATTCTTCGATAGTCTGCTACGAGCTTAGCGCGACACGTTTGTAGACAGCATTCAGGCGACGTTTAATTAGTAACAGCTCCATGCAGCGATAGCACAGCTGTGAAGGACATGAGTCAATGTACAGCTGTGCATCGTGGGATGTTCTCTGCTGTCGTGTGAGCCCGGATAGCTCAGTCGGTAGAGCATTAGGCTTTTAACCTAAGGGTCCAGGGTTCAAGTCCCTGTTCGGGCGGAAATTTTAATACTTTGGTAGCGATTCCTCTGGTAGCGGTGGAAACACTACGGAAAAGAATGCAGCTACGCCGTTTTCTGATGCCACATAGCTTTAAACCGTAGAAGTTGCATGTGTCGGAGAACCTCGACCTACGGGCAGTCGTGGCCGAGTGGTTAAGGCGTCTGACTCAAAATCAGATTCCCTCTGGGAGCGTAGGTTCGAATCCTACCGGCTGCGTGCGATTTTGCGTAAAGAGGAGCAAATATTTTCACACACGTGAACGCGGTTGCAAACCAATGGCGCCATCTTCAACAAGACGAAAATTTCCGTTTAACAATACTGAGTGTCGCGACGGCTGCTGCTTACTGTGGCTACCGGTTTTCCTCTCACTGACGCTGGGACTGCAGAAAGCCGTCGCAGGCCCACGAGTGCGCTCCCGTCATTTTCTCGCGTCGACGCCGAGTTCGTGAGTACACAGACGTGCTTGGAAGCGTTGGACAGAGCCAACATTCATTTCTCTCTTTTTTAAGAATCGCAATTCAGTCATTCGAGTGCGGAAAAAGCAATGGTGCAGCGTTTCTTTTCTTAAGATCTCGCAGCTACTTGCAAGTATGTCGACCACTTAAGACGACAGAAAACTAGCGTCAGCGGTGCGTCAGTGGGAAGTCGGTGAAGTCGCCATTGGAGCCATAAGCCAGTAATTACGTCATGCGAATCACTCGCACGCCACGCAGCTGTACGATAGCTCAGTCGGTAGAGCGTTTGATTTTCAACCAAAGGGTGTTGGGTTCAACGCCATGTCTAGGCGAAAATTAATACACTTTCGTAACGGCTAATGTGCTGGCAATGGAAACACTACAGAAAAGAGTGAGGCCACGCCGCTTTCTGCCATTGGATTGCTTCTAAAGGTGCACTTTCACGTGTCGGAAGACGCTACTGCTACCGGCAGTCGTGGCCGAGTGGTTAAGGCGTCTGACTTGAAATCAGATTCCCTCTGGGAGCGTAGGTTCGAGTCCTGCCGACTGCGGAAATTTTGTAGCTCTCAAAAGATGGGCGTTCAGCTGCATTCTAGCAGTTGCGTCACTACTAAACACGTGGGTCGCCGGCAATGTGCAGTATTATTGGCTGCAGCGCTACAGTCGCACCCAGAAGCCACAGCTCATCGCCTCGTCACACTGCCGTCCACCAGGTGTGAGTGCAAGTGTCGCCTCTCTGGGCAGTGCAGATGTGTCCATTTTAGCTTGCAGACAATTACGTGTAGCAATTTATGAGCTAACGCAAGTCAAATGTTTTAGCGTGTGTATCTGCTAGATACTGCCTCTCACATGGTAGAGAGGCTCACTCCTTCTTGTGTCTCGTTCTCTGCACACGAGTTGCACGTGGCATCGATATAGCAAAGGTTTTCTAGAGAAAGCGAAGTCAATATTACATGAATCGAGTCGACATGTTTGCTTCTTACGATGATGGAATCAGAAGAAATGTGTGTGGTACTTCACTGCATCTGCTGCTCGCCTTTCAGCGTCCCTATGTCTTATCAGACGAAGATGACTGTGAAATTGGCGGCGATTCAGAGGTTAACGAAGACGCGCAAATCTGCGGACTTACGTGTGAGCCGAAATAGCTCAGTTGGGAGAGCGTTAGACTGAAGATCTAAAGGTCCCTGGTTCGATCCCGGGTTTCGGCAAGCGTATGTTTTGAAGCTGATGCCAATGGAATTGCTCCGAGTCTGTGATGATGTAGGTACAGCCGATAACAAAAATGACTCTATCCTGTAACTGTTCAGGTTGTCTAGTGCTTGCCGTAAGAGGAACACAGTAGGCAACTCCCTGAGAAGTAAGAAAATACGAAAAGTCCTACCGACTGCGTTCCTTTTTTTGTGTCAGGAGGTGAAGAACGTCTCCAACGGAAGCGTGAAATGAGCGAAAACGTGGGAAGCATTGCATTCGAAATGCTTGTGAAATTTCCAATTACTCAGTGAGTGTCGACAAAACACGTAAATCCTCTACTCCAACGTATGAGACCTAACGACTGCTGCGGTTTGTTTTTGCATTGTGTGTCAGCATTCTTCGATAGTCTGCTACGAGCTTAGCGCGACACGTTTGTAGACAGCATTCAGGCGACGTTTAATTAGTAACAGCTCCATGCAGCGATAGCACAGCTGTGAAGGACATGAGTCAATGTACAGCTGTGCATCGTGGGATGTTCTCTATTGTCGTGTGAGCCCGGATAGCTCAGTCGGTAGAGCATTAGGCTTTTAACCTAAGGGTCCAGGGTTCAAGTCCCTGTTCGGGCGGAAATTTTAATACTTTGGTAGCGATTCCTCTGGTAGCGGTGGAAACACTACGGAAAAGAATGCAGCTACGCCGTTTTCTGATGCCACATAGCTTTAAACCGTAGAAGTTGCATGTGTCGGAGAACCTCGACCTACGGGCAGTCGTGGCCGAGTGGTTAAGGCGTCTGACTCGAAATCAGATTCCCTCTGGGAGCGTAGGTTCGAATCCTACCGGCTGCGTGCGATTTTGCGTAAAGAGGAGCAAATATTTTCACACACGTGAACGCGGTTGCAAACCGATGGCGCCATCTTCAACAAGACGAAAATTTCCGTTTAACAATACTGAGTGTCGCGACGGCTGCTGCTTACTGTGGCTACCGGTTTTCCTCTCACTGACGCTGGGACTGCAGAAAGCCGTCGCAGGCCCACGAGTGCGCTCCCGTCATTTTCTCGCGTCGACGCCGAGTTCGTGAGTACACAGACGTGTTTGGAAGCGTTGGACAGAGCCAACATTCATTTCTCTCTTTTTTAAGAATCGCAATTCAGTCATTCGAGTGCGGAAAAAGCAATGGTGCAGCGTTTCTTTTCTTAAGATCTCGCAGCTACTTGCAAGTATGTCGACCACTTAAGACGACAGAAAACTAGCGTCAGCGGTGCGTCAGTGGGAAGTCGGTGAAGTCGCCATTGGAGCCATAAGCCAGTAATTACGTCATGCGAATCACTCGCACGCCACGCAGCTGTACGATAGCTCAGTCGGTAGAGCGTTTGATTTTCAACCAAAGGGTGTTGGGTTCAACGCCATGTCTAGGCGAAAATTAATACACTTTCGTAACGGCTAATGTGCTGGCAATGGAAACACTACAGAAAAGAGTGAGGCCACGCCGCTTTCTGCCATTGGATTGCTTCTAAAGGTGCACTTTCACGTGTCGGAAGACGCTACTGCTACCGGCAGTCGTGGCCGAGTGGTTAAGGCGTCTGACTTGAAATCAGATTCCCTCTGGGAGCGTAGGTTCGAGTCCTGCCGACTGCGGAAATTTTGTAGCTCTCAAAAGATGGGCGTTCAGCTGCATTCTAGCAGTTGCGTCACTACTAAACACGTGGGTCGCCGGCAATGTGCAGTATTATTGGCTGCAGCGCTACAGTCGCACCCAGAAGCCACAGCTCATCGCCTCGTCACACTGCCGTCCACCAGGTGTGAGTGCAAGTGTCGCCTCTCTGGGCAGTGCAGATGTGTCCATTTTAGCTTGCAGACAATTACGTGTAGCAATTTATGAGCTAACGCAAGTCAAATGTTTTAGCGTGTGTATCTGCTAGATACTGCCTCTCACATGGTAGAGAGGCTCACTCCTTCTTGTGTCTCGTTCTCTGCACACGAGTTGCACGTGGCATCGATATAGCAAAGGTTTTCTAGAGAAAGCGAAGTCAATATTACATGAATCGAGTCGACATGTTTGCTTCTTACGATGATGGAATCAGAAGAAATGTGTGTGGTACTTCACTGCATCTGCTGCTCGCCTTTCAGCGTCCCTATGTCTTATCAGACGAAGATGACTGTGAAATTGGCGGCGATTCAGAGGTTAACGAAGACGCGCAAATCTGCGGACTTACGTGTGAGCCGAAATAGCTCAGTTGGGAGAGCGTTAGACTGAAGATCTAAAGGTCCCTGGTTCGATCCCGGGTTTCGGCAAGCGTATGTTTTGAAGCTGATGCCAATGGAATTGCTCCGAGTCTGTGATGATGTAGGTACAGCCGATAACAAAAATGACTCTATCCTGTAACTGTTCAGGTTGTCTAGTGCTTGCCGTAAGAGGAACACAGTAGGCAACTCCCTGAGAAGTAAGAAAATACGAAAAGTCCTACCGACTGCGTTCCTTTTTTTGTGTCAGGAGGTGAAGAACGTCTCCAACGGAAGCGTGAAATGAGCGAAAACGTGGGAAGCATTGCATTCGAAATGCTTGTGAAATTTCCAATTACTCAGTGAGTGTCGACAAAACACGTAAATCCTCTACTCCAACGTATGAGACCTAACGACTGCTGCGGTTTGTTTTTGCATTGTGTGTCAGCATTCTTCGATAGTCTGCTACGAGCTTAGCGCGACACGTTTGTAGACAGCATTCAGGCGACGTTTAATTAGTAACAGCTCCATGCAGCGATAGCACAGCTGTGAAGGACATGAGTCAATGTACAGCTGTGCATCGTGGGATGTTCTCTATTGTCGTGTGAGCCCGGATAGCTCAGTCGGTAGAGCATTAGGCTTTTAACCTAAGGGTCCAGGGTTCAAGTCCCTGTTCGGGCGGAAATTTTAATACTTTGGTAGCGATTCCTCTGGTAGCGGTGGAAACACTACGGAAAAGAATGCAGCTACGCCGTTTTCTGATGCCACATAGCTTTAAACCGTAGAAGTTGCATGTGTCGGAGAACCTCGACCTACGGGCAGTCGTGGCCGAGTGGTTAAGGCGTCTGACTCGAAATCAGATTCCCTCTGGGAGCGTAGGTTCGAATCCTACCGGCTGCGTGCGATTTTGCGTAAAGAGGAGCAAATATTTTCACACACGTGAACGCGGTTGCAAACCGATGGCGCCATCTTCAACAAGACGAAAATTTCCGTTTAACAATACTGAGTGTCGCGACGGCTGCTGCTTACTGTGGCTACCGGTTTTCCTCTCACTGACGCTGGGACTGCAGAAAGCCGTCGCAGGCCCACGAGTGCGCTCCCGTCATTTTCTCGCGTCGACGCCGAGTTCGTGAGTACACAGACGTGCTTGGAAGCGTTGGACAGAGCCAACATTCATTTCTCTCTTTTTTAAGAATCGCAATTCAGTCATTCGAGTGCGGAAAAAGCAATGGTGCAGCGTTTCTTTTCTTAAGATCTCGCAGCTACTTGCAAGTATGTCGACCACTTAAGACGACAGAAAACTAGCGTCAGCGGTGCGTCAGTGGGAAGTCGGTGAAGTCGCCATTGGAGCCATAAGCCAGTAATTACGTCATGCGAATCACTCGCACGCCACGCAGCTGTACGATAGCTCAGTCGGTAGAGCGTTTGATTTTCAACCAAAGGGTGTTGGGTTCAACGCCACGTCTAGGCGAAAATTAATACACTTTCGTAACGGCTAATGTGCTGGCAATGGAAACACTACAGAAAAGAGTGAGGCCACGCCGCTTTCTGCCATTGGATTGCTTCTAAAGGTGCACTTTCACGTGTCGGAAGACGCTACTGCTACCGGCAGTCGTGGCCGAGTGGTTAAGGCGTCTGACTTGAAATCAGATTCCCTCTGGGAGCGTAGGTTCGAGTCCTGCCGACTGCGGAAATTTTGTAGCTCTCAAAAGATGGGCGTTCAGCTGCATTCTAGCAGTTGCGTCACTACTAAACACGTGGGTCGCCGGCAATGTGCAGTATTATTGGCTGCAGCGCTACAGTCGCACCCAGAAGCCACAGCTCATCGCCTCGTCACACTGCCGTCCACCAGGTGTGAGTGCAAGTGTCGCCTCTCTGGGCAGTGCAGATGTGTCCATTTTAGCTTGCAGACAATTACGTGTAGCAATTTATGAGCTAACGCAAGTCAAATGTTTTAGCGTGTGTATCTGCTAGATACTGCCTCTCACATGGTAGAGAGGCTCACTCCTTCTTGTGTCTCGTTCTCTGCACACGAGTTGCACGTGGCATCGATATAGCAAAGGTTTTCTAGAGAAAGCGAAGTCAATATTACATGAATCGAGTCGACATGTTTGCTTCTTACGATGATGGAATCAGAAGAAATGTGTGTGGTACTTCACTGCATCTGCTGCTCGCCTTTCAGCGTCCCTATGTCTTATCAGACGAAGATGACTGTGAAATTGGCGGCGATTCAGAGGTTAACGAAGACGCGCAAATCTGCGGACTTACGTGTGAGCCGAAATAGCTCAGTTGGGAGAGCGTTAGACTGAAGATCTAAAGGTCCCTGGTTCGATCCCGGGTTTCGGCAAGCGTATGTTTTGAAGCTGATGCCAATGGAATTGCTCCGAGTCTGTGATGATGTAGGTACAGCCGATAACAAAAATGACTCTATCCTGTAACTGTTCAGGTTGTCTAGTGCTTGCCGTAAGAGGAACACAGTAGGCAACTCCCTGAGAAGTAAGAAAATACGAAAAGTCCTACCGACTGCGTTCCTTTTTTTGTGTCAGGAGGTGAAGAACGTCTCCAACGGAAGCGTGAAATGAGCGAAAACGTGGGAAGCATTGCATTCGAAATGCTTGTGAAATTTCCAATTACTCAGTGAGTGTCGACAAAACACGTAAATCCTCTACTCCAACGTATGAGACCTAACGACTGCTGCGGTTTGTTTTTGCATTGTGTGTCAGCATTCTTCGATAGTCTGCTACGAGCTTAGCGCGACACGTTTGTAGACAGCATTCAGGCGACGTTTAATTAGTAACAGCTCCATGCAGCGATAGCACAGCTGTGAAGGACATGAGTCAATGTACAGCTGTGCATCGTGGGATGTTCTCTATTGTCGTGTGAGCCCGGATAGCTCAGTCGGTAGAGCATTAGGCTTTTAACCTAAGGGTCCAGGGTTCAAGTCCCTGTTCGGGCGGAAATTTTAATACTTTGGTAGCGATTCCTCTGGTAGCGGTGGAAACACTACGGAAAAGAATGCAGCTACGCCGTTTTCTGATGCCACATAGCTTTAAACCGTAGAAGTTGCATGTGTCGGAGAACCTCGACCTACGGGCAGTCGTGGCCGAGTGGTTAAGGCGTCTGACTCGAAATCAGATTCCCTCTGGGAGCGTAGGTTCGAATCCTACCGGCTGCGTGCGATTTTGCGTAAAGAGGAGCAAATATTTTCACACACGTGAACGCGGTTGCAAACCGATGGCGCCATCTTCAACAAGACGAAAATTTCCGTTTAACAATACTGAGTGTCGCGACGGCTGCTGCTTACTGTGGCTACCGGTTTTCCTCTCACTGACGCTGGGACTGCAGAAAGCCGTCGCAGGCCCACGAGTGCGCTCCCGTCATTTTCTCGCGTCGACGCCGAGTTCGTGAGTACACAGACGTGTTTGGAAGCGTTGGACAGAGCCAACATTCATTTCTCTCTTTTTTAAGAATCGCAATTCAGTCATTCGAGTGCGGAAAAAGCAATGGTGCAGCGTTTCTTTTCTTAAGATCTCGCAGCTACTTGCAAGTATGTCGACCACTTAAGACGACAGAAAACTAGCGTCAGCGGTGCGTCAGTGGGAAGTCGGTGAAGTCGCCATTGGAGCCATAAGCCAGTAATTACGTCATGCGAATCACTCGCACGCCACGCAGCTGTACGATAGCTCAGTCGGTAGAGCGTTTGATTTTCAACCAAAGGGTGTTGGGTTCAACGCCATGTCTAGGCGAAAATTAATACACTTTCGTAACGGCTAATGTGCTGGCAATGGAAACACTACAGAAAAGAGTGAGGCCACGCCGCTTTCTGCCATTGGATTGCTTCTAAAGGTGCACTTTCACGTGTCGGAAGACGCTACTGCTACCGGCAGTCGTGGCCGAGTGGTTAAGGCGTCTGACTTGAAATCAGATTCCCTCTGGGAGCGTAGGTTCGAGTCCTGCCGACTGCGGAAATTTTGTAGCTCTCAAAAGATGGGCGTTCAGCTGCATTCTAGCAGTTGCGTCACTACTAAACACGTGGGTCGCCGGCAATGTGCAGTATTATTGGCTGCAGCGCTACAGTCGCACCCAGAAGCCACAGCTCATCGCCTCGTCACACTGCCGTCCACCAGGTGTGAGTGCAAGTGTCGCCTCTCTGGGCAGTGCAGATGTGTCCATTTTAGCTTGCAGACAATTACGTGTAGCAATTTATGAGCTAACGCAAGTCAAATGTTTTAGCGTGTGTATCTGCTAGATACTGCCTCTCACATGGTAGAGAGGCTCACTCCTTCTTGTGTCTCGTTCTCTGCACACGAGTTGCACGTGGCATCGATATAGCAAAGGTTTTCTAGAGAAAGCGAAGTCAATATTACATGAATCGAGTCGACATGTTTGCTTCTTACGATGATGGAATCAGAAGAAATGTGTGTGGTACTTCACTGCATCTGCTGCTCGCCTTTCAGCGTCCCTATGTCTTATCAGACGAAGATGACTGTGAAATTGGCGGCGATTCAGAGGTTAACGAAGACGCGCAAATCTGCGGACTTACGTGTGAGCCGAAATAGCTCAGTTGGGAGAGCGTTAGACTGAAGATCTAAAGGTCCCTGGTTCGATCCCGGGTTTCGGCAAGCGTATGTTTTGAAGCTGATGCCAATGGAATTGCTCCGAGTCTGTGATGATGTAGGTACAGCCGATAACAAAAATGACTCTATCCTGTAACTGTTCAGGTTGTCTAGTGCTTGCCGTAAGAGGAACACAGTAGGCAACTCCCTGAGAAGTAAGAAAATACGAAAAGTCCTACCGACTGCGTTCCTTTTTTTGTGTCAGGAGGTGAAGAACGTCTCCAACGGAAGCGTGAAATGAGCGAAAACGTGGGAAGCATTGCATTCGAAATGCTTGTGAAATTTCCAATTACTCAGTGAGTGTCGACAAAACACGTAAATCCTCTACTCCAACGTATGAGACCTAACGACTGCTGCGGTTTGTTTTTGCATTGTGTGTCAGCATTCTTCGATAGTCTGCTACGAGCTTAGCGCGACACGTTTGTAGACAGCATTCAGGCGACGTTTAATTAGTAACAGCTCCATGCAGCGATAGCACAGCTGTGAAGGACATGAGTCAATGTACAGCTGTGCATCGTGGGATGTTCTCTATTGTCGTGTGAGCCCGGATAGCTCAGTCGGTAGAGCATTAGGCTTTTAACCTAAGGGTCCAGGGTTCAAGTCCCTGTTCGGGCGGAAATTTTAATACTTTGGTAGCGATTCCTCTGGTAGCGGTGGAAACACTACGGAAAAGAATGCAGCTACGCCGTTTTCTGATGCCACATAGCTTTAAACCGTAGAAGTTGCATGTGTCGGAGAACCTCGACCTACGGGCAGTCGTGGCCGAGTGGTTAAGGCGTCTGACTCGAAATCAGATTCCCTCTGGGAGCGTAGGTTCGAATCCTACCGGCTGCGTGCGATTTTGCGTAAAGAGGAGCAAATATTTTCACACACGTGAACGCGGTTGCAAACCGATGGCGCCATCTTCAACAAGACGAAAATTTCCGTTTAACAATACTGAGTGTCGCGACGGCTGCTGCTTACTGTGGCTACCGGTTTTCCTCTCACTGACGCTGGGACTGCAGAAAGCCGTCGCAGGCCCACGAGTGCGCTCCCGTCATTTTCTCGCGTCGACGCCGAGTTCGTGAGTACACAGACGTGCTTGGAAGCGTTGGACAGAGCCAACATTCATTTCTCTCTTTTTTAAGAATCGCAATTCAGTCATTCGAGTGCGGAAAAAGCAATGGTGCAGCGTTTCTTTTCTTAAGATCTCGCAGCTACTTGCAAGTATGTCGACCACTTAAGACGACAGAAAACTAGCGTCAGCGGTGCGTCAGTGGGAAGTCGGTGAAGTCGCCATTGGAGCCATAAGCCAGTAATTACGTCATGCGAATCACTCGCACGCCACGCAGCTGTACGATAGCTCAGTCGGTAGAGCGTTTGATTTTCAACCAAAGGGTGTTGGGTTCAACGCCACGTCTAGGCGAAAATTAATACACTTTCGTAACGGCTAATGTGCTGGCAATGGAAACACTACAGAAAAGAGTGAGGCCACGCCGCTTTCTGCCATTGGATTGCTTCTAAAGGTGCACTTTCACGTGTCGGAAGACGCTACTGCTACCGGCAGTCGTGGCCGAGTGGTTAAGGCGTCTGACTTGAAATCAGATTCCCTCTGGTAGCGTAGGTTCGAGTCCTGCCGACTGCGGAAATTTTGTAGCTCTCAAAAGATGGGCGTTCAGCTGCATTCTAGCAGTTGCGTCACTACTAAACACGTGGGTCGCCGGCAATGTGCAGTATTATTGGCTGCAGCGCTACAGTCGCACCCAGAAGCCACAGCTCATCGCCTCGTCACACTGCCGTCCACCAGGTGTGAGTGCAAGTGTCGCCTCTCTGGGCAGTGCAGATGTGTCCATTTTAGCTTGCAGACAATTACGTGTAGCAATTTATGAGCTAACGCAAGTCAAATGTTTTAGCGTGTGTATCTGCTAGATACTGCCTCTCACATGGTAGAGAGGCTCACTCCTTCTTGTGTCTCGTTCTCTGCACACGAGTTGCACGTGGCATCGATATAGCAAAGGTTTTCTAGAGAAAGCGAAGTCAATATTACATGAATCGAGTCGACATGTTTGCTTCTTACGATGATGGAATCAGAAGAAATGTGTGTGGTACTTCACTGCATCTGCTGCTCGCCTTTCAGCGTCCCTATGTCTTATCAGACGAAGATGACTGTGAAATTGGCGGCGATTCAGAGGTTAACGAAGACGCGCAAATCTGCGGACTTACGTGTGAGCCGAAATAGCTCAGTTGGGAGAGCGTTAGACTGAAGATCTAAAGGTCCCTGGTTCGATCCCGGGTTTCGGCAAGCGTATGTTTTGAAGCTGATGCCAATGGAATTGCTCCGAGTCTGTGATGATGTAGGTACAGCCGATAACAAAAATGACTCTATCCTGTAACTGTTCAGGTTGTCTAGTGCTTGCCGTAAGAGGAACACAGTAGGCAACTCCCTGAGAAGTAAGAAAATACGAAAAGTCCTACCGACTGCGTTCCTTTTTTTGTGTCAGGAGGTGAAGAACGTCTCCAACGGAAGCGTGAAATGAGCGAAAACGTGGGAAGCATTGCATTCGAAATGCTTGTGAAATTTCCAATTACTCAGTGAGTGTCGACAAAACACGTAAATCCTCTACTCCAACGTATGAGACCTAACGACTGCTGCGGTTTGTTTTTGCATTGTGTGTCAGCATTCTTCGATAGTCTGCTACGAGCTTAGCGCGACACGTTTGTAGACAGCATTCAGGCGACGTTTAATTAGTAACAGCTCCATGCAGCGATAGCACAGCTGTGAAGGACATGAGTCAATGTACAGCTGTGCATCGTGGGATGTTCTCTATTGTCGTGTGAGCCCGGATAGCTCAGTCGGTAGAGCATTAGGCTTTTAACCTAAGGGTCCAGGGTTCAAGTCCCTGTTCGGGCGGAAATTTTAATACTTTGGTAGCGATTCCTCTGGTAGCGGTGGAAACACTACGGAAAAGAATGCAGCTACGCCGTTTTCTGATGCCACATAGCTTTAAACCGTAGAAGTTGCATGTGTCGGAGAACCTCGACCTACGGGCAGTCGTGGCCGAGTGGTTAAGGCGTCTGACTCGAAATCAGATTCCCTCTGGGAGCGTAGGTTCGAATCCTACCGGCTGCGTGCGATTTTGCGTAAAGAGGAGCAAATATTTTCACACACGTGAACGCGGTTGCAAACCGATGGCGCCATCTTCAACAAGACGAAAATTTCCGTTTAACAATACTGAGTGTCGCGACGGCTGCTGCTTACTGTGGCTACCGGTTTTCCTCTCACTGACGCTGGGACTGCAGAAAGCCGTCGCAGGCCCACGAGTGCGCTCCCGTCATTTTCTCGCGTCGACGCCGAGTTCGTGAGTACACAGACGTGCTTGGAAGCGTTGGACAGAGCCAACATTCATTTCTCTCTTTTTTAAGAATCGCAATTCAGTCATTCGAGTGCGGAAAAAGCAATGGTGCAGCGTTTCTTTTCTTAAGATCTCGCAGCTACTTGCAAGTATGTCGACCACTTAAGACGACAGAAAACTAGCGTCAGCGGTGCGTCAGTGGGAAGTCGGTGAAGTCGCCATTGGAGCCATAAGCCAGTAATTACGTCATGCGAATCACTCGCACGCCACGCAGCTGTACGATAGCTCAGTCGGTAGAGCGTTTGATTTTCAACCAAAGGGTGTTGGGTTCAACGCCATGTCTAGGCGAAAATTAATACACTTTCGTAACGGCTAATGTGCTGGCAATGGAAACACTACAGAAAAGAGTGAGGCCACGCCGCTTTCTGCCATTGGATTGCTTCTAAAGGTGCACTTTCACGTGTCGGAAGACGCTACTGCTACCGGCAGTCGTGGCCGAGTGGTTAAGGCGTCTGACTTGAAATCAGATTCCCTCTGGTAGCGTAGGTTCGAGTCCTGCCGACTGCGGAAATTTTGTAGCTCTCAAAAGATGGGCGTTCAGCTGCATTCTAGCAGTTGCGTCACTACTAAACACGTGGGTCGCCGGCAATGTGCAGTATTATTGGCTGCAGCGCTACAGTCGCACCCAGAAGCCACAGCTCATCGCCTCGTCACACTGCCGTCCACCAGGTGTGAGTGCAAGTGTCGCCTCTCTGGGCAGTGCAGATGTGTCCATTTTAGCTTGCAGACAATTACGTGTAGCAATTTATGAGCTAACGCAAGTCAAATGTTTTAGCGTGTGTATCTGCTAGATACTGCCTCTCACATGGTAGAGAGGCTCACTCCTTCTTGTGTCTCGTTCTCTGCACACGAGTTGCACGTGGCATCGATATAGCAAAGGTTTTCTAGAGAAAGCGAAGTCAATATTACATGAATCGAGTCGACATGTTTGCTTCTTACGATGATGGAATCAGAAGAAATGTGTGTGGTACTTCACTGCATCTGCTGCTCGCCTTTCAGCGTCCCTATGTCTTATCAGACGAAGATGACTGTGAAATTGGCGGCGATTCAGAGGTTAACGAAGACGCGCAAATCTGCGGACTTACGTGTGAGCCGAAATAGCTCAGTTGGGAGAGCGTTAGACTGAAGATCTAAAGGTCCCTGGTTCGATCCCGGGTTTCGGCAAGCGTATGTTTTGAAGCTGATGCCAATGGAATTGCTCCGAGTCTGTGATGATGTAGGTACAGCCGATAACAAAAATGACTCTATCCTGTAACTGTTCAGGTTGTCTAGTGCTTGCCGTAAGAGGAACACAGTAGGCAACTCCCTGAGAAGTAAGAAAATACGAAAAGTCCTACCGACTGCGTTCCTTTTTTTGTGTCAGGAGGTGAAGAACGTCTCCAACGGAAGCGTGAAATGAGCGAAAACGTGGGAAGCATTGCATTCGAAATGCTTGTGAAATTTCCAATTACTCAGTGAGTGTCGACAAAACACGTAAATCCTCTACTCCAACGTATGAGACCTAACGACTGCTGCGGTTTGTTTTTGCATTGTGTGTCAGCATTCTTCGATAGTCTGCTACGAGCTTAGCGCGACACGTTTGTAGACAGCATTCAGGCGACGTTTAATTAGTAACAGCTCCATGCAGCGATAGCACAGCTGTGAAGGACATGAGTCAATGTACAGCTGTGCATCGTGGGATGTTCTCTATTGTCGTGTGAGCCCGGATAGCTCAGTCGGTAGAGCATTAGGCTTTTAACCTAAGGGTCCAGGGTTCAAGTCCCTGTTCGGGCGGAAATTTTAATACTTTGGTAGCGATTCCTCTGGTAGCGGTGGAAACACTACGGAAAAGAATGCAGCTACGCCGTTTTCTGATGCCACATAGCTTTAAACCGTAGAAGTTGCATGTGTCGGAGAACCTCGACCTACGGGCAGTCGTGGCCGAGTGGTTAAGGCGTCTGACTCGAAATCAGATTCCCTCTGGGAGCGTAGGTTCGAATCCTACCGGCTGCGTGCGATTTTGCGTAAAGAGGAGCAAATATTTTCACACACGTGAACGCGGTTGCAAACCGATGGCGCCATCTTCAACAAGACGAAAATTTCCGTTTAACAATACTGAGTGTCGCGACGGCTGCTGCTTACTGTGGCTACCGGTTTTCCTCTCACTGACGCTGGGACTGCAGAAAGCCGTCGCAGGCCCACGAGTGCGCTCCCGTCATTTTCTCGCGTCGACGCCGAGTTCGTGAGTACACAGACGTGCTTGGAAGCGTTGGACAGAGCCAACATTCATTTCTCTCTTTTTTAAGAATCGCAATTCAGTCATTCGAGTGCGGAAAAAGCAATGGTGCAGCGTTTCTTTTCTTAAGATCTCGCAGCTACTTGCAAGTATGTCGACCACTTAAGACGACAGAAAACTAGCGTCAGCGGTGCGTCAGTGGGAAGTCGGTGAAGTCGCCATTGGAGCCATAAGCCAGTAATTACGTCATGCGAATCACTCGCACGCCACGCAGCTGTACGATAGCTCAGTCGGTAGAGCGTTTGATTTTCAACCAAAGGGTGTTGGGTTCAACGCCACGTCTAGGCGAAAATTAATACACTTTCGTAACGGCTAATGTGCTGGCAATGGAAACACTACAGAAAAGAGTGAGGCCACGCCGCTTTCTGCCATTGGATTGCTTCTAAAGGTGCACTTTCACGTGTCGGAAGACGCTACTGCTACCGGCAGTCGTGGCCGAGTGGTTAAGGCGTCTGACTTGAAATCAGATTCCCTCTGGTAGCGTAGGTTCGAGTCCTGCCGACTGCGGAAATTTTGTAGCTCTCAAAAGATGGGCGTTCAGCTGCATTCTAGCAGTTGCGTCACTACTAAACACGTGGGTCGCCGGCAATGTGCAGTATTATTGGCTGCAGCGCTACAGTCGCACCCAGAAGCCACAGCTCATCGCCTCGTCACACTGCCGTCCACCAGGTGTGAGTGCAAGTGTCGCCTCTCTGGGCAGTGCAGATGTGTCCATTTTAGCTTGCAGACAATTACGTGTAGCAATTTATGAGCTAACGCAAGTCAAATGTTTTAGCGTGTGTATCTGCTAGATACTGCCTCTCACATGGTAGAGAGGCTCACTCCTTCTTGTGTCTCGTTCTCTGCACACGAGTTGCACGTGGCATCGATATAGCAAAGGTTTTCTAGAGAAAGCGAAGTCAATATTACATGAATCGAGTCGACATGTTTGCTTCTTACGATGATGGAATCAGAAGAAATGTGTGTGGTACTTCACTGCATCTGCTGCTCGCCTTTCAGCGTCCCTATGTCTTATCAGACGAAGATGACTGTGAAATTGGCGGCGATTCAGAGGTTAACGAAGACGCGCAAATCTGCGGACTTACGTGTGAGCCGAAATAGCTCAGTTGGGAGAGCGTTAGACTGAAGATCTAAAGGTCCCTGGTTCGATCCCGGGTTTCGGCAAGCGTATGTTTTGAAGCTGATGCCAATGGAATTGCTCCGAGTCTGTGATGATGTAGGTACAGCCGATAACAAAAATGACTCTATCCTGTAACTGTTCAGGTTGTCTAGTGCTTGCCGTAAGAGGAACACAGTAGGCAACTCCCTGAGAAGTAAGAAAATACGAAAAGTCCTACCGACTGCGTTCCTTTTTTTGTGTCAGGAGGTGAAGAACGTCTCCAACGGAAGCGTGAAATGAGCGAAAACGTGGGAAGCATTGCATTCGAAATGCTTGTGAAATTTCCAATTACTCAGTGAGTGTCGACAAAACACGTAAATCCTCTACTCCAACGTATGAGACCTAACGACTGCTGCGGTTTGTTTTTGCATTGTGTGTCAGCATTCTTCGATAGTCTGCTACGAGCTTAGCGCGACACGTTTGTAGACAGCATTCAGGCGACGTTTAATTAGTAACAGCTCCATGCAGCGATAGCACAGCTGTGAAGGACATGAGTCAATGTACAGCTGTGCATCGTGGGATGTTCTCTATTGTCGTGTGAGCCCGGATAGCTCAGTCGGTAGAGCATTAGGCTTTTAACCTAAGGGTCCAGGGTTCAAGTCCCTGTTCGGGCGGAAATTTTAATACTTTGGTAGCGATTCCTCTGGTAGCGGTGGAAACACTACGGAAAAGAATGCAGCTACGCCGTTTTCTGATGCCACATAGCTTTAAACCGTAGAAGTTGCATGTGTCGGAGAACCTCGACCTACGGGCAGTCGTGGCCGAGTGGTTAAGGCGTCTGACTCGAAATCAGATTCCCTCTGGGAGCGTAGGTTCGAATCCTACCGGCTGCGTGCGATTTTGCGTAAAGAGGAGCAAATATTTTCACACACGTGAACGCGGTTGCAAACCGATGGCGCCATCTTCAACAAGACGAAAATTTCCGTTTAACAATACTGAGTGTCGCGACGGCTGCTGCTTACTGTGGCTACCGGTTTTCCTCTCACTGACGCTGGGACTGCAGAAAGCCGTCGCAGGCCCACGAGTGCGCTCCCGTCATTTTCTCGCGTCGACGCCGAGTTCGTGAGTACACAGACGTGCTTGGAAGCGTTGGACAGAGCCAACATTCATTTCTCTCTTTTTTAAGAATCGCAATTCAGTCATTCGAGTGCGGAAAAAGCAATGGTGCAGCGTTTCTTTTCTTAAGATCTCGCAGCTACTTGCAAGTATGTCGACCACTTAAGACGACAGAAAACTAGCGTCAGCGGTGCGTCAGTGGGAAGTCGGTGAAGTCGCCATTGGAGCCATAAGCCAGTAATTACGTCATGCGAATCACTCGCACGCCACGCAGCTGTACGATAGCTCAGTCGGTAGAGCGTTTGATTTTCAACCAAAGGGTGTTGGGTTCAACGCCATGTCTAGGCGAAAATTAATACACTTTCGTAACGGCTAATGTGCTGGCAATGGAAACACTACAGAAAAGAGTGAGGCCACGCCGCTTTCTGCCATTGGATTGCTTCTAAAGGTGCACTTTCACGTGTCGGAAGACGCTACTGCTACCGGCAGTCGTGGCCGAGTGGTTACGGCGTCTGACTTGAAATCAGATTCCCTCTGGTAGCGTAGGTTCGAGTCCTGCCGACTGCGGAAATTTTGTAGCTCTCAAAAGATGGGCGTTCAGCTGCATTCTAGCAGTTGCGTCACTACTAAACACGTGGGTCGCCGGCAATGTGCAGTATTATTGGCTGCAGCGCTACAGTCGCACCCAGAAGCCACAGCTCATCGCCTCGTCACACTGCCGTCCACCAGGTGTGAGTGCAAGTGTCGCCTCTCTGGGCAGTGCAGATGTGTCCATTTTAGCTTGCAGACAATTACGTGTAGCAATTTATGAGCTAACGCAAGTCAAATGTTTTAGCGTGTGTATCTGCTAGATACTGCCTCTCACATGGTAGAGAGGCTCACTCCTTCTTGTGTCTCGTTCTCTGCACACGAGTTGCACGTGGCATCGATATAGCAAAGGTTTTCTAGAGAAAGCGAAGTCAATATTACATGAATCGAGTCGACATGTTTGCTTCTTACGATGATGGAATCAGAAGAAATGTGTGTGGTACTTCACTGCATCTGCTGCTCGCCTTTCAGCGTCCCTATGTCTTATCAGACGAAGATGACTGTGAAATTGGCGGCGATTCAGAGGTTAACGAAGACGCGCAAATCTGCGGACTTACGTGTGAGCCGAAATAGCTCAGTTGGGAGAGCGTTAGACTGAAGATCTAAAGGTCCCTGGTTCGATCCCGGGTTTCGGCAAGCGTATGTTTTGAAGCTGATGCCAATGGAATTGCTCCGAGTCTGTGATGATGTAGGTACAGCCGATAACAAAAATGACTCTATCCTGTAACTGTTCAGGTTGTCTAGTGCTTGCCGTAAGAGGAACACAGTAGGCAACTCCCTGAGAAGTAAGAAAATACGAAAAGTCCTACCGACTGCGTTCCTTTTTTTGTGTCAGGAGGTGAAGAACGTCTCCAACGGAAGCGTGAAATGAGCGAAAACGTGGGAAGCATTGCATTCGAAATGCTTGTGAAATTTCCAATTACTCAGTGAGTGTCGACAAAACACGTAAATCCTCTACTCCAACGTATGAGACCTAACGACTGCTGCGGTTTGTTTTTGCATTGTGTGTCAGCATTCTTCGATAGTCTGCTACGAGCTTAGCGCGACACGTTTGTAGACAGCATTCAGGCGACGTTTAATTAGTAACAGCTCCATGCAGCGATAGCACAGCTGTGAAGGACATGAGTCAATGTACAGCTGTGCATCGTGGGATGTTCTCTATTGTCGTGTGAGCCCGGATAGCTCAGTCGGTAGAGCATTAGGCTTTTAACCTAAGGGTCCAGGGTTCAAGTCCCTGTTCGGGCGGAAATTTTAATACTTTGGTAGCGATTCCTCTGGTAGCGGTGGAAACACTACGGAAAAGAATGCAGCTACGCCGTTTTCTGATGCCACATAGCTTTAAACCGTAGAAGTTGCATGTGTCGGAGAACCTCGACCTACGGGCAGTCGTGGCCGAGTGGTTAAGGCGTCTGACTCGAAATCAGATTCCCTCTGGGAGCGTAGGTTCGAATCCTACCGGCTGCGTGCGATTTTGCGTAAAGAGGAGCAAATATTTTCACACACGTGAACGCGGTTGCAAACCGATGGCGCCATCTTCAACAAGACGAAAATTTCCGTTTAACAATACTGAGTGTCGCGACGGCTGCTGCTTACTGTGGCTACCGGTTTTCCTCTCACTGACGCTGGGACTGCAGAAAGCCGTCGCAGGCCCACGAGTGCGCTCCCGTCATTTTCTCGCGTCGACGCCGAGTTCGTGAGTACACAGACGTGCTTGGAAGCGTTGGACAGAGCCAACATTCATTTCTCTCTTTTTTAAGAATCGCAATTCAGTCATTCGAGTGCGGAAAAAGCAATGGTGCAGCGTTTCTTTTCTTAAGATCTCGCAGCTACTTGCAAGTATGTCGACCACTTAAGACGACAGAAAACTAGCGTCAGCGGTGCGTCAGTGGGAAGTCGGTGAAGTCGCCATTGGAGCCATAAGCCAGTAATTACGTCATGCGAATCACTCGCACGCCACGCAGCTGTACGATAGCTCAGTCGGTAGAGCGTTTGATTTTCAACCAAAGGGTGTTGGGTTCAACGCCATGTCTAGGCGAAAATTAATACACTTTCGTAACGGCTAATGTGCTGGCAATGGAAACACTACAGAAAAGAGTGAGGCCACGCCGCTTTCTGCCATTGGATTGCTTCTAAAGGTGCACTTTCACGTGTCGGAAGACGCTACTGCTACCGGCAGTCGTGGCCGAGTGGTTAAGGCGTCTGACTTGAAATCAGATTCCCTCTGGTAGCGTAGGTTCGAGTCCTGCCGACTGCGGAAATTTTGTAGCTCTCAAAAGATGGGCGTTCAGCTGCATTCTAGCAGTTGCGTCACTACTAAACACGTGGGTCGCCGGCAATGTGCAGTATTATTGGCTGCAGCGCTACAGTCGCACCCAGAAGCCACAGCTCATCGCCTCGTCACACTGCCGTCCACCAGGTGTGAGTGCAAGTGTCGCCTCTCTGGGCAGTGCAGATGTGTCCATTTTAGCTTGCAGACAATTACGTGTAGCAATTTATGAGCTAACGCAAGTCAAATGTTTTAGCGTGTGTATCTGCTAGATACTGCCTCTCACATGGTAGAGAGGCTCACTCCTTCTTGTGTCTCGTTCTCTGCACACGAGTTGCACGTGGCATCGATATAGCAAAGGTTTTCTAGAGAAAGCGAAGTCAATATTACATGAATCGAGTCGACATGTTTGCTTCTTACGATGATGGAATCAGAAGAAATGTGTGTGGTACTTCACTGCATCTGCTGCTCGCCTTTCAGCGTCCCTATGTCTTATCAGACGAAGATGACTGTGAAATTGGCGGCGATTCAGAGGTTAACGAAGACGCGCAAATCTGCGGACTTACGTGTGAGCCGAAATAGCTCAGTTGGGAGAGCGTTAGACTGAAGATCTAAAGGTCCCTGGTTCGATCCCGGGTTTCGGCAAGCGTATGTTTTGAAGCTGATGCCAATGGAATTGCTCCGAGTCTGTGATGATGTAGGTACAGCCGATAACAAAAATGACTCTATCCTGTAACTGTTCAGGTTGTCTAGTGCTTGCCGTAAGAGGAACACAGTAGGCAACTCCCTGAGAAGTAAGAAAATACGAAAAGTCCTACCGACTGCGTTCCTTTTTTTGTGTCAGGAGGTGAAGAACGTCTCCAACGGAAGCGTGAAATGAGCGAAAACGTGGGAAGCATTGCATTCGAAATGCTTGTGAAATTTCCAATTACTCAGTGAGTGTCGACAAAACACGTAAATCCTCTACTCCAACGTATGAGACCTAACGACTGCTGCGGTTTGTTTTTGCATTGTGTGTCAGCATTCTTCGATAGTCTGCTACGAGCTTAGCGCGACACGTTTGTAGACAGCATTCAGGCGACGTTTAATTAGTAACAGCTCCATGCAGCGATAGCACAGCTGTGAAGGACATGAGTCAATGTACAGCTGTGCATCGTGGGATGTTCTCTATTGTCGTGTGAGCCCGGATAGCTCAGTCGGTAGAGCATTAGGCTTTTAACCTAAGGGTCCAGGGTTCAAGTCCCTGTTCGGGCGGAAATTTTAATACTTTGGTAGCGATTCCTCTGGTAGCGGTGGAAACACTACGGAAAAGAATGCAGCTACGCCGTTTTCTGATGCCACATAGCTTTAAACCGTAGAAGTTGCATGTGTCGGAGAACCTCGACCTACGGGCAGTCGTGGCCGAGTGGTTAAGGCGTCTGACTCGAAATCAGATTCCCTCTGGGAGCGTAGGTTCGAATCCTACCGGCTGCGTGCGATTTTGCGTAAAGAGGAGCAAATATTTTCACACACGTGAACGCGGTTGCAAACCGATGGCGCCATCTTCAACAAGACGAAAATTTCCGTTTAACAATACTGAGTGTCGCGACGGCTGCTGCTTACTGTGGCTACCGGTTCTCCTCTCACTGACGCTGCGACTGCAGAAAGCCGTCGCAGGCCCACGAGTGCGCTCCCGTCATTTTCTCGCGTCGACGCCGAGTTCGTGAGTACACAGACGTGCTTGGAAGCGTTGGACAGAGCCAACATTCATTTCTCTCTTTTTTAAGAATCGCAATTCAGTCATTCGAGTGCGGAAAAAGCAATGGTGCAGCGTTTCTTTTCTTAAGATCTCGCAGCTACTTGCAAGTATGTCGACCACTTAAGACGACAGAAAACTAGCGTCAGCGGTGCGTCAGTGGGAAGTCGGTGAAGTCGCCATTGGAGCCATAAGCCAGTAATTACGTCATGCGAATCACTCGCACGCCACGCAGCTGTACGATAGCTCAGTCGGTAGAGCGTTTGATTTTCAACCAAAGGGTGTTGGGTTCAACGCCACGTCTAGGCGAAAATTAATACACTTTCGTAACGGCTAATGTGCTGGCAATGGAAACACTACAGAAAAGAGTGAGGCCACGCCGCTTTCTGCCATTGGATTGCTTCTAAAGGTGCACTTTCACGTGTCGGAAGACGCTACTGCTACCGGCAGTCGTGGCCGAGTGGTTAAGGCGTCTGACTTGAAATCAGATTCCCTCTGGTAGCGTAGGTTCGAGTCCTGCCGACTGCGGAAATTTTGTAGCTCTCAAAAGATGGGCGTTCAGCTGCATTCTAGCAGTTGCGTCACTACTAAACACGTGGGTCGCCGGCAATGTGCAGTATTATTGGCTGCAGCGCTACAGTCGCACCCAGAAGCCACAGCTCATCGCCTCGTCACACTGCCGTCCACCAGGTGTGAGTGCAAGTGTCGCCTCTCTGGGCAGTGCAGATGTGTCCATTTTAGCTTGCAGACAATTACGTGTAGCAATTTATGAGCTAACGCAAGTCAAATGTTTTAGCGTGTGTATCTGCTAGATACTGCCTCTCACATGGTAGAGAGGCTCACTCCTTCTTGTGTCTCGTTCTCTGCACACGAGTTGCACGTGGCATCGATATAGCAAAGGTTTTCTAGAGAAAGCGAAGTCAATATTACATGAATCGAGTCGACATGTTTGCTTCTTACGATGATGGAATCAGAAGAAATGTGTGTGGTACTTCACTGCATCTGCTGCTCGCCTTTCAGCGTCCCTATGTCTTATCAGACGAAGATGACTGTGAAATTGGCGGCGATTCAGAGGTTAACGAAGACGCGCAAATCTGCGGACTTACGTGTGAGCCGAAATAGCTCAGTTGG
This sequence comes from Schistocerca gregaria, assembly GCF_023897955.1. Taxonomy (NCBI): domain Eukaryota; kingdom Metazoa; phylum Arthropoda; class Insecta; order Orthoptera; family Acrididae; genus Schistocerca; species Schistocerca gregaria. The sequence goes on from NW_026061817.1 coordinate 41,189, forward strand.
GAGAGCGTTAGACTGAAGATCTAAAGGTCCCTGGTTCGATCCCGGGTTTCGGCAAGCGTATGTTTTGAAGCTGATGCCAATGGAATTGCTCCGAGTCTGTGATGATGTAGGTACAGCCGATAACAAAAATGACTCTATCCTGTAACTGTTCAGGTTGTCTAGTGCTTGCCGTAAGAGGAACACAGTAGGCAACTCCCTGAGAAGTAAGAAAATACGAAAAGTCCTACCGACTGCGTTCCTTTTTTTGTGTCAGGAGGTGAAGAACGTCTCCAACGGAACCGTGAAATGAGCGAAAACGTGGGAAGCATTGCATTCGAAATGCTTGTGAAATTTCCAATTACTCAGTGAGTGTCGACAAAACACGTAAATTCTCTACTCCAACGTATGAGACCTAACGACTGCTGCGGTTTGTTTTTGCATTGTGTGTCAGCATTCTTCGATAGTCTGCTACGAGCTTAGCGCGACACGTTTGTAGACAGCATTCAGGCGACGTTTAATTAGTAACAGCTCCATGCAGCGATAGCACAGCTGTGAAGGACATGAGTCAATGTACAGCTGTGCATCGTGGGATGTTCTCTATTGTCGTGTGAGCCCGGATAGCTCAGTCGGTAGAGCATTAGGCTTTTAACCTAAGGGTCCAGGGTTCAAGTCCCTGTTCGGGCGGAAATTTTAATACTTTGGTAGCGATTCCTCTGGTAGCGGTGGAAACACTACGGAAAAGAATGCAGCTACGCCGTTTTCTGATGCCACATAGCTTTAAACCGTAGAAGTTGCATGTGTCGGAGAACCTCGACCTACGGGCAGTCGTGGCCGAGTGGTTAAGGCGTCTGACTCGAAATCAGATTCCCTCTGGGAGCGTAGGTTCGAATCCTACCGGCTGCGTGCGATTTTGCGTAAAGAGGAGCAAATATTTTCACACACGTGAACGCGGTTGCAAACCGATGGCGCCATCTTCAACAAGACGAAAATTTCCGTGTAACAATACTGAGTGTCGCGACGGCTGCTGCTTACTGTGGCTACCGGTTCTCCTCTCACTGACGCTGCGACTGCAGAAAGCCGTCGCAGGCCCACGAGTGCGCTCCCGTCATTTTCTCGCGTCGACGCCGAGTTCGTGAGTACACAGACGTGCTTGGAAGCGTTGGACAGAGCCAACATTCATTTCTCTCTTTTTTAAGAATCGCAATTCAGTCATTCGAGTGCGGAAAAAGCAATGGTGCAGCGTTTCTTTTCTTAAGATCTCGCAGCTACTTGCAAGTATGTCGACCACTTAAGACGACAGAAAACTAGCGTCAGCGGTGCGTCAGTGGGAAGTCGGTGAAGTCGCCATTGGAGCCATAAGCCAGTAATTACGTCATGCGAATCACTCGCACGCCACGCAGCTGTACGATAGCTCAGTCGGTAGAGCGTTTGATTTTCAACCAAAGGGTGTTGGGTTCAACGCCATGTCTAGGCGAAAATTAATACACTTTCGTAACGGCTAATGTGCTGGCAATGGAAACACTACAGAAAAGAGTGAGGCCACGCCGCTTTCTGCCATTGGATTGCTTCTAAAGGTGCACTTTCACGTGTCGGAAGACGCTACTGCTACCGGCAGTCGTGGCCGAGTGGTTAAGGCGTCTGACTTGAAATCAGATTCCCTCTGGGAGCGTAGGTTCGAGTCCTGCCGACTGCGGAAATTTTGTAGCTCTCAAAAGATGGGCGTTCAGCTGCATTCTAGCAGTTGCGTCACTACTAAACACGTGGGTCGCCGGCAATGTGCAGTATTATTGGCTGCAGCGCTACAGTCGCACCCAGAAGCCACAGCTCATCGCCTCGTCACACTGCCGTCCACCAGGTGTGAGTGCAAGTGTCGCCTCTCTGGGCAGTGCAGATGTGTCCATTTTAGCTTGCAGACAATTACGTGTAGCAATTTATGAGCTAACGCAAGTCAAATGTTTTAGCGTGTGTATCTGCTAGATACTGCCTCTCACATGGTAGAGAGGCTCACTCCTTCTTGTGTCTCGTTCTCTGCACACGAGTTGCACGTGGCATCGATATAGCAAAGGTTTTCTAGAGAAAGCGAAGTCAATATTACATGAATCGAGTCGACATGTTTGCTTCTTACGATGATGGAATCAGAAGAAATGTGTGTGGTACTTCACTGCATCTGCTGCTCGCCTTTCAGCGTCCCTATGTCTTATCAGACGAAGATGACTGTGAAATTGGCGGCGATTCAGAGGTTAACGAAGACGCGCAAATCTGCGGACTTACGTGTGAGCCGAAATAGCTCAGTTGGGAGAGCGTTAGACTGAAGATCTAAAGGTCCCTGGTTCGATCCCGGGTTTCGGCAAGCGTATGTTTTGAAGCTGATGCCAATGGAATTGCTCCGAGTCTGTGATGATGTAGGTACAGCCGATAACAAAAATGACTCTATCCTGTAACTGTTCAGGTTGTCTAGTGCTTGCCGTAAGAGGAACACAGTAGGCAACTCCCTGAGAAGTAAGAAAATACGAAAAGTCCTACCGACTGCGTTCCTTTTTTTGTGTCAGGAGGTGAAGAACGTCTCCAACGGAACCGTGAAATGAGCGAAAACGTGGGAAGCATTGCATTCGAAATGCTTGTGAAATTTCCAATTACTCAGTGAGTGTCGACAAAACACGTAAATTCTCTACTCCAACGTATGAGACCTAACGACTGCTGCGGTTTGTTTTTGCATTGTGTGTCAGCATTCTTCGATAGTCTGCTACGAGCTTAGCGCGACACGTTTGTAGACAGCATTCAGGCGACGTTTAATTAGTAACAGCTCCATGCAGCGATAGCACAGCTGTGAAGGACATGAGTCAATGTACAGCTGTGCATCGTGGGATGTTCTCTATTGTCGTGTGAGCCCGGATAGCTCAGTCGGTAGAGCATTAGGCTTTTAACCTAAGGGTCCAGGGTTCAAGTCCCTGTTCGGGCGGAAATTTTAATACTTTGGTAGCGATTCCTCTGGTAGCGGTGGAAACACTACGGAAAAGAATGCAGCTACGCCGTTTTCTGATGCCACATAGCTTTAAACCGTAGAAGTTGCATGTGTCGGAGAACCTCGACCTACGGGCAGTCGTGGCCGAGTGGTTAAGGCGTCTGACTCGAAATCAGATTCCCTCTGGGAGCGTAGGTTCGAATCCTACCGGCTGCGTGCGATTTTGCGTAAAGAGGAGCAAATATTTTCACACACGTGAACGCGGTTGCAAACCGATGGCGCCATCTTCAACAAGACGAAAATTTCCGTTTAACAATACTGAGTGTCGCGACGGCTGCTGCTTACTGTGGCTACCGGTTTTCCTCTCACTGACGCTGGGACTGCAGAAAGCCGTCGCAGGCCCACGAGTGCGCTCCCGTCATTTTCTCGCGTCGACGCCGAGTTCGTGAGTACACAGACGTGCTTGGAAGCGTTGGACAGAGCCAACATTCATTTCTCTCTTTTTTAAGAATCGCAATTCAGTCATTCGAGTGCGGAAAAAGCAATGGTGCAGCGTTTTTTTTCTTAAGATCTCGCAGCTACTTGCAAGTATGTCGACCACTTAAGACGACAGAAAACTAGCGTCAGCGGTGCGTCAGTGGGAAGTCGGTGAAGTCGCCATTGGAGCCATAAGCCAGTAATTACGTCATGCGAATCACTCGCACGCCACGCAGCTGTACGATAGCTCAGTCGGTAGAGCGTTTGATTTTCAACCAAAGGGTGTTGGGTTCAACGCCATGTCTAGGCGAAAATTAATACACTTTCGTAACGGCTAATGTGCTGGCAATGGAAACACTACAGAAAAGAGTGAGGCCACGCCGCTTTCTGCCATTGGATTGCTTCTAAAGGTGCACTTTCACTTGTCGCAAGACGCTATTGCCTCCGGCAGTCGTGGCCGAGTGGTACAGTTCCGTTTGAGACGCGACAGCGTTCGGACGTGCCCTCACTTCCGTGCCGTCGTAGCGCCGCAAGCCGTGTTTACATCGTTTCTTGAGACTGTGATTGTGTTTGTTTTTTTTTCTCGTGTTTTTTGCGTTTTTGTGTACTCTTATTCTTTTTTTTTCCTCTTACTAGCGGTTTCGGCCGCTTATCGTTACAGTTATGGCTAAATCGGTTCCCCGTAAGAATACATTATGTTTTGAGTTTGACAAGGCATCGCGTCGTGTGCAACCAAGCTCTCTGGAAATTCATGATTGTATTGTCGATGTAATTGGGATAACTTCTGACCAGGTTCACACAGCGTACTATGATATGGCGGATTACTGTTTCTTTGTCAAGTTTCTCACTCCGTTACAACTGGAGAAGATATTGCAGAAAACTGGAGGAAAGGCGGAATTCCATCACCGCGACCAATCGGTGAGTACCGTGTTAATCACCAATGCCGATGTAGAATATAAACAGGTTCGAGTATTCAATTTGCCACCTGAAGTTGAACATTACCTATTGAAAGATGTTCTTGCTAAATACGGGGATATTCGGCAAATCAGAATGGAAAAATGGTCTAGCCAACACAAATTGCAATGCTATAGTGGGGTTCGTTCTGTTGATATGAGCATTAAAGTTAATATTCCCTCGAATATCGTGGTCTGTGGCTATAAAGCACGTGTCGTTTATAGTGGGCAAGTAGAAACTTGTTATATTTGTAACGAGAGCGGGCATCTACGCAGTGATTGTCCTCGGCGTAGCCGGCCGCGGTGGTCTCGCGGTTCTAGGCGCGCAGTCCGGAACCGTGCGACTGCAACGGTCGCAGGTTCGAATCCTGCCTCGGGCGTGGATGTGTGTGATGTCCTTAGGTTAGTTAGGTTTAAGTAGTTCTAAGTTCTAGGGGACTAATGACCACAGCAGTTGAGTCCCATAGTGCACAGAGCCATCCTCGGCGTATTTTCGTCCTTAAAAACACCTTACAAAAACGCCAGAGGTTGACACTAGCTGATATTCTGACCCAACGTTAGAATTTGGAGGAGACACCTTTGCCACCAGGTACATCAGAGGCCGTTGAACCTGATATTAGCAATGAGTCCTTCCCACCATTAGCGCGGAAGAGCGAGAAGCTTCCACTTGCTGTCAGCACAACGTTATCAGTCGGTAACAAACGACGCCGTACCTGTGACGATAGTGGAACTGATGAAGAGTTATCGGTCAACGACCCGATCTCGGTCACGGACGCAAACCCTGCCTCGCCGGAAAACGTTGCCGTGGACAGCATAGATGAGGGCTCCGACGCCGTTGCTTCCACGGCGGCGTCGGTAAACAACGGTGCCGGCCAGTGTTTACAGCTGACTGTTGTGACGCCGCCGGCCGGCCCGCCGCAACACGACTTGGACGCACAACAAGAGGACGACCGTCCGATGTCGGCTCTACAGACACCCGATGAAGAAGTTGGTCTGGAGCCCGTTGTCAACACCAACCTGCCCCTTCATGAACTCAACCAACCTGGGAAGCCGGACGGCTGTTTACCAACAGACCGTGTGGATACAAACAAACACACCTTGCCTTCCGCCACCGCGTCTTCGCACGAGTTAGCTCCAGTGGAGGAAGCCGGCACTCCGGTACCGATTTCAGTCATGATCCGTCCACCCCGCCTTCTGCCATGGAACTCCCGGCTAGTGGACGACGGAAAACTAAACCCAAACCAAATGTCTCCGCGGCCCGACGGAAGACTCCGATTAGAGGTGCCGCGGAATCAGGACGCGAACCTGGCACTGTCACTTCGCAGTCTGACAGTGCGATGGACTGGGCCGCTAATGTAATGCAGCTTTCTCCCTCCTCCGATGGGCACGACCCAGGCATATAAATTTCTTTCTCTTAATATTAACAAGTTCACGACAGCTTTGAAGACAGGGTTGTAGCGACAGTTTATCAACGGGTCTGCAGCCGATGTTGTACTTCTACAGGAAGTGCCTATATTAAGTCTCACCGTTCCTGCTTTTCATGAGATAGCAAATGTAACGAAAGACACGGGCACAGGTGCAGCCATTTAGTGAAAAAGCGGCGGACTTCAGGCTGACTTTTCTTCCCCTCAAATACATTGTGCACATTGGGCGAAGTGTACATCTCGAATTTTGTGTACCCCCTCTACTTTGCCACCCCTACATGACAATTAACCTTCTCAGATGATTCAAGCTTATAAAATATTAACTATTAACGTTAACAGGATAACGTCAGATTTGAAAAAAGTAGTGTTAAAACAATTTATCTATCAATCAGAGGCCGATGTTGTGTTGTTGCAAGAAGTGTTATTCACTGATTTCACCGTACCCGGTTTTCAAATATTTTATAATGTCCTACCGGACGCAAACACAGGAACCGCAATTTTAACTCGTGAAGGTTTACCGGTAATGCTGTTGGATAAACTGGTTACAGGAAGAGGCCTTAGTTGTAAAATATTTGATGTCACCGTTGTCAATGTTTATGCACCGTCCGGTAACACCAACAAAGCGGCGAGAGCTAATTTTTTCAAGGATGACATTATCTACTTGCTAAGGAAAAATCCTGCGTCTGTAATAATTGGTGGCGACGTCAATTGTGTAGTTAACAGGAAAGATCAGGTGCCGCACTTTAATTACAGCAAGGAGCTGCATGACTTAATTAAAAACATGAAGTACAAGGATGCATGGGAAATCAAATTCCCTACGCTAGTCAAGTTCACGCATTTCACTTCGACATCATGCAGTCGGATCGATAGGCAGTATGTGTCGGAGAATCTAATTCATAACGTGTTGGATGTGGAAGTAATCCCGACATACTGCTCGGATCACTGTGGGTTTTCTATGACTACCAATTTAGCAAGACAACCTACTAAATTTTACCGCAGTCAGTGGATGCTCAACATTGCCCATCTCAAAGATGACGAACTGGAAGACTGGATCAAAGCCACATGGACGGCATGTTTGAAATCAGTGCATAAATACGGATCTAAAATCGAATGGTGGGTCAAGTTTGCCAAACCTAAACTTCGGCAATCCTTAAAATCATACAGTTTTCAAAAAACTAGAGATACCAAAAAGACAATCGAATTTTATTATACGGTATTGCGAGAACTACATGACAAACATAATTTAGCTGCTACTCACCTAGAGCAAATTCGAAAAATAAAAGCGAAGCTTCTAAGCATCACACGCCGGCAGTCGGAGGGATTAAAACTTAAATCAAAGGCGAAGTCTCTACTACAAGAAGAAACTACTTCAATGTTTCACCTGATCAAACACCAACTTCATAGGCGACGCAGTTTTATTGAACACCTCAAACTCGAAGACGGGACTGTAATTAGCGACCAAAATGACATGGTGCGCGCCATACATCAGCATTTCGCTCACCTCTACGCTAAAGACGAGACTGCCGAGACTGCACGTCCTGAAACTTTACACTTATTAACGGAACGGATCACTACTGATGAAAATAACTGTCTGCTTGCTGCCTTTGCAGAGGACGAAATATTACATCTCGTAAAGACGTCACCTTCCAACAAATCGGCGGGTCCAGATGGATTACCAAAAGAATTTTATCACAAGTTTTGGCCTATTATTGGGTCAACATTCACGGATATAATAAACGAAACCTTACAAGGAGGAGAATTACCAACTGAACTTAAGGAAGGAAAACTAGTCTTGATTCCGAAAAGTAAAGGACAAAAGAACGTCGATCAGTTTCGCCCCTTAATGTTGATGAACTATGATTACAAGACCATTGCACGAGCACTTAAGGAGAGACTCACACCACTTCTCAGAATAGTAATAAAAGGCCATCAAGCCTGCTTCCCGGGCCGGACGATCATGTCGGTCATCTCCGAATACAGAGACCTTATTTCTATCGTGGCAGTCACTGACATCAGGTGTGCAATATACTTCGTTGATTTCTGCAAGGCATTTGACCATGTCAGCCACCGATACGTGAACCTCATATTTAAACATCTGGCTTTTGACGATCGAGCAGTTAGAGTAATCCATCAGATGATGACCGGAATAACTGCCAAGGCTTACGTCAACGGACAGCCGACGAAAGCTATTCATATAGAGAGGGGAGTTCCAAAAGGGAGACCGTTATCAATGCTTTTGTATGTTCTTGCACTTGAACCTTTGCTACGGCAACTCAGCAACAAATTAAGTGGTGTCACAATCTCCGGAGTCACGTTTACAGCAAAAGCATATGCCGATGACGTGGGCGTCGTCCTTCGAAACGGAGGAGAAATTACAATTCTGGAAGAGACGATACGTCAATATAGTCGCGCCTCCGGTGCAAAAGTGAACATCCATAAGAGTAAAATCTTAAACCTAAGAGGGTTTGACAGGTTACGCAGCCAATCGGCGTCACTAGTTGATTCCCACAAAACACTAGGTCTTACTATGAACAATTGTCCAATGAAGATGGCTGCAGTAAATTGGCGGGACACGGCGAACAAAATACAGGGTGCGTTAAGGGAACTTCGTTGGCGATCCACGAATTTATTGCAAAATGTTCAATTAATTAACACCTACGTGTTTTCTAAAGCCTGTTTTGTAGCACAAATATTCCCAGCACCGACGTTACAGGTGAAAAAGGTAATGCGTCTTGCAAATAGCTACCTGTGGATAGGCAACATATTTACAGTTAGACTGGACAGTGTGACCAAAGCAAGACTGATGGGCGGGTTAGGGCTAACTAATTTGGTTACAAAGGCAACTGCACTTTACATCAAAAGAACCCTGTTTATGATTAATAAGGACAGAAATAACATCACCTCCCGACTATTCACAATTGTCCAGCCAGGTTCCCTGCAACCCCCGGTGAATGTGGGCAAACTAAACAACACACTAACGCATATCAAGAAATTTTATATTGAGGTCGGCTACTTAGAGCCACGCATTATGTACAAGTCAACTATAACTACAAAGGAGATTCTAAATACATGGCACAAATCGGATACACAAAATACCATAGAAAACAAATATCCGAACGTCATATGGCGTACTGTATGGAAAAACCTTAGTCTCAAAATCCATTCAACAAACGTGGCTTCCACTTGGTACAAGGTAGTCAGCGACACAGTACCAACCAATGCAAAACTTTATCAGATAGGACTGTGTGCTACAAATCACTGCACTAAGTGTGGATTCGTGGACACACTTCACCACAGATTCACTTGCAGAGGACAATTTCACAATTGGACATGGATAAGACAGAAGATTGCACTCCTCACCAGAAGTGATGGCCGCCATTATACACCACAAATGCTATTACAGCCTGAAGTGACATTTTTTCCAGAAAGCAAAAATAATGCTGTCATGTGGCTCATGGGTCACTACACACATTACGTAATTGGAAGGAATGGATCTGACAATTCACTTGATTTCATCGTCTATATGGAATCCGCTTATTGGGAATCAAAAAAATACAGTGACCATAAAAAACACTACGGCAACATGTTGAATATAGTCTTCGAGAGGACAGGCATAGGATAAAAACGAACAACACGATAGAAACTATAAGGAAGTAACAAGCAAACAGTGGACTGAGTGAACTATTTTATTAATGTCTGAGAAGTGACTACGGCTTCTACACGGTATTATGTACGAAAAAAAAACACAACAGAAAAAGGTACAAACAAATTACAACATTCCAGAACCAAACAGGGCAAATAATAAAAAAAACAACTAAAAAAACATAAAATAAAATAAGGGAAAAACCACAACGTTCTAAGTAAAAACTTTGTTCCATGATATAAATAATCTCAGAGGAGACAGACAAAAAGTATGTGTCCTCCCACGTCATGATGGGGAAGGGGTTCTGTGTCGTGACGCACTTGCAGTGCCGCGAAGAGGCCCCACTGCTGTTGCTGCGCGTCCGGGATCCTGCCTTCATTGCGATCTACTTATTGAAAAGAGAAGTAAAAAAAAAGGGGGTTAAGGAAAAAAAGAGTGGTTAAGGACAAAAATAAAAAAAGTGGTTCAGGCGTTGGACTGCTAATCCAATGTGCTCTGCAAAAAAAAAAAAAAAAAATTGGTTAAGGTGTCTGACTAGAAATCAGATTCCCTCTGGGAGCGTAGGTTCGAGTCCTACCGACTGCGTTGGTTTTTTTCTTTTTTTGTTTTGGAAGAAGGAGCAGAAAATATCCCGTTTTGGTACCTCGCCACACCTCACCTCTCACAGCCGTTTATAGTGCCTGTCCTTTACATAAGGGCGATTTCCAAGCGTCAGCTTTCGCGTCAGCCGAGCAAAGTCGGGACAAGTCGGGACATACTACAGGATGGTCTGGGTGGTGCAACGACGAAACAAAACCTTAATTTAAAAATCGAAAAAATGGGAAAAATAGGATGAAAAAGCAAAAAGAAGAATATAAAAATGTCTTACGGACTGCGTCGGTTTTTTTCTTTTTTTGTTTTGGCAGAAGGAGCAGAAAATATCGCGTTTTGGTACCCGCCACACCTCACCTCTCACAGCACAGCCGTCTATAGTGCCTGTCCTTTACATAAGGGCGATTTCCAAGCGTCAGCTTTCGCGTCAGCCGAGCAAAGTCGGGACAAGTCGGGACATACCACAGGATGGTCTGGGTGGTGCAACGACGAAAAAAAAAACGTTAATTTAACAGCAGGAGCCCACATAATGATAGGGAAATATTAGCGCCACTTGCGGTGGCCGGGAATCGAACCCGAATCAACTGCTTGGAAGGAAACTATGCTCATAATTACAACACCACTGCAGTGCCGCTGCTCGCAACGCCGCGCTGTGTCGGCTTCCCGCCCGCCGGCAGCGGCCCACGGCTATAGGAGCTGCAGGCGCATTACGAGGTAGGAGGGTGCATCCACACGCATTCGGGCAGCGCCTCCAAGCACGCTACGTCTTTGGGCAAGACTCGTCGCCGCTGACGCAAGGTTACTCACACGATAATGATGAGCGGTCTTTTTAAGGCAGTGTAGTGGAGGACTCCGCAAGTTTAGCCCTTTTTTCGACGTCGCTGGGTGGCAATCCCACTTTCCCTGCCAACAGCTGCTCGTATTGCATGGATAGCTTGTCGAGCATCTGTGGCTCTGTGGTTTGTGTCTCGGTAGCGCAGTAGGTAGTGCCTAAGTCTCATAATGTTAAGGTATGCCGGCACGATAACTCAGCGTGTTCGGTCAGAGGGTTATCTGCTCCCTCTAATGAAGGACTGAGTCAACGATGAACTTGAACGGGCGTCATCGGACGTCCGCCCCCAAACAACTGCAACGAACAAAATGAGAACAACAAAAAAAAAGTGGTAGAATGCTCGGCCACCACGAGGGCGGCCCGGGTTCGATTCCCGGTGGATGCATTATTTTGCTCTTCTGGCTACAATGCTGCCACGCGGATTGCTCGCTTGAGATGCGTCAGCCTCAGGACCTTATAGCTGTATAGCTGCGGCTGCAGTTTAATCTAGAGAGTCGGGACAGTACGTGTAGCAAGACAACAGATTGTTCAGAAAGCGCAAACTGTCTGTCTCTAATATGTGAGGCTTAGCTAGTTTCCTGGGAAGTCGTCTCCCGCGTGCATCGGTAGTGCAGTAGGTAGCGCGTAAGTCTCATAATCTTAAGGTCGTGAGTTCGATCCTCACCTGGGGCATTTAATTTTCTGTACATCATGACTGCATTAACGGCGTTGCTGTTGCTAGGGAACGTACTTAACTGTCGTCCGTTATCCACACGGAGTGCACTCCTCAGCGTCAAAATGTTTACTTCCAATTATGACGACGTAACAAGTTTGATATTTCTCCTCCCCTGTTACAAGCAAAATGCGATGCACACAGCAATGGACAGTCAATTTTGAACTGTGCGCCATGCCGGTCTGTAGGCGCAGATATGATCGCAAGCAGAGAACAGCACTGAGTCCAGATTCAGCACAAAATACGAGGAGAGACGGAATAAATCTCACTGTTCTCAAGCAAGTTCTGTGTGGTCTAGTGGTTAGGATACCTGGCTTTCGCCCAGGAGGCCCGGGTTCGATTGCCGGTACCGTAACGGAACTGTTTGCGCAAACAACGCTCTATGTTTTGGCCTTCGAACTGTCGTTGGTTGCCCTTCTTCCTTAGCTTCAACCGAACGTAATCGGGGAAAGCAGGCACGTGATGCAGTTACTGTCAGCACCGGAATAAAGGGAGAAGAGGCACTGGTCCGCTGTGGGCTGTTCTCAAGCAAGTTCTGTGTGGTCTAGTGGTTAGGATACCTGGCTTTCGCCCAGGAGGCCCGGGTTCGATTGCCGGTACCGTAACGGAACTGTTTGCGAAAACAACGCTCTATGTTTTGGCCTTCGAACTGTCGTTGGTTGCCCTTCTTCCTTAGCTTCAACCGAACGTAATCGGGGAAAGCAGGCACGTGATGCAGTTACTGTCAGCACCGGAATAAAGGGAGAAGAGGCACTGGTCCGCTGTGGGCTGCTACCAGCGTCAGTGAGAAGTCGGTGGAGTCGCCAGTAGCGCCAGAAGCCTTCACACACGTTCCAGTTAATCACGTTGCTTGAAGCAGCTCCAGCCACAACAAGCCAAAGCCCGAATAGCTCAGTCGGTAGAGCATTAGGCTTTTAACCTAAGGGTCCAGGGTTCAAGTCCCTGTCCGGGCGAAGATTTTAACGCTTCCGTAATGGCTCGTGTCATAGCGATAGTAGCCCTGCCGTAATCAGTGCACGGTTTTCGTTTCCTGTCAACATTCTGCGCAGACGCAATCGGTTGGGTTTTTCACGTTTCGAGGGGTGCTTCTCCTACAAGCAGTCGTGGCCGAGTGGTTAAGGCGTCTGACTAAAAATCAGATTCCCTCTGGGAGCGTAGGTTCGAGTCCTACCGACTGCGTTGGTTTTTATCTTTTTTTGTTTTGGAAGAAGGAGCAGAAAATATCGCGTTTTGGTACCCGCCACACCTCACCTCTCACAGCCGTCTATAGTGCCTGTCCTTTACATAAGGGCGATTTCCAAGCGTCAGCTTTCGCGTCAGCCGAGCAAAGTCGGGACAAGTCGGGACATACTACAGGATGGTCTGGGTGGTGCAACGACGAAACAAAACCTTAATTTAAAAATCGAAAAAATGGGAAAAATAGGATGAAAAAGCAAAAAGAAGAATATAAAAATGTCTTACGGACTGCGTCGGTTTTTTTCTTTTTTTGTTTTGGCAGAAGGAGCAGAAAATATCGCGTTTTGGTACCCGCCACACCTCACCTCTCACAGCCGTCTATAGTGCCTGTCCTTTACATAAGGGCGATTTCCAAGCGTCAGCTTTCGCGTCAGCCGAGCAAAGTCGGGACAAGTCGGGACATACCACAGGATGGTCTGGGTGGTGCAACGACGAAAAAAAAAACGTTAATTTAACAGCAGGAGCCCACATAATGATAGGGAAATATTAGCGCCACTTGCGGTGGCCGGGAATCGTACCCGAATCAACTGCTTGGAAGGAAACTATGCTCATAATTACAACACCACTGCAGTGCCGCTGCTCGCAACGCCGCGCTGTGTCGGCTTCCCGCCCGCCGGCAGCGGCCCACGGCTATAGGAGCTGCAGGCGCATTACGAGGTAGGAGGGTGCATCCACACGCATTCGGGCAGCGCCTCCAAGCACGCTACGTCTTTGGGCAAGACTCGTCGCCGCTGACGCAAGGTTACTCACACGATAATGATGAGCGGTCTTTTTAAGGCAGTGTAGTGGAGGACTCCGCGAGTGTAGCCCTTTTTTCGACGTCGCTGGGTGGCAATCCCACTTTCCCTGCCAACAGCTGCTCGTATTGCATGGATAGCTTGTCGAGCATCTGTGGCTCTGTGGTTTGTGTCTCGGTAGCGCAGTAGGTAGTGCCTAAGTCTCATAATGTTAAGGTATGCCGGCACGATAACTCAGCGTGTTCGGTCAGAGGGTTATCTGCTCCCTCTAATGAAGGACTGGGTCTACGATGAACTTGAACGGGCGTCATCGGACGTCCGCCCCCAAACAACTGCAACGAACAAAATGAGAACAACAAAAAAAAAAAGTGGTAGAATGCTCGGCCACCACGAGGGCGGCCCGGGTTCGATTCCCGGTGGATGCATTATTTTGCTCTTCTGGCTACAATGCTGCCACGCGGATTGCTCGCTTGAGATGCGTCAGCCTCAGGACCTTATAGCTGTATAGCTGCGGCTGCAGTTTAATCTAGAGAGTCGGGACAGTACGTGTAGCAAGACAACAGATTGTTCAGAAAGCGCAAACTGTCTGTCTCTAATATGTGAGGCTTAGCTAGTTTCCTGGGAAGTCGTCTCCCGCGTGCATCGGTAGCGCAGTAGGTAGCGCGTAAGTCTCATAATCTTAAGGTCGTGAGTTCGATCCTCACCTGGGGCATTTAATTTTCTGTACATCATGACTGCATTAACGGCGTTGCTGTTGCTAGGGAACGTACTTAACTGTCGTCCGTTATCCACACGGAGTGCACTCCTCAGCGTCAAAATGTTTACTTCCAATTATGACGACGTAACAAGTTTGATATTTCTCCTCCCCTGTTACAAGCAAAATGCGATGCACACAGCAATGGACAGTCAATTTTGAACTGTGCGCCATGCCGGTCTGTAGGCGCAGATATGATCGCAAGCAGAGAACAGCACTGAGTCCAGATTCAGCACAAAATATGAGGAGAGACGGAATAAATCTCACTGTTCTCAAGCAAGTTCTGTGTGGTCTAGTGGTTAGAATACCTGGCTTTCGCCCAGGAGGCCCGGGTTCGATTGCCGGTACCGTAACGGAACTGTTTGCGCAAACAACGCTCTATGTTTTGGCCTTCGAACTGTCGTTGGTAGCCATTCTTCCTTAGCTTCAACCGAACGTAATCGGGGAAAGCAGGCACGTGATGCAGTTACTGTCAGCACCGGAATAAAGGTAGAAGAGGCACTGGTCCGCTGTGGGCTGCTACCAGCGTCAGTGAGAAGTCGGTGGAGTCGCCAGCAGCGCCAGAAGCCTTCACACACGTTCCAGTTAATCACGTTGCTTGAAGCAGCTCCAGCTCAACAAGCCAAAGCCCGAATAGCTCAGTCGGTAGAGCATTAGGCTTTTAACCTAAGGGTCCAGGGTTCAAGTCCCTGTCCGGGCGAAGATTTTAACGCTTCCGTAATGGCTCGTGTCATAGCGATAGTAGCCCTGCCGTAATCAGTGCACGGTTTTCGTTTCCTGTCAACATTCTGCGCAGACGCAATCGGTTGGGTTTTTCACGTTTCGAGGGGTGCTTCTCCTACAAGCAGTCGTGGCCGAGTGGTTAAGGCGTCTGACTAGAAATCAGATTCCCTCTGGGAGCGTAGGTTCGAGTCCTACCGACTGCGTTGGTTTTTTTCTTTTTTTGTTTTGGAAGAAGGAGCAGAAAATATCGCGTTTTGGTACCCGCCCACCTCACCTCTCACAGCCGTCTATAGTGCCTGTCCTTTACATAAGGGCGATTTCCAAGCGTCAGCTTTCGCGTCAGCCGAGAAAAGTCGGGACAAGTCGGGACATACTACAGGATGGTCTGGGTGGTGCAAAGACGAAACAAAACCTTAATTTAAAAATCGAAAAAATGGGAAAAATAGGATGAAAAAGCAAAAAGAAGAATATAAAAAAGTCTTACGGAGTGCGTCGGTTTTTTTCTTTTTTTGTTTTGGCAGAAGGAGCAGAAAATATCGCGTTTTGGTACCCGCCACACCTCACCTCTCACAGCCGTCTATAGTGCCTGTCCTTTACATAAGGGCGATTTCCAAGCGTCAGCTTTCGCGTCAGCCGAGCAAAGTCGGGACAAGTCGGGACATACCACAGGATGGTCTGGGTGGTGCAACGACGAAAAAAAAACGTTAATTTAACAGCAGGAGCCCACATAATGATAGGGAAATATTAGCGCCACTTGCGGTGGCCGGGAATCGAACCCGAATCAACTGCTTGGAAGGAAACTATGCTCATAATTACAACACCACTGCAGTGCCGCTGCTCGCAACGCCGCGCTGTGTCGGCTTCCCGCCCGCCGGCAGCGGCCCACGGCTATAGGAGCTGCAGGCGCATTACGAGGTAGGAGGGTGCATCCACACGCATTCGGGCAGCGCCTCCAAGCACGCTACGTCTTTGGGCAAGACTCGTCGCCGCTGACGCAAGGTTACTCACACGATAATGATGAGCGGTCGTTTTAAGGCAGTGTAGTGGAGGACTCCGCGAGTTTAGCCCTTTTTTCGACGTCGCTGGGTGGCAATCCCACTTTCCCTGCCAACAGCTGCTCGTATTGCATGGATAGCTTGTCGAGCATCTGTGGCTCTGTGGTTTGTGTCTCGGTAGCGCAGTAGGTAGTGCCTAAGTCTCATAATGTTAAGGTATGCCGGCACGATAACTCAGCGTGTTCGGTCAGAGGGTTATCTGCTCCCTCTAATGAAGGACTGAGTCAACGATGAACTTGAACGGGCGTCATCGGACGTCCGCCCCCAAACAACTGCAACGAACAAAATGAGAACAACAACAAAAAAAGTGGTAGAATGCTCGGCCACCACGAGGGCGGCCCGGGTTCGATTCCCGGTGGATGCATTATTTTGCTCTTCTGGCTACAATGCTGCCACGCGGATTGCTCGCTTGAGATGCGTCAGCCTCAGGACCTTATAGCTGTATAGCTGCGGCTGCAGTTTAATCTAGAGAGTCGGGACAGTACGTGTAGCAAGACAACAGATTGTTCAGAAAGCGCAAACTGTCTGTCTCTAATATGTGAGGCTTAGCTAGTTTCCTGGGAAGTCGTCTCCCGCGTGCATCGGTAGCGCAGTAGGTAGCGCGTAAGTCTCATAATCTTAAGGTCGTGAGTTCGATCCTCACCTGGGGCATTTAATTTTCTGTACATCATGACTGCATTAACGGCGTTGCTGTTGCTAGGGAACGTACTTAACTGTCGTCCGTTATCCACACGGAGTGCACTCCTCAGCGTCAAAATGTTTACTTCCAATTATGACGACGTAACAAGTTTGATATTTCTCCTCCCCTGTTACAAGCAAAATGCGATGCACACAGCAATGGACAGTCAATTTTGAACTGTGCGCCATGCCGGTCTGTAGGCGCAGATATGATCGCAAGCAGAGAACAGCACTGAGTCCAGATTCAGCACAAAATACGAGAAGAGACGGAATAAATCTCACTGTTCTCAAGCAAGTTCTGTGTGGTCTAGTGGTTAGGATACCTGGCTTTCACCCAGGAGGCCCGGGTTCGATTGCCGGTACCGGAACGGAACTGTTTGCGCAAACAACGCTCTATGTTTTGGCCTTCGAACTGTCGTTGGTTGCCCTTCTTCCTTAGCTTCAACCGAACGTAATCGGGGAAAGCAGGCACGTGATGCAGTTACTGTCAGCACCGGAATAAAGGGAGAAGAGGCACTGGTCCGCTGTGGGCTGCTACCAGCGTCAGTGAGAAGTCGGTGGAGTCGCCAGTAGCGCCAGAAGCCTTCACACACGTTCCAGTTCATCACGTTGCTTGAAGCAGCTCCAGCCACAACAAGCCCAAGCCCGAAGAGCTCAGTCGGTAGAGCATTAGGCTTTTAACCTAAGGGTCCAGGGTTCAAGTCCCTGTCCGGGCGAAGATTTTAACGCTTCCGTAATGGCTCGTGTCATAGCGATAGTAGCCCTGCCGTAATCAGTGCACGGTTTTCGTTTCCTGTCAACATTCTGCGCAGACGCAATCGGTTGGGTTTTTCACGTTTCGAGGGGTGCTTCTCCTACAAGCAGTCGTGGCCGAGTGGTTAAGGCGTCTAACTAGAAATCAGATTCCCTCTGGGAGCGTAGGTTCGAGTCCTACCGACTGCGTTGGTTTTTTTCTTTTTTTGTTTTGGCAGAAGGAGCAGAAAATATCGCGTTTTGGTACCCGCCACACCTCACCTCTCACAGCCGTCTATAGTGCCTGTCCTTTACATAAGGGCGATTTCCAAGCGTCAGCTTTCGCGTCAGCCGAGCAAAGTCGGGACAAGTCGGGACATACCACAGGATGGTCTGGGTGGTGCAACGACGAAAAAAAAAACGTTAATTTAACAGCAGGAGCCCACATAATGATAGGGAAATATTAGCGCCATTTGCGGTGGCCGGGAATCGAACCCGAATCAACTGCTTGGAAGGAAACTATGCTCATAATTACAACACCACTGCAGTGCCGCTGCTCGCAACGCCGCGCTGTGTCGGCTTCCCGCCCGCCGGCAGCGGCCCACGGCTATAGGAGCTGCAGGCGCATTACGAGATAGGAGGGTGCATCCACACGCATTCGGGCAGCGCCTCCAAGCACGCTACGTCTTTGGGCAAGACTCGTCGCCGCTGACGCAAGGTTACTCACACGATAATGATGAGCGGTCTTTTTAAGGCAGTGTAGTGGAGGACTCCGCGAGTTTAGCCCTTTTTTCGACGTCGCTGGGTGGCAATCCCACTTTCCCTGCCAACAGCTGCTCGTATTGCATGGATAGCTTGTCGAGCATCTGTGGCTCTGTGGTTTGTGTCTCGGTAGCGCAGTAGGTAGTGCCTAAGTCTCATAATGTTAAGGTATGCCGGCACGATAACTCAGCGTGTTCGGTCAGAGGGTTATCTGCTCCCTCTAATGAAGGACTGAGTCAACGATGAACTTGAACGGGCGTCATCGGACGTCCGCCCCCAAACAACTGCAACGAACAAAATGAGAACAACAAAAAAAAAGTGGTAGAATGCTCGGCCACCACGAGGGCGGCCCGGGTTCGATTCCCGGTGGATGCATTATTTTGCTCTTCTGGCTACAATGCTGCCACGCGGATTGCTCGCTTGAGATGCGTCAGCCTCAGGACCTTATAGCTGTATAGCTGCGGCTGCAGTTTAATCTAGAGAGTCGGGACAGTACGTGTAGCAAGACAACAGATTGTTCAGAAAGCGCAAACTGTCTGTCTCTAATATGTGAGGCTTAGCTAGTTTCCTGGGAAGTCGTCTCCCGCGTGCATCGGTAGCGCAGTAGGTAGCGCGTAAGTCTCATAATCTTAAGGTCGTGAGTTCGATCCTCACCTGGGGCATTTAATTTTCTGTACATCATGACTGCATTAACGGCGTTGCTGTTGCTAGGGAACGTACTTAACTGTCGTCCGTTATCCACACGGAGTGCACTCCTCAGCGTCAAAATGTTTACTTCCAATTATGACGACGTAACAAGTTTGATATTTCTCCTCCCCTGTTACAAGCAAAATGCGATGCACACAGCAATGGACAGTCAATTTTGAACTGTGCGCCATGCCGGTCTGTAGGCGCAGATATGATCGCAAGCAGAGAACAGCACTGAGTCCAGATTCAGCACAAAATACGAGAAGAGACGGAATAAATCTCACTGTTCTCAAGCAAGTTCTGTGTGGTCTAGTGGTTAGGATACCTGGCTTTCACCCAGGAGGCCCGGGTTCGATTGCCGGTACCGGAACGGAACTGTTTGCGCAAACAACGCTCTATGTTTTGGCCTTCGAACTGTCGTTGGTTGCCCTTCTTCCTTAGCTTCAACCGAACGTAATCGGGGAAAGCAGGCACGTGATGCAGTTACTGTCAGCACCGGAATAAAGGGAGAAGAGGCACTGGTCCGCTGTGGGCTGCTACCAGCGTCAGTGAGAAGTCGGTGGAGTCGCCAGTAGCGCCAGAAGCCTTCACACACGTTCCAGTTAATCACGTTGCTTGAAGCAGCTCCAGCCACAACAAGCCCAAGCCCGAATAGCTCAGTCGGTAGAGCATTAGGCTTTTAACCTAAGGGTCCAGGGTTCAAGTCCCTGTCCGGGCGAAGATTTTAACGCTTCCGTAATGGCTCGTGTCATAGCGATAGTAGCCCTGCCGTAATCAGTGCACGGTTTTCGTTTCCTGTCAACATTCTGCGCAGACGCAATCGGTTGGGTTTTTCACGTTTCGAGGGGTGCTTCTCCTACAAGCAGTCGTGGCCGAGTGGTTAAGGCGTCTAACTAGAAATCAGATTCCCTCTGGGAGCGTAGGTTCGAGTCCTACCGACTGCGTTGGTTTTTTTCTTTTTTTGTTTTGGAAGAAGGAGCAGAAAATATCCCGTTTTGGTACCTCGCCACACCTCACCTCTCACAGCCGTTTATAGTGCCTGTCCTTTACATAAGGGCGATTTCCAAGCGTCAGCTTTCGCGTCAGCCGAGAAAAGTCGGGACAAGTCGGGACATACTACAGGATGGTCTGGGTGGTGCAACGACGAAACAAAACCTTAATTTAAAAATCGAAAAAATGGGAAAAATAGGATGAAAAAGCAAAAAGAAGAATATAAAAAAGTCTTACGGAGTGCGTCGGTTTTTTTCTTTTTTTGTTTTGGCAGAAGGAGCAGAAAATATCGCGTTTTGGTACCCGCCACACCTCACCTCTCACAGCCGTCTATAGTGCCTGTCCTTTACATAAGGGCGATTTCCAAGCGTCAGCTTTCGCGTCAGCCGAGCAAAGTCGGGACAAGTCGGGACATACCACAGGATGGTCTGGGTGGTGCAACGACGAAAAAAAAAACGTTAATTTAACAGCAGGAGCCCACATAATGATAGGGAAATATTAGCGCCACTTGCGGTGGCCGGGAATCGAACCCGAATCAACTGCTTGGAAGGAAACTATGCTCATAATTACAACACCACTGCAGTGCCGCTGCTCGCAACGCCGCGCTGTGTCGGCTTCCCGCCCGCCGGCAGCGGCCCACGGCTATAGGAGCTGCAGGCGCATTACGAGATAGGAGGGTGCATCCACACGCATTCGGGCAGCGCCTCCAAGCACGCTACGTCTTTGGGCAAGACTCGTCGCCGCTGACGCAAGGTTACTCACACGATAATGATGAGCGGTCTTTTTAAGGCAGTGTAGTGGAGGACTCCGCGAGTTTAGCCCTTTTTTCGACGTCGCTGGGTGGCAATCCCACTTTCCCTGCCAACAGCTGCTCGTATTGCATGGATAGCTTGTCGAGCATCTGTGGCTCTGTGGTTTGTGTCTCGGTAGCGCAGTAGGTAGTGCCTAAGTCTCATAATGTTAAGGTATGCCGGCACGATAACTCAGCGTGTTCGGTCAGAGGGTTATCTGCTCCCTCTAATGAAGGACTGAGTCAACGATGAACTTGAACGGGCGTCATCGGACGTCCGCCCCCAAACAACTGCAACGAACAAAATGAGAACAACAAAAAAAAAGTGGTAGAATGCTCGGCCACCACGAGGGCGGCCCGGGTTCGATTCCCGGTGGATGCATTATTTTGCTCTTCTGGCTACAATGCTGCCACGCGGATTGCTCGCTTGAGATGCGTCAGCCTCAGGACCTTATAGCTGTATAGCTGCGGCTGCAGTTTAATCTAGAGAGTCGGGACAGTACGTGTAGCAAGACAACAGATTGTTCAGAAAGCGCAAACTGTCTGTCTCTAATATGTGAGGCTTAGCTAGTTTCCTGGGAAGTCGTCTCCCGCGTGCATCGGTAGCGCAGTAGGTAGCGCGTAAGTCTCATAATCTTAAGGTCGTGAGTTCGATCCTCACCTGGGGCATTTAATTTTCTGTACATCATGACTGCATTAACGGCGTTGCTGTTGCTAGGGAACGTACTTAACTGTCGTCCGTTATCCACACGGAGTGCACTCCTCAGCGTCAAAATGTTTACTTCCAATTATGACGACGTAACAAGTTTGATATTTCTCCTCCCCTGTTACAAGCAAAATGCGATGCACACAGCAATGGACAGTCAATTTTGAACTGTGCGCCATGCCGGTCTGTAGGCGCAGATATGATCGCAAGCAGAGAACAGCACTGAGTCCAGATTCAGCACAAAATACGAGAAGAGACGGAATAAATCTCACTGTTCTCAAGCAAGTTCTGTGTGGTCTAGTGGTTAGGATACCTGGCTTTCACCCAGGAGGCCCGGGTTCGATTGCCGGTACCGGAACGGAACTGTTTGCGCAAACAACGCTCTATGTTTTGGCCTTCGAACTGTCGTTGGTTGCCCTTCTTCCTTAGCTTCAACCGAACGTAATCGGGGAAAGCAGGCACGTGATGCAGTTACTGTCAGCACCGGAATAAAGGGAGAAGAGGCACTGGTCCGCTGTGGGCTGCTACCAGCGTCAGTGAGAAGTCGGTGGAGTCGCCAGTAGCGCCAGAAGCCTTCACACACGTTCCAGTTAATCACGTTGCTTGAAGCAGCTCCAGCCACAACAAGCCCAAGCCCGAAGAGCTCAGTCGGTAGAGCATTAGGCTTTTAACCTAAGGGTCCAGGGTTCAAGTCCCTGTCCGGGCGAAGATTTTAACGCTTCCGTAATGGCTCGTGTCATAGCGATAGTAGCCCTGCCGTAATCAGTGCACGGTTTTCGTTTCCTGTCAACATTCTGCGCAGACGCAATCGGTTGGGTTTTTCACGTTTCGAGGGGTGCTTCTCCTACAAGCAGTCGTGGCCGAGTGGTTAAGGCGTCTGACTAGAAATCAGATTCCCTCTGGGAGCGTAGGTTCGAGTCCTACCGACTGCGTTGGTTTTTTTCTTTTTTTGTTTTGGAAGAAGGAGCAGAAAATATCCCGTTTTGGTACCTCGCCACACCTCACCTCTCACAGCCGTTTATAGTGCCTGTCCTTTACATAAGGGCGATTTCCAAGCGTCAGCTTTCGCGTCAGCCGAGAAAAGTCGGGACAAGTCGGGACATACTACAGGATGGTCTGGGTGGTGCAACGACGAAACAAAACCTTAATTTAAAAATCGAAAAAATGGGAAAAATAGGATGAAAAAGCAAAAAGAAGAATATAAAAACGTCTTACGGAGTGCGTCGGTTTTTTTCTTTTTTTGTTTTGGCAGAAGGAGCAGAAAATATCGCGTTTTGGTACCCGCCACACCTCACCTCTCACAGCCGTCTATAGTGCCTGTCCTTTACATAAGGGCGATTTCCAAGCGTCAGCTTTCGCGTCAGCCGAGCAAAGTCGGGACAAGTCGGGACATACCACAGGATGGTCTGGGTGGTGCAACGACGAAAAAAAAACCGTTAATTTAACAGCAGGAGCCCACATAATGATAGGGAAATATTAGCGCCACTTGCGGTGGCCGGGAATCGAACCCGAATCAACTGCTTGGAAGGAAACTATGCTCATAATTACAATACCACTGCAGTGCCGCTGCTCGCAACGCCGCGCTGTGTCGGCTTCCCGCCCGCCGGCAGCGGTCCACAGCTATAGGAGCTGCAGGCGCATTACGAGGTAGGAGGGTGCATCCACACGCATTCGGGCAGCGCCTCCAAGCACGCTACGTCTTTGGGCAAGACTCGTCGCCGCTGACGCTAGGTTACTCACACGATAATGATGAGCGGTCTTTTTAAGGCAGTGTAGTTGAGGACTCCGCGAGTTTAGCCCTTTTTTCGACGTCGCTGGGTGGCAATCCCACTTTCCCTGCCAACAGCTGCTCGTATTGCATGGATAGCTTGTCGAGCATCTGTGGCTCTGTGGTTTGTGTCTCGGTAGCGCAGTAGGTAGTGCCTAAGTCTCATAATGTTAAGGTATGCCGGCACGATAACTCAGCGTGTTCGGTCAGAGGGTTATCTGCTCCCTCTAATGAAGGACTGAGTCAACGATGAACTTGAACGGGCGTCATCGGACGTCCGCCCCCAAACAACTGCAACGAACAAAATGAAAACAACAAAAAAAAAAGTGGTAGAATGCTCGGCCACCACGAGGGCGGCCCGGGTTCGATTCCCGGTGGATGCATTATTTTGCTCTTCTGGCTACAATGCTGCCACGCGGATTGCTCGCTTGAGATGCGTCAGCCTCAGGACCTTATAGCTGTATAGCTGCGGCTGCAGTTTAATCTAGAGAGTCGGGACAGTACGTGTAGCAAGACAACAGATTGTTCAGAAAGCGCAAACTGTCTGTCTCTAATATGTGAGGCTTAGCTAGTTTCCTGGGAAGTCGTCTCCCGCGTGCATCGGTAGCGCAGTAGGTAGCGCGTAAGTCTCATTATCTTAAGGTCGTGAGTTCGATCCTCACCTGGGGCATTTAATTTTGTGTACATCATGACTGCATTAACGGCGTTGCTGTTGCTAGGGAACGTGCTTAACTGTCGTCCGTTATCCACACGGAGTGCACTCCTCAGCGTCAAAATGTTTACTTCCAATTATGACGACGTAACAAGTTTGATATTTCTCCTCCCCTGTTACAAGCAAAATGCGATGCACACAGCAATGGACAGTCAATTTTGAACTGTGCGCCATGCCGGTCTGTAGGCGCAGATATGATCGCAAGCAGAGAACAGCACTGAGTCCAGATTCAGCACAAAATACGAGAAGAGACGGAATAAATCTCACTGTTCTCAAGCAAGTTCTGTGTGGTCTAGTGGTTAGGATACCTGGCTTTCACCCAGGAGGCCCGGGTTCGATTGCCGGTACCGTAACGGAACTGTTTGCGCAAACAACGCTCTATGTTTTGGCCTTCGAACTGTCGTTGGTTGCCCTTCTTCCTTAGCTTCAACCGAACGTAATCGGGGAAAGCAGGCACGTGATGCAGTTACTGTCAGCACCGGAATAAAGGGAGAAGAGGCACTGGTCCGCTGTGGGCTGCTACCAGCGTCAGTGAGAAGTCGGTGGAGTCGCCAGTAGCGCCAGAAGCCTTCACACACGTTCCAGTTAATCACGTTGCTTGAAGCAGCTCCAGCCACAACAAGCCCAAGCCCGAAGAGCTCAGTCGGTAGAGCATTAGGCTTTTAACCTAAGGGTCCAGGGTTCAAGTCCCTGTCCGGGCGAAGATTTTAACGCTTCCGTAATGGCTCGTGTCATAGCGATAGTAGCCCTGCCGTAATCAGTGCACGGTTTTCGTTTCCTGTCAACATTCTGCGCAGACGCAATCGGTTGGGTTTTTCACGTTTCGAGGGGTGCTTCTCCTAGAAGCAGTCGTGGCCGAGTGGTTAAGGCGTCTGACTAGAAATCAGATTCCCTCTGGGAGCGTAGGTTCGAGTCCAACCGACTGCGTTGGTTTTTTTTCTTTTTTTGTTTTGGAAGAAGGAGCAGAAAATATCCCGTTTTCGTACCTCGCCACACCTCACCTCTCACAGCCGTTTATAGTGCCTGTCCTTTACATAAGGGCGATTTCCAAGCGTCAGCTTTCGCGTCAGCCGAGAAAAGTCGGGACAAGTCGGGACATACTACAGGATGGTCTGGGTGGTGCAACGACGAAACAAAACCTTAATTTAAAAATCGAAAAAATGGGAAAAATAGGATGAAAAAGCAAAAAGAAGAATATAAAAAAGTCTTACGGAGTGCGTCGGTTTTTTTCTTTTTTTGTTTTGGAAGAAGGAGCAGAAAATATCGCGTTTTGGTACCCGCCACACCTCACCTATCACAGCCGTCTATAGTGCCTGTCCTTTACATAAGGGCGATTTCCAAGCGTCAGCTTTCGCGTCAGCCGAGCAAAGTCGGGACAAGTCGGGACATACCACAGGATGGTCTGGGTGGTGCAACGACGAAAAAAAAAACGTTAATTTAACAGCAGGAGCCCACATAATGATAGGGAAATATTAGCGCCACTTGCGGTGGCCGGGAATCGAACCCGAATCAACTGCTTGGAAGGAAACTATGCTCATAATTACAACACCACTGCAGTGCCGCTGCTCGCAACGCCGCGCTGTGTCGGCTTCCCGCCCGCCGGCAGCGGCCCACGGCTATAGGAGCTGCAGGCGCATTACGAGGTAGGAGGGTGCATCCACACGCATTCGGGCAGCGCCTCCAAGCACGCTACGTCTTTGGGCAAGACTCGTCGCCGCTGACGCAAGGTTACTCACACGATAATGATGAGCGGTCTTTTTAAGGCAGTGTAGTGGAGGACTCCGCGAGTGTAGCCCTTTTTTCGACGTCGCTGGGTGGCAATCCCACTTTCCCTGCCAACAGCTGCTCGTATTGCATGGATAGCTTGTCGAGCATCTGTGGCTCTGTGGTTTGTGTCTCGGTAGCGCAGTAGGTAGTGCCTAAGTCTCATAATGTTAAGGTATGCCGGCACGATAACTCAGCGTGTTCGGTCAGAGGGTTATCTGCTCCCTCTAATGAAGGACTGAGTCAACGATGAACTTGAACGGGCGTCATCGGACGTCCGCCCCCAAACAACTGCAACGAACAAAATGAGAACAACAAAAAAAAAGTGGTAGAATGCTCGGCCACCACGAGGGCGGCCCGGGTTCGATTCCCGGTGGATGCATTATTTTGCTCTTCTATCTACAATGCTGCCACGCGGATTGCTCGCTTGAGATGCGTCAGCCTCAGGACCTTATAGCTGTATAGCTGCGGCTGCAGTTTAATCTAGAGAGTCGGGACAGTACGTGTAGCAAGACAACAGATTGTTCAGAAAGCGCAAACTGTCTGTCTCTAATATGTGAGGCTTAGCTAGTTTCCTGGGAAGTCGTCTCCCGCGTGCATCGGTAGCGCAGTAGGTAGCGCGTAAGTCTCATAATCTTAAGGTCGTGAGTTCGATCCTCACCTGGGGCATTTAATTTTCTGTACATCATGACTGCATTAACGGCGTTGCTGTTGCTAGGGAACGTGCTTAACTGTCGTCCGTTATCCACACGGAGTGCACTCCTCAGCGTCAAAATGTTTACTTCCAATTATGACGACGTAACAAGTTTGATATTTCTCCTCCCCTGTTACAAGCAAAATGCGATGCACACAGCAATGGACAGTCAATTTTGAACTGTGCGCCATGCCGGTCTGTAGGCGCAGATATGATCGCAAGCAGAGAACAGCACTGAGTCCAGATTCAGCACAAAATACGAGAAGAGACGGAATAAATCTCACTGTTCTCAAGCAAGTTCTGTGTGGTCTAGTGGTTAGGATACCTGGCTTTCACCCAGGAGGCCCGGGTTCGATTGCCGGTACCGGAATGGAACTGTTTGCGCAAACAACGCTCTATGTTTTGGCCTTCGAACTGTCGTTGGTTGCCCTTCTTCCTTAGCTTCAACCGAACGTAATCGGGGAAAGCAGGCACGTGATGCAGTTACTGTCAGCACCGGAATAAAGGGAGAAGAGGCACTGGTCCGCTGTGGGCTGCTACCAGCGTCAGTGAGAAGTCGGTGGAGCCGCCAGTAGCGCCAGAAGCCTTCACACACGTTCCAGTTAATCACGTTGCTTGAAGCAGCTCCAGCCACAACAAGCCCAAGCCCGAATAGCTCAGTCGGTAGAGCATTAGGCTTTTAACCTAAGGGTCCAGGGTTCAAGTCCCTGTCCGGGCGAAGATTTTAACGCTTCCGTAATGGCTCGTGTCATAGCGATAGTAGCCCTGCCGTAATCAGTGCACGGTTTTCGTTTCCTGTCAACATTCTGCGCAGACGCAATCGGTTGGGTTTTTCACGTTTCGAGGGGTGCTTCTCCTACAAGCAGTCGTGGCCGAGTGGTTAAGGCGTCTGACTAGAAATCAGATTCTCTCTGGGAGCGTAGGTTCGAGTCCTACCGACTGCGTTGGTTTTTTTCTTTTTTTGTTTTGGAAGAAGGAGCAGAAAATATCCCGTTTTGGTACCTCGCCACACCTCACCTCTCACAGCCGTTTATAGTGCCTGTCCTTTACATAAGGGCGATTTCCAAGCGTCAGCTTTCGCGTCAGCCGAGAAAAGTCGGGACAAGTCGGGACATACTACAGGATGGTCTGGGTGGTGCAACGACGAAACAAAACCTTAATTTAAAAATCGAAAAAATGGGAAAAATAGGATGAAAAAGCAAAAAGAAGAATATAAAAAAGTCTTACGGAGTGCGCCCCACAGGATGGTCTGGGTGGTGCAACGACGAAAAAAAAACGTTAATTTAACAGCAGGAGCCCACATAATGATAGGGAAATATTAGCGCCACTTGCGGTGGCCGGGAATCGAACCCGAATCAACTGCTTGGAAGGAAACTATGCTCATAATTACAACACCACTGCAGTGCCGCTGCTCGCAACGCCGCGCTGTGTCGGCTTCCCGCCCGCCGGCAGCGGCCCACGGCTATAGGAGCTGCAGGCGCATTACGAGGTAGGAGGGTGCATCCACACGCATTCGGGCAGCGCCTCCAAGCACGCTACGTCTTTGGGCAAGACTCGTCGCCGCTGACGCAAGGTTACTCACACGATAATGATGAGCGGTCTTTTTAAGGCAGTGTAGTGGAGGACTCCGCGAGTGTAGCCCTTTTTTCGACGTCGCTGGGTGGCAATCCCACTTTCCCTGCCAACAGCTGCTCGTATTGCATGGATAGCTTGTCGAGCATCTGTGGCTCTGTGGTTTGTGTCTCGGTAGCGCAGTAGGTAGTGCCTAAGTCTCATAATGTTAAGGTATGCCGGCACGATAACTCAGCGTGTTCGGTCAGAGGGTTATCTGCTCCCTCTAATGAAGGACTGAGTCAACGATGAACTTGAACGGGCGTCATCGGACGTCCGCCCCCAAACAACTGCAACGAACAAAATGAGAACAACAAAAAAAAAGTGGTAGAATGCTCGGCCACCACGAGGGCGGCCCGGGTTCGATTCCCGGTGGATGCATTATTTTGCTCTTCTGGCTACAATGCTGCCACGCGGATTGCTCGCTTGAGATGCGTCAGCCTCAGGACCTTATAGCTGTATAGCTGCGGCTGCAGTTTAATCTAGAGAGTCGGGACAGTACGTGTAGCAAGACAACAGATTGTTCAGAAAGCGCAAACTGTCTGTCTCTAATATGTGAGGCTTAGCTAGTTTCCTGGGAAGTCGTCTCCCGCGTGCATCGGTAGCGCAGTAGGTAGCGCGTAAGTCTCATAATCTTAAGGTCGTGAGTTCGATCCTCACCTGGGGCATTTAATTTTCTGTACATCATGACTGCATTAACGGCGTTGCTGTTGCTAGGGAACGTACTTAACTGTCGTCCGTTATCCACACGGAGTGCACTCCTCAGCGTCAAAATGTTTACTTCCAATTATGACGACGTAACAAGTTTGATATTTCTCCTCCCCTGTTACAAGCAAAATGCGATGCACACAGCAATGGACAGTCAATTTTGAACTGTGCGCCATGCCGGTCTGTAGGCGCAGATATGATCGCAAGCAGAGAACAGCACTGAGTCCAGATTCAGCACAAAATACGAGAAGAGACGGAATAAATCTCACTGTTCTCAAGCAAGTTCTGTGTGGTCTAGTGGTTAGGATACCTGGCTTTCACCCAGGAGGGCCGGGTTCGATTGCCGGTACCGGAACGGAACTGTCTGCGCAAACAACGCTCTATGTTTTGGCCTTCGAACTGTCGTTGGTTGCCCTTCTTCCTTAGCTTCAACCGAACGTAATCGGGGAAAGCAGGCACGTGATGCAGTTACTGTCAGCACCGGAATAAAGGGAGAAGAGGCACTGGTCCGCTGTGGGCTGCTACCAGCTTCAGTGAGAAGTCGGTGGAGTCGCCAGTAGCGCCAGAAGCCTTCACACACGTTCCAGTTAATCACGTTGCTTGAAGCAGCTCCAGCCACAACAAGCCCAAGCCCGAATAGCTCAGTCGGTAGAGCATTAGGCTTTTAACCTAAGGGTCCAGGGTTCAAGTCCCTGTCCGGGCGAAGATTTTAACGCTTCCGTAATGGCTCGTGTCATAGCGATAGTAGCCCTGCCGTAATCAGTGCACGGTTTTCGTTTCCTGTCAACATTCTGCGCAGACGCAATCGGTTAGGTTTTTCACGTTTCGAGGGGTGCTTCTCCTACAAGCAGTCGTGGCCGAGTGGTTAAGGCGTCTGACTAGAAATCAGATTCTCTCTGGGAGCGTAGGTTCGAGTCCTACCGACTGCGTTGGTTTTTTTCTTTTTTTGTATTGGAAGAAGGAGCAGAAAATATCCCGTTTTGGTACCTCGCCACACCTCACCTCTCACAGCCGTTTATAGTGCCTGTCCTTTACATAAGGGCGATTTCCAAGCGTCAGCTTTCGCGTCAGCCGAGAAAAGTCGGGACAAGTCGGGACATACTACAGGATGGTCTGGGTGGTGCAACGACGAAACAAAACCTTAATTTAAAAATCGAAAAAATGGGAAAAATAGGATGAACAAGCAAAAAGAAGAATATAAAAAAGTCTTACGGAGTGCGTCGGTTTTTTTCTTTTTTTGTTTTGGCAGAAGGAGCAGAAAATATCGCGTTTTGGTACCCGCCACACCTCACCTCTCACAGCCGTCTATAGTGCCTGTCCTTTACATAAGGGCGATTTCCAAGCGTCAGCTTTCGCGTCAGCCGAGCAAAGTCGGGACAAGTCGGGACATACCACAGGATGGTCTGGGTGGTGCAACGACGAAAAAAAAAACGTTAATTTAACAGCAGGAGCCCACATAATGATAGGGAAATATTAGCGCCACTTGCGGTGGCCGGGAATCGAACCCGAATCAACTGCTTGGAAGGAAACTATGCTCATAATTACAACACCACTGCAGTGCCGCTGCTCGCAACGCCGCGCTGTGTCGGCTTCCCGCCCGCCGGCAGCGGTCCACGGCTATAGGAGCTCCAGGCGCATTACGAGGTAGGAGGGTGCATCCACACGCATTCGGGCAGCGCC
The DNA here is from genome assembly GCF_023897955.1 of Schistocerca gregaria. Lineage (NCBI taxonomy): Eukaryota > Metazoa > Arthropoda > Insecta > Orthoptera > Acrididae > Schistocerca > Schistocerca gregaria. Next base: position 71,549 of record NW_026061817.1, read on the forward strand.
TCCAAGCACGCTACGTCTTTGGGCAAGACTCGTCGCCGCTGACGCAAGGTTACTCACACGATAATGATGAGCGGTCTTTTTAAGGCAGTGTAGTGGAGGACTCCGCGAGTTTAGCCCTTTTTTCGACGTCGCTGGGTGGCAATCCCACTTTCCCTGCCAACAGCTGCTCGTATTGCATGGATAGCTTGTCGAGCATCTGTGGCTCTGTGGTTTGTGTCTCGGTAGCGCAGTAGGTAGTGCCTAAGTCTCATAATGTTAAGGTATGCCGGCACGATAACTCAGCGTGTTCGGTCAGAGGGTTATCTGCTCCCTCTAATGAAGGACTGAGTCAACGATGAACTTGAACGGGCGTCATCGGACGTCCGCCCCCAAACAACTGCAACGAACAAAATGAGAACAACAAAAAAAAAGTGGTAGAATGCTCGGCCACCACGAGGGCGGCCCGGGTTCGATTCCCGGTGGATGCATTATTTTGCTCTTCTATCTACAATGCTGCCACGCGGATTGCTCGCTTGAGATGCGTCAGCCTCAGGACCTTATAGCTGTATAGCTGCGGCTGCAGTTTAATCTAGAGAGTCGGGACAGTACGTGTAGCAAGACAACAGATTGTTCAGAAAGCGCAAACTGTCTGTCTCTAATATGTGAGGCTTAGCTAGTTTCCTGGGAAGTCGTCTCCCGCGTGCATCGGTAGCGCAGTAGGTAGCGCGTAAGTCTCATAATCTTAAGGTCGTGAGTTCGATCCTCACCTGGGGCATTTAATTTTCTGTACATCATGACTGCATTAACGGCGTTGCTGTTGCTAGGGAACGTGCTTAACTGTCGTCCGTTATCCACACGGAGTGCACTCCTCAGCGTCAAAATGTTTACTTCCAATTATGACGACGTAACAAGTTTGATATTTCTCCTCCCCTGTTACAAGCAAAATGCGATGCACACAGCAATGGACAGTCAATTTTGAACTGTGCGCCATGCCGGTCTGTAGGCGCAGATATGATCGCAAGCAGAGAACAGCACTGAGTCCAGATTCAGCACAAAATACGAGAAGAGACGGAATAAATCTCACTGTTCTCAAGCAAGTTCTGTGTGGTCTAGTGGTTAGGATACCTGGCTTTCACCCAGGAGGCCCGGGTTCGATTGCCGGTACCGGAATGGAACTGTTTGCGCAAACAACGCTCTATGTTTTGGCCTTCGAACTGTCGTTGGTTGCCCTTCTTCCTTAGCTTCAACCGAACGTAATCGGGGAAAGCAGGCACGTGATGCAGTTACTGTCAGCACCGGAATAAAGGGAGAAGAGGCACTGGTCCGCTGTGGGCTGCTACCAGCGTCAGTGAGAAGTCGGTGGAGCCGCCAGTAGCGCCAGAAGCCTTCACACACGTTCCAGTTAATCACGTTGCTTGAAGCAGCTCCAGCCACAACAAGCCCAAGCCCGAATAGCTCAGTCGGTAGAGCATTAGGCTTTTAACCTAAGGGTCCAGGGTTCAAGTCCCTGTCCGGGCGAAGATTTTAACGCTTCCGTAATGGCTCGTGTCATAGCGATAGTAGCCCTGCCGTAATCAGTGCACGGTTTTCGTTTCCTGTCAACATTCTGCGCAGACGCAATCGGTTGGGTTTTTCACGTTTCGAGGGGTGCTTCTCCTACAAGCAGTCGTGGCCGAGTGGTTAAGGCGTCTGACTAGAAATCAGATTCTCTCTGGGAGCGTAGGTTCGAGTCCTACCGACTGCGTTGGTTTTTTTCTTTTTTTGTTTTGGAAGAAGGAGCAGAAAATATCCCGTTTTGGTACCTCGCCACACCTCACCTCTCACAGCCGTTTATAGTGCCTGTCCTTTACATAAGGGCGATTTCCAAGCGTCAGCTTTCGCGTCAGCCGAGAAAAGTCGGGACAAGTCGGGACATACTACAGGATGGTCTGGGTGGTGCAACGACGAAACAAAACCTTAATTTAAAAATCGAAAAAATGGGAAAAATAGGATGAAAAAGCAAAAAGAAGAATATAAAAAAGTCTTACGGAGTGCGCCCCACAGGATGGTCTGGGTGGTGCAACGACGAAAAAAAAACGTTAATTTAACAGCAGGAGCCCACATAATGATAGGGAAATATTAGCGCCACTTGCGGTGGCCGGGAATCGAACCCGAATCAACTGCTTGGAAGGAAACTATGCTCATAATTACAACACCACTGCAGTGCCGCTGCTCGCAACGCCGCGCTGTGTCGGCTTCCCGCCCGCCGGCAGCGGCCCACGGCTATAGGAGCTGCAGGCGCATTACGAGGTAGGAGGGTGCATCCACACGCATTCGGGCAGCGCCTCCAAGCACGCTACGTCTTTGGGCAAGACTCGTCGCCGCTGACGCAAGGTTACTCACACGATAATGATGAGCGGTCTTTTTAAGGCAGTGTAGTGGAGGACTCCGCGAGTGTAGCCCTTTTTTCGACGTCGCTGGGTGGCAATCCCACTTTCCCTGCCAACAGCTGCTCGTATTGCATGGATAGCTTGTCGAGCATCTGTGGCTCTGTGGTTTGTGTCTCGGTAGCGCAGTAGGTAGTGCCTAAGTCTCATAATGTTAAGGTATGCCGGCACGATAACTCAGCGTGTTCGGTCAGAGGGTTATCTGCTCCCTCTAATGAAGGACTGAGTCAACGATGAACTTGAACGGGCGTCATCGGACGTCCGCCCCCAAACAACTGCAACGAACAAAATGAGAACAACAAAAAAAAAGTGGTAGAATGCTCGGCCACCACGAGGGCGGCCCGGGTTCGATTCCCGGTGGATGCATTATTTTGCTCTTCTGGCTACAATGCTGCCACGCGGATTGCTCGCTTGAGATGCGTCAGCCTCAGGACCTTATAGCTGTATAGCTGCGGCTGCAGTTTAATCTAGAGAGTCGGGACAGTACGTGTAGCAAGACAACAGATTGTTCAGAAAGCGCAAACTGTCTGTCTCTAATATGTGAGGCTTAGCTAGTTTCCTGGGAAGTCGTCTCCCGCGTGCATCGGTAGCGCAGTAGGTAGCGCGTAAGTCTCATAATCTTAAGGTCGTGAGTTCGATCCTCACCTGGGGCATTTAATTTTCTGTACATCATGACTGCATTAACGGCGTTGCTGTTGCTAGGGAACGTACTTAACTGTCGTCCGTTATCCACACGGAGTGCACTCCTCAGCGTCAAAATGTTTACTTCCAATTATGACGACGTAACAAGTTTGATATTTCTCCTCCCCTGTTACAAGCAAAATGCGATGCACACAGCAATGGACAGTCAATTTTGAACTGTGCGCCATGCCGGTCTGTAGGCGCAGATATGATCGCAAGCAGAGAACAGCACTGAGTCCAGATTCAGCACAAAATACGAGAAGAGACGGAATAAATCTCACTGTTCTCAAGCAAGTTCTGTGTGGTCTAGTGGTTAGGATACCTGGCTTTCACCCAGGAGGGCCGGGTTCGATTGCCGGTACCGGAACGGAACTGTCTGCGCAAACAACGCTCTATGTTTTGGCCTTCGAACTGTCGTTGGTTGCCCTTCTTCCTTAGCTTCAACCGAACGTAATCGGGGAAAGCAGGCACGTGATGCAGTTACTGTCAGCACCGGAATAAAGGGAGAAGAGGCACTGGTCCGCTGTGGGCTGCTACCAGCTTCAGTGAGAAGTCGGTGGAGTCGCCAGTAGCGCCAGAAGCCTTCACACACGTTCCAGTTAATCACGTTGCTTGAAGCAGCTCCAGCCACAACAAGCCCAAGCCCGAATAGCTCAGTCGGTAGAGCATTAGGCTTTTAACCTAAGGGTCCAGGGTTCAAGTCCCTGTCCGGGCGAAGATTTTAACGCTTCCGTAATGGCTCGTGTCATAGCGATAGTAGCCCTGCCGTAATCAGTGCACGGTTTTCGTTTCCTGTCAACATTCTGCGCAGACGCAATCGGTTAGGTTTTTCACGTTTCGAGGGGTGCTTCTCCTACAAGCAGTCGTGGCCGAGTGGTTAAGGCGTCTGACTAGAAATCAGATTCTCTCTGGGAGCGTAGGTTCGAGTCCTACCGACTGCGTTGGTTTTTTTCTTTTTTTGTATTGGAAGAAGGAGCAGAAAATATCCCGTTTTGGTACCTCGCCACACCTCACCTCTCACAGCCGTTTATAGTGCCTGTCCTTTACATAAGGGCGATTTCCAAGCGTCAGCTTTCGCGTCAGCCGAGAAAAGTCGGGACAAGTCGGGACATACTACAGGATGGTCTGGGTGGTGCAACGACGAAACAAAACCTTAATTTAAAAATCGAAAAAATGGGAAAAATAGGATGAACAAGCAAAAAGAAGAATATAAAAAAGTCTTACGGAGTGCGTCGGTTTTTTTCTTTTTTTGTTTTGGCAGAAGGAGCAGAAAATATCGCGTTTTGGTACCCGCCACACCTCACCTCTCACAGCCGTCTATAGTGCCTGTCCTTTACATAAGGGCGATTTCCAAGCGTCAGCTTTCGCGTCAGCCGAGCAAAGTCGGGACAAGTCGGGACATACCACAGGATGGTCTGGGTGGTGCAACGACGAAAAAAAAAACGTTAATTTAACAGCAGGAGCCCACATAATGATAGGGAAATATTAGCGCCACTTGCGGTGGCCGGGAATCGAACCCGAATCAACTGCTTGGAAGGAAACTATGCTCATAATTACAACACCACTGCAGTGCCGCTGCTCGCAACGCCGCGCTGTGTCGGCTTCCCGCCCGCCGGCAGCGGTCCACGGCTATAGGAGCTCCAGGCGCATTACGAGGTAGGAGGGTGCATCCACACGCATTCGGGCAGCGCCTCCAAGCACGCTACGTCTTTGGGCAAGACTCGTCGCCGCTGACGCAAGGTTACTCACACGATAATGATGAGCGGTCTTTTTAAGGCAGTGTAGTGGAGGACTCCGCGAGTTTAGCCCTTTTTTCGACGTCGCTGGGTGGCAATCCCACTTTCCCTGCCAACAGCTGCTCGTATTGCATGGATAGCTTGTCGAGCATCTGTGGCTCTGTGGTTTGTGTCTCGGTAGCGCAGTAGGTAGTGCCTAAGTCTCATAATGTTAAGGTATGCCGGCACGATAACTCAGCGTGTTCGGTCAGAGGGTTATCTGCTCCCTCTAATGAAGGACTGAGTCAACGATGAACTTGAACGGGCGTCATCGGACGTCCGCCCCCAAACAACTGCAACGAACAAAATGAGAACAACAAAAAAAAAGTGGTAGAATGCTCGGCCACCACGAGGGCGGCCCGGGTTCGATTCCCGGTGGATGCATTATTTTGCTCTTCTGGCTACAATGCTGCCACGCGGATTGCTCGCTTGAGATGCGTCAGCCTCAGGACCTTATAGCTGTATAGCTGCGGCTGCAGTTTAATCTAGAGAGTCGAGACAGTACGTGTAGCAAGACAACAGATTGTTCAGAAAGCGCAAACTGTCTGTCTCTAATATGTGAGGCTTAGCTAGTTTCCTGGGAAGTCGTCTCCCGCGTGCATCGGTAGCGCAGTAGGTAGCGCGTAAGTCTCATAATCTTAAGGTCGTGAGTTCGATCCTCACCTGGGGCATTTAATTTTCTGTACATCATGACTGCATTAACGGCGTTGCTGTTGCTAGGGAACGTGCTTAACTGTCGTCCGTTATCCACACGGAGTGCACTCCTCAGCGTCAAAATGTTTACTTCCAATTATGACGACGTAACAAGTTTGATATTTCTCCTTCCCTGTTACAAGCAAAATGCGATGCACACAGCAATGGACAGTCAATTTTGAACTGTGCGCCATGCCGGTCTGTAGGCGCAGATATGATCGCAAGCAGAGAACAGCACTGAGTCCAGATTCAGCACAAAATACGAGAAGAGACGGAATAAATCTCACTGTTCTCAAGCAAGTTCTGTGTGGTCTAGTGGTTAGGATACCTGGCTTTCACCCAGGAGGCCCGGGTTCGATTGCCGGTACCGGAACGGAACTGTTTGCGCAAACAACGCTCTATGTTTTGGCCTTCGAACTGTCGTTGGTTGCCCTTCTTCCTTAGCTTCAACCGAACGTAATCGGGGAAAGCAGGCACGTGATGCAGTTACTGTCAGCACCGGAATAAAGGGAGAAGAGGCACTGGTCCGCTGTGGGCTGCTACCAGCGTCAGTGAGAAGTCGGTGGAGTCGCCAGTAGCGCCAGAAGCCTTCACACACGTTCCAGTTAATCACGTTGCTTGAAGCAGCTCCAGCCACAACAAGCCCAAGCCCGAAGAGCTCAGTCGGTAGAGCATTAGGCTTTTAACCTAAGGGTCCAGGGTTCAAGTCCCTGTCCGGGCGAAGATTTTAACGCTTCCGTAATGGCTCGTGTCATAGCGATAGTAGCCCTGCCGTAATCAGTGCACGGTTTTCGTTTCCTGTCAACATTCTGCGCAGACGCAATCCGTTCGGTTTTTCACGTTTCGAGGGGTGTTTCTCCTACAAGCAGTCGTGGCCTAGTGGTTAAGGCGTCTGACTAGAAATCAGATTCCCTCTGGGAGCGTAGGTTCGAGTCCTACCGACTGCGTTGGTTTTTTTCTTTTTTTGTTTTGGAAGAAGGAGCAGAAAATATCCCGTTTTGGTACCTCGCCACACCTCACCTCTCACAGCCGTTTATAGTGCCTGTCCTTTACATAAGCGCGATTTCCAAGCGTCAGCTTTCGCGTCAGCCGAGAAAAGTCGGGACAAGTCGGGACATACTACAGGATGGTCTGGGTGGTGCAACGACGAAACAAAACCTTAATTTAAAAATCGAAAAAATGGGAAAAATAGGATGAAAAAGCAAAAAGAAGAATATAAAAAAGTCTTACGGAGTGCGCCCCACAGGATGGTCTGGGTGGTGCAACGACGAAAAAAAAACGTTAATTTAACAGCAGGAGCCCACATAATGATAGGGAAATATTAGCGCCACTTGCGGTGGCCGGGAATCGAACCCGAATCAACTGCTTGGAAGGAAACTATGCTCATAATTACAACACCGCTGCAGTGCCGCTGCTCGCAACGCCGCGCTGTGTCGGCTTCCCGCCCGCCGGCAGCGGCCCACGGCTATAGGAGCTGCAGGCGCATTACGAGGTAGGAGGGTGCATCCACACGCATTCGGGCAGCGCCTCCAAGCACGCTACGTCTTTGGGCAAGACTCGTCGCCGCTGACGCAAGGTTACTCACACGATAATGATGAGCGGTCTTTTTAAGGCAGTGTAGTGGAGGACTCCGCGAGTTTAGCCCTTTTTTCGACGTCGCTGGGTGGCAATCCCACTTTCCCTGCCAACAGCTGCTCGTATTGCATGGATAGCTTGTCGAGCATCTGTGGCTCTGTGGTTTGTGTCTCGGTAGCGCAGTAGGTAGTGCCTAAGTCTCATAATGTTAAGGTATGCCGGCACGATAACTCAGCGTGTTCGGTCAGAGGGTTATCTGCTCCCTCTAATGAAGGACTGAGTCAACGATGAACTTGAACGGGCGTCATCGGACGTCCGCCCCCAAACAACTGCAACGAACAAAATGAGAACAACAAAAAAAAAGTGGTAGAATGCTCGGCCACCACGAGGGCGGCCCGGGTTCGATTCCCGGTGGATGCATTATTTTGCTCTTCTGGCTACAATGCTGCCACGCGGATTGCTCGCTTGAGATGCGTCAGCCTCAGGACCTTATAGCTGTATAGCTGCGGCTGCAGTTTAATCTAGAGAGTCGGGACAGTACGTGTAGCAAGACAACAGATTGTTCAGAAAGCGCAAACTGTCTGTCTCTAATATGTGAGGCTTAGCTAGTTTCCTGGGAAGTCGTCTCCCGCGTGCATCGGTAGCGCAGTAGGTAGCGCGTAAGTCTCATAATCTTAAGGTCGTGAGTTCGATCCTCACCTGGGGCATTTAATTTTCTGTACATCATGACTGCATTAACGGCGTTGCTGTTGCTAGGGAACGTACTTAACTGTCGTCCGTTATCCACACGGAGTGCACTCCTCAGCGTCAAAATGTTTACTTCCAATTATGACGACGTAACAAGTTTGATATTTCTCCTCCCCTGTTACAAGCAAAATGCGATGCACACAGCAATGGACAGTCAATTTTGAACTGTGCGCCATGCCGGTCTGTAGGCGCAGATATGATCGCAAGCAGAGAACAGCACTGAGTCCAGATTCAGCACAAAATACGAGAAGAGACGGAATAAATCTCACTGTTCTCAAGCAAGTTCTGTGTGGTCTAGTGGTTAGGATACCTGGCTTTCACCCAGGAGGCCCGGGTTCGATTGCCGGTACCGGAACGGAACTGTTTGCGCAAACAACGCTCTATGTTTTGGCCTTCGAACTGTCGTTGGTTGCCCTTCTTCCTTAGCTTCAACCGAACGTAATCGGGGAAAGCAGGCACGTGATGCAGTTACTGTCAGCACCGGAATAAAGGGAGAAGAGGCACTGGTCCGCTGTGGGCTGCTACCAGCGTCAGTGAGAAGTCGGTGGAGTCGCCAGTAGCGCCAGAAGCCTTCACACACGTTCCAGTTAATCACGTTGCTTGAAGCAGCTCCAGCCACAACAAGCCCAAGCCCGAATAGCTCAGTCGGTAGAGCATTAGGCTTTTAACCTAAGGGTCCAGGGTTCAAGTCCCTGTCCGGGCGAAGATATTAACGCTTCCGTAATGGCTCGTGTCATAGCGATAGTAGCCCTGCCGTAATCAGTGCACGGTTTTCGTTTCCTGTCAACATTCTGCGCAGACGCAATCGGTTGGGTTTTTCACGTTTCGAGGGGTGCTTCTCCTACAAGCAGTCGTGGCCGAGTGGTTAAGGCGTCTGACTAGAAATCAGATTCTCTCTGGGAGCGTAGGTTCGAGTCCTACCGACTGCGTTGGTTTTTTTCTTTTTTTGTTTTGGAAGAAGGAGCAGAAAATATCCCGTTTTTGGTACCTCGCCACACCTCACCTCTCACAGCCGTTTATAGTGCCTGTCCTTTACATAAGGGCGATTTCCAAGCGTCAGCTTTCGCGTCAGCCGAGAAAAGTCGGGACAAGTCGGGACATACTACAGGATGGTCTGGGTGGTGCAACGACGAAACAAAACCTTAATTTAAAAATCGAAAAAATGGGAAAAATAGGATGAAAAAGCAAAAAGAAGAATATAAAAAAGTCTTACGGAGTGCGCCCCACAGGATGGTCTGGGTGGTGCAACGACGAAAAAAAAACGTTAATTTAACAGCAGGAGCCCACATAATGATAGGGAAATATTAGCGCCACTTGCGGTGGCCGGGAATCGAACCCGAATCAACTGCTTGGAAGGAAACTATGCTCATAATTACAACACCACTGCAGTGCCGCTGCTCGCAACGCCGCGCTGTGTCGGCTTCCCGCCCGCCGGCAGCGGCCCACGGCTATAGGAGCTGCAGGCGCATTACGAGGTAGGAGGGTGCATCCACACGCATTCGGGCAGCGCCTCCAAGCACGCTACGTCTTTGGGCAAGACTCGTCGCCGCTGACGCAAGGTTACTCACACGATAATGATGAGCGGTCTTTTTAAGGCAGTGTAGTGGAGGACTCCGCGAGTTTAGCCCTTTTTTCGACGTCGCTGGGTGGCAATCCCACTTTCCCTGCCAACAGCTGCTCGTATTGCATGGATAGCTTGTCGAGCATCTGTGGCTCTGTGGTTTGTGTCTCGGTAGCGCAGTAGGTAGTGCCTAAGTCTCATAATGTTAAGGTATGCCGGCACGATAACTCAGCGTGTTCGGTCAGAGGGTTATCTGCTCCCTCTAATGAAGGACTGAGTCAACGATGAACTTGAACGGGCGTCATCGGACGTCCGCCCCCAAACAACTGCAACGAACAAAATGAGAACAACAAAAAAAAAGTGGTAGAATGCTCGGCCACCACGAGGGCGGCCCGGGTTCGATTCCCGGTGGATGCATTATTTTGCTCTTCTGGCTACAATGCTGCCACGCGGATTGCTCGCTTTAGATGCGTCAGCCTCAGGACCTTATAGCTGTATAGCTGCGGCCGCAGTTTAATCTAGAGAGTCGGGACAGTACGTGTAGCAAGACAACAGATTGTTCAGAAAGCGCAAACTGTCTGTCTCTAATATGTGAGGCTTAGCTAGTTTCCTGGGAAGTCGTCTCCCGCGTCCATCGGTAGCGCAGTAGGTAGCGCGTAAGTCTCATAATCTTAAGGTCGTGAGTTCGATCCTCACCTGGGGCATTTAATTTTCTGTACATCATGACTGCATTAACGGCGTTGCTGTTGCTAGGGAACGTACTTAACTGTCGTCCGTTATCCACACGGAGTGCACTCCTCAGCGTCAAAATGTTTACTTCCAATTATGACGACGTAACAAGTTTGATATTTCTCCTCCCCTGTTACAAGCAAAATGCGATGCACACAGCAATGGACAGTCAATTTTGAACTGTGCGCCATGCCGGTCTGTAGGCGCAGATATGATCGCAAGCAGAGAACAGCACTGAGTCCAGATTCAGCACAAAATACGAGAAGAGACGGAATAAATCTCACTGTTCTCAAGCAAGTTCTGTGTGGTCTAGTGGTTAGGATACCTGGCTTTCACCCAGGAGGCCCGGGTTCGATTGCCGGTACCGGAACGGAACTGTTTGCGCAAACAACGCTCTATGTTTTGGCCTTCGAACTGTCGTTGGTTGCCCTTCTTCCTTAGCTTCAACCGAACGTAATCGGGGAAAGCAGGCACGTGATGCAGTTACTGTCAGCACCGGAATAAAGGGAGAAGAGGCACTGGTCCGCTGTGGGCTGCTACCAGCGTCAGTGAGAAGTCGGTGGAGTCGCCAGTAGCGCCAGAAGCCTTCACACACGTTCCAGTTAATCACGTTGCTTGAAGCAGCTCCAGCCACAACAAGCCCAAGCCCGAATAGCTCAGTCGGTAGAGCATTAGGCTTTTAACCTAAGGGTCCAGGGTTCAAGTCCCTGTCCGGGCGAAGATTTTAACGCTTCCGTAATGGCTCGTGTCATAGCGATAGTAGCCCTGCCGTAATCAGTGCACGGTTTTCGTTTCCTGTCAACATTCTGCGCAGACGCAATCGGTTGGGTTTTTCACGTTTCGAGGGGTGCTTCTCCTACAAGCAGTCGTGGCCGAGTGGTTAAGGCGTCTGACTAGAAATCAGATTCTCTCTGGGAGCGTAGGTTCGAGTCCTACCGACTGCGTTGGTTTTTTTCTTTTTTTGTTTTGGAAGAAGGAGCAGAAAATATCCCGTTTTGGTACCTCGCCACACCTCACCTCTCACAGCCGTTTATAGTGCCTGTCCTTTACATAAGGGCGATTTCCAAGCGTCAGCTTTCGCGTCAGCCGAGAAAAGTCGGGACAAGTCGGGACATACTACAGGATGGTCTGGGTGGTGCAACGACGAAACAAAACCTTAATTTAAAAATCGAAAAAATGGGAAAAATAGGATGAACAAGCAAAAAGAAGAATATAAAAAAGTCTTACGGAGTGCGTCGGTTTTTTTCTTTTTTTGTTTTGGCAGAAGGAGCAGAAAATATCGCGTTTTGGTACCCGCCACACCTCACCTCTCACAGCCGTCTATAGTGCCTGTCCTTTACATAAGGGCGATTTCCAAGCGTCAGCTTTCGCGTCAGCCGAGCAAAGTCGGGACAAGTCGGGACATACCACAGGATGGTCTGGGTGGTGCAACGACGAAAAAAAAAACGTTAATTTAACAGCAGGAGCCCACATAATGATAGGGAAATATTAGCGCCACTTGCGGTGGCCGGGAATCGAACCCGAATCAACTGCTTGGAAGGAAACTATGCTCATAATTACAATACCACTGCAGTGCCGCTGCTCGCAACGCCGCGCTGTGTCGGCTTCCCGCCCGCCGGCAGCGGTCCACGGCTATAGGAGCTGCAGGCGCATTACGAGGTAGGAGGGTGCATCCACACGCATTCGGGCAGCGCCTCCAAGCACGCTACGTCTTTTTGGCAAGACTCGTCGCCGCTGACGCAAGGTTACTCACACGATAATGATGAGCGGTCTTTTTAAGGCAGTGTAGTGGAGGACTCCGCGAGTTTAGCCCTTTTTTCGACGTCGCTGGGTGGCAATTCCACTTTCCCTGCCAACAGCTGCTCGTATTGCATGGATAGCTTGTCGAGCATCTGTGGCTCTGTGGTTTGTGTCTCGGTAGCGCAGTAGGTAGTGCCTAAGTCTCATAATGTTAAGGTATGCCGGCACGATAACTCAGCGTGTTCGGTCAGAGGGTTATCTGCTCCCTCTAATGAAGGACTGAGTCAACGATGAACTTGAACGGGCGTCATCGGACGTCCGCCCCCAAACAACTGCAACGAACAAAATGAGAACAACAAAAAAAAAGTGGTAGAATGCTCGGCCACCACGAGGGCGGCCCGGGTTCGATTCCCGGTGGATGCATTATTTTGCTCTTCTGGCTACAATGCTGCCACGCGGATTGCTCGCTTGAGATGCGTCAGCCTCAGGACCTTATAGCTGTATAGCTGCGGCTGCAGTTTAATCTAGAGAGTCGGGACAGTACGTGTAGCAAGACAACAGATTGTTCAGAAAGCGCAAACTGTCTGTCTCTAATATGTGAGGCTTAGCTAGTTTCCTGGGAAGTCGTCTCCCGCGTGCATCGGTAGCGCAGTAGGTAGCGCGTAAGTCTCATAATCTTAAGGTCGTGAGTTCGATCCTCACCTGGGGCATTTAATTTTCTGTACATCATGACTGCATTAACGGCGTTGCTGTTGCTAGGGAACGTACTTAACTGTCGTCCGTTATCCACACGGAGTGCACTCCTCAGCGTCAAAATGTTTACTTCCAATTATGACGACGTAACAAGTTTGATATTTCTCCTCCCCTGTTACAAGCAAAATGCGATGCACACAGCAATGGACAGTCAATTTTGAACTGTGCGCCATGCCGGTCTGTAGGCGCAGATATGATCGCAAGCAGAGAACAGCACTGAGTCCAGATTCAGCACAAAATACGAGAAGAGACGGAATAAATCTCACTGTTCTCAAGCAAGTTCTGTGTGGTCTAGTGGTTAGGATACCTGGCTTTCACCCAGGAGGCCCGGGTTCGATTGCCGGTACCGGAACGGAACTGTTTGCGCAAACAACGCTCTATGTTTTGGCCTTCGAACTGTCGTTGGTTGCCCTTCTTCCTTAGCTTCAACCGAACGTAATCGGGGAAAGCAGGCACGTGATGCAGTTACTGTCAGCACCGGAATAAAGGGAGAAGAGGCACTGGTCCGCTGTGGGCTGCTACCAGCGTCAGTGAGAAGTCGGTGGAGTCGCCAGTAGCGCCAGAAGCCTTCACACACGTTCCAGTTAATCACGTTGCTTGAAGCAGCTCCAGCCACAACAAGCCCAAGCCCGAAGAGCTCAGTCGGTAGAGCATTAGGCTTTTAACCTAAGGGTCCAGGGTTCAAGTCCCTGTCCGGGCGAAGATTTTAACGCTTCCGTAATGGCTCGTGTCATAGCGATAGTAGCCCTGCCGTAATCAGTGCACGGTTTTCGTTTCCTGTCAACATTCTGCGCAGACGCAATCGGTTGGGTTTTTCACGTTTCGAGGGGTGTTTCTCCTACAAGCAGTCGTGGCCGAGTGGTTAAGGCGTCTGACTAGAAATCAGATTCCCTCTGGGAGCGTAGGTTCGAGTCCTACCGACTGCGTTGGTCTTTTTTCTTTTTTTGTTTTGGAAGAAGGAGCAGAAAATATCCCGTTTTGGTACCTCGCCACACCTCACCTCTCACAGCCGTTTATAGTGCCTGTCCTTTACATAAGGGCGATTTCCAAGCGTCAGCTTTCGCGTCAGCCGAGAAAAGTCGGGACAAGTCGGGACATACTACAGGATGGTCTGGGTGGTGCAACGACGAAACAAAACCTTAATTTAAAAATCGAAAAAATGGGAAAAATAGGATGAACAAGCAAAAAGAAGAATATAAAAAAGTCTTACGGAGTGCGTCGGTTTTTTTCTTTTTTTGTTTTGGCAGAAGGAGCAGAAAATATCGCGTTTTGGTACCCGCCACACCTCACCTCTCACAGCCGTCTATAGTGCCTGTCCTTTACATAAGGGCGATTTCCAAGCGTCAGCTTTCGCATCAGCCGAGCAAAGTCGGGACAAGTCGGGACATACCACAGGATGGTCTGGGTGGTGCAACGACGAAAAAAAAACGTTAATTTAACAGCAGGAGCCCACATAATGATAGGGAAATATTAGCGCCACTTGCGGTGGCCGGGAATCGAACCCGAATCAACTGCTTGGAAGGAAACTATGCTCATAATTACAACACCACTGCAGTGCCGCTGCTCGCAACGCCGCGCTGTGTCGGCTTCCCGCCCGCCGGCAGCGGCCCACGGCTATAGGAGCTGCAGGCGCATTACGAGGTAGGAGGGTGCATCCACACGCATTCGGGCAGCGCCTCCAAGCACGCTACGTCTTTGGGCAAGACTCGTCGCCGCTGACGCAAGGTTACTCACACGATAATGATGAGCGGTCGTTTTAAGGCAGTGTAGTGGAGGACTCCGCGAGTTTAGCCCTTTTTTCGACGTCGCTGGGTGGCAATCCCACTTTCCCTGCCAACAGCTGCTCGTATTGCATGGATAGCTTGTCGAGCATCTGTGGCTCTGTGGTTTGTGTCTCGGTAGCGCAGTAGGTAGTGCCTAAGTCTCATAATGTTAAGGTATGCCGGCACGATAACTCAGCGTGTTCGGTCAGAGGGTTATCTGCTCCCTCTAATGAAGGACTGAGTCAACGATGAACTTGAACGGGCGTCATCGGACGTCCGCCCCCAAACAACTGCAACGAACAAAATGAGAACAACAAAAAAAAAAAGTGGTAGAATGCTCGGCCACCACGAGGGCGGCCCGGGTTCGATTCCCGGTGGATGCATTATTTTGCTCTTCTATCTACAATGCTGCCACGCGGATTGCTCGCTTGAGATGCGTCAGCCTCAGGACCTTATAGCTGTATAGCTGCGGCTGCAGTTTAATCTAGAGAGTCGGGACAGTACGTGTAGCAAGACAACAGATTGTTCAGAAAGCGCAAACTGTCTGTCTCTAATATGTGAGGCTTAGCTAGTTCCCTGGGAAGTCGTCTCCCGCGTGCATCGGTAGCGCAGTAGGTAGCGCGTAAGTCTCATAATCTTAAGGTCGTGAGTTCGATCCTCACCTGGGGCATTTAATTTTCTGTACATCATGACTGCATTAACGGCGTTGCTGTTGCTAGGGAACGTACTTAACTGTCGTCCGTTATCCACACGGAGTGCACTCCTCAGCGTCAAAATGTTTACTTCCAATTATGACGACGTAACAAGTTTGATATTTCTCCTCCCCTGTTACAAGCAAAATGCGATGCACACAGCAATGGACAGTCAATTTTGAACTGTGCGCCATGCCGGTCTGTAGGCGCAGATATGATCGCAAGCAGAGAACAGCACTGAGTCCAGATTCAGCACAAAATACGAGAAGAGACGGAATAAATCTCACTGTTCTCAAGCAAGTTCTGTGTGGTCTAGTGGTTAGGATACCTGGCTTTCACCCAGGAGGCCCGGGTTCGATTGCCGGTACCGGAACGGAACTGTTTGCGCAAACAACGCTCTATGTTTTGGCCTTCGAACTGTCGTTGGTTGCCCTTCTTCCTTAGCTTCAACCGAACGTAATCGGGGAAAGCAGGCACGTGATGCAGTTACTGTCAGCACCGGAATAAAGGGAGAAGAGGCACTGGTCCGCTGTGGGCTGCTACCAGCGTCAGTGAGAAGTCGGTGGAGTCGCCAGTAGCGCCAGAAGCCTTCACACACGTTCCAGTTAATCACGTTGCTTGAAGCAGCTCCAGCCACAACAAGCCCAAGCCAGAAGAGCTCAGTCGGTAGAGCATTAGGCTTTTAACCTAAGGGTCCAGGGTTCAAGTCCCTGTCCGGGCGAAGATTTTAACGCTTCCGTAATGGCTCGTGTCATAGCGATAGTAGCCCTGCCGTAATCAGTGCACGGTTTTCGTTTCCTGTCAACATTCTGCGCAGACGCAATCGGTTGGGTTTTTCACGTTTCGAGGGGTGTTTCTCCTACAAGCAGTCGTGGCCGAGTGGTTAAGGCGTCTGACTAGAAATCAGATTCCCTCTGGGAGTGTAGGTTCGAGTCCTACCGACTGCGTTGGTTTTTTTCTTTTTTTGTTTTGGAAGAAGGAGCAGAAAATATCGCGTTTTGGTACCCGCCACACCTCACCTCTCACAGCCGTCTATAGTGCCTGTCCTTTACATAAGGGCGATTTCCAAGCGTCAGCTTTCGCGTCAGCCGAGAAAAGTCGGGACAAGTCGGGACATACCACAGGATGGTCTGGGTGGTGCAACGACGAAAAAAAAACGTTAATTTAACAGCAGGAACTCACATAAAGATAGGGAAATATTAGCGCCACTTGCGGTGGCCGGGAATCGAACCCGAATCAACTGCTTGGATGGAAACTATGCTCATAATTACAACACCACTGCAGTGCCGCTGCTCGCAACGCCGCGCTGTGTCGGCTTCCCGCCCGCCGGCAGCGGCCCACGGCTATAGGAGCTGCAGGCGCATTACGAGGTAGGAGGGTGCATCCACACGCATTCGGGCAGCGCCTCCAAGCACGCTACGTCTTTGGGCAAGACTCGTCGCCGCTGACGCAAGGTTACTCACACGATAATGATGAGCGGTCTTTTTAAGGCAGTGTAGTGGAGGACTCCGCGAGTTTAGCCCTTTTTTCGACGTCGCTGGGTGGCAATCCCACTTTCCCTGCCAACAGCTGCTCGTATTGCATGGATAGCTTGTCGAGCATCTGTGGCTCTGTGGTTTGTGTCTCGGTAGCGCAGTAGGTAGTGCCTAAGTCTCATAATGTTAAGGTATGCCGGCACGATAACTCAGCGTGTTCGGTCAGAGGGTTATCTGCTCCCTCTAATGAAGGACTGAGTCAACGATGAACTTGAACGGGCGTCATCGGACGTCCGCCCCCAAACAACTGCAACGAACAAAATGAGAACAACAAAAAAAAAAGTGGTAGAATGCTCGGCCACCACGAGGGCGGCCCGTGTTCGATTCCCGGTGGATGCATTATTTTGCTCTTCTATCTACAATGCTGCCACGCGGATTGCTCGCTTGAGATGCGTCAGCCTCAGGACCTTATAGCTGTATAGCTGCGGCTGCAGTTTAATCTAGAGAGTCGGGACAGTACGTGTAGCAAGACAACAGATTGTTCAGAAAGCGCAAACTGTCTGTCTCTAATATGTGAGGCTTAGCTAGTTTCCTGGGAAGTCGTCTCCCGCGTGCATCGGTAGCGCAGTAGGTAGCGCGTAAGTCTCATAATCTTAAGGTCGTGAGTTCGATCCTCACCTGGGGCATTTAATTTTCTGTACATCATGACTGCATTAACGGCGTTGCTGTTGCTAGGGAACGTACTTAACTGTCGTCCGTTATCCACACGGAGTGCACTCCTCAGCGTCAAAATGTTTACTTCCAATTATGACGACGTAACAAGTTTGATATTTCTCCTCCCCTGTTACAAGCAAAATGCGATGCACACAGCAATGGACAGTCAATTTTGAACTGTGCGCCATGCCGGTCTGTAGGCGCAGATATGATCGCAAGCAGAGAACAGCACTGAGTCCAGATTCAGCACAAAATACGAGAAGAGACGGAATAAATCTCACTGTTCTCAAGCAAGTTCTGTGTGGTCTAGTGGTTAGGATACCTGGCTTTCACCCAGGCGGCCCGGCTTCGATTGCCGGTACCGGAACGGAACTGTTTGCGCAAACAACGCTCTATGTTTTGGCCTTCGAACTGTCGTTGGTTGCCCTTCTTCCTTAGCTTCAACCGAACGTAATCGGGGAAAGCAGGCACGTGATGCAGTTACTGTCAGCACCGGAATAAAGGGAGAAGAGGCACTGGTCCGCTGTGGGCTGCTACCAGCGTCAGTGAGAAGTCGGTGGAGTCGCCAGTAGCGCCAGAAGCCTTCACACACGTTCCAGTTAATCACGTTGCTTGAAGCAGCTCCAGCCACAACAAGCCCAAGCCAGAAGAGCTCAGTCGGTAGAGCATTAGGCTTTTAACCTAAGGGTCCAGGGTTCAAGTCCCTGTCCGGGCGAAGATTTTAACGCTTCCGTAATGGCTCGTGTCATAGCGATAGTAGCCCTGCCGTAATCAGTGCACGGTTTTCGTTTCCTGTCAACATTCTGCGCAGACGCAATCGGTTGGGTTTTTCACGTTTCGAGGGGTGCTTCTCCTACAAGCAGTCGTGGCCGAGTGGTTAAGGCGTCTGACTAGAAATCAGATTCCCTCTGGGAGCGTAGGTTCGAGTCCTACCGACTGCGTTGGTTTTTTTCTTTTTTTGTTTTGGAAGAAGGAGCAGAAAATATCGCGTTTTGGTACCCGCCACACCTCACCTCTCACAGCCGTCTATAGTGCCTGTCCTTTACATAAGGGCGATTTCCAAGCGTCAGCTTTCGCGTCAGCCGAGCAAAGTCGGGACAAGTCGGGACATACCACAGGATGGTCTGGGTGGTGCAACGACGAAAAAAAAAACGTTAATTTAACAGCAGGAGCCCACATAAAGATAGGGAAATATTAGCGCCACTTGCGGTGGCCGGGAATCGAACCCGAATCAACTGCTTGGAAGGAAACTATGCTCATAATTACAACACCACCGCAGTGCCGCTGCTCGCAACGCCGCGCTGTGTCGGCTTCCCGCCCGCCGGCAGCGGCCCACGGCTATAGGAGCTGCAGGCGCATTACGAGGTAGGAGGGTGCATCCACACGCATTCGGGCAGCGCCTCCAAGCACGCTACGTCTTTGGGCAAGACTCGTCGCCGCTGACGCAAGGTTACTCACACGATAATGATGAGCGGTCTTTTTAAGGCAGTGTAGTGGAGGACTCCGCGAGTTTAGCCCTTTTTTCGACGTCGCTGGGTGGCAATCCCACTTTCCCTGCCAACAGCTGCTCGTATTGCATGGATAGCTTGTCGAGCATCTGTGGCTCTGTGGTTTGTGTCTCGGTAGCGCAGTAGGTAGTGCCTAAGTCTCATAATGTTAAGGTATGCCGGCACGATAACTCAGCGTGTTCGGTCAGAGGGTTATCTGCTCCCTCTAATGAAGGACTGAGTCAACGATGAACTTGAACGGGCGTCATCGGACGTCCGCCCCCAAACAACTGCAACGAACAAAATGAGAACAACAAAAAAAAAGTGGTAGAATGCTCGGCCACCACGAGGGCGGCCCGGGTTCGATGCCCGGTGGATGCATTATTTTGCTCTTCTATCTACAATGCTGCCACGCGGATTGCTCGCTTGAGATGCGTCAGCCTCAGGACCTTATAGCTGTATAGCTGCGGCTGCAGTTTAATCTAGAGAGTCGGGACAGTACGTGTAGCAAGACAACAGATTGTTCAGAAAGCGCAAACTGTCTGTCTCTAATATGTGAGGCTTAGCTAGTTTCCTGGGAAGTCGTCTCCCGCGTGCATCGGTAGCGCAGTAGGTAGCGCGTAAGTCTCATAATCTTAAGGTCGTGAGTTCGATCCTCACCTGGGGCATTTAATTTTCTGTACATCATGACTGCATTAACGGCGTTGCTGTTGCTAGGGAACGTACTTAACTGCCGTCCGTTATCCACACGGAGTGCACTCCTCAGCGTCAAAATGTTTACTTCCAATTATGACGACGTAACAAGTTTGATATTTCTCCTCCCCTGTTACAAGCAAAATGCGATGCACACAGCAATGGACAGTCAATTTTGAACTGTGCGCCATGCCGGTCTGTAGGCGCAGATATGATCGCAAGCAGAGAACAGCACTGAGTCCAGATTCAGCACAAAATACGAGAAGAGACGGAATAAATCTCACTGTTCTCAAGCAAGTTCTGTGTGGTCTAGTGGTTAGGATACCTGGCTTTCACCCAGGCGGCCCGGCTTCGATTGCCGGTACCGGAACGGAACTGTTTGCGCAAACAACGCTCTATGTTTTGGCCTTCGAACTGTCGTTGGTTGCCCTTCTTCCTTAGCTTCAACCGAACGTAATCGGGGAAAGCAGGCACGTGATGCAGTTACTGTCAGCACCGGAATAAAGGGAGAAGAGGCACTGGTCCGCTGTGGGCTGCTACCAGCGTCAGTGAGAAGTCGGTGGAGTCGCCAGTAGCGCCAGAAGCCTTCACACACGTTCCAGTTAATCACGTTGCTTGAAGCAGCTCCAGCCACAACAAGCCCAAGCCAGAAGAGCTCAGTCGGTAGAGCATTAGGCTTTTAACCTAAGGGTCCAGGGTTCAAGTCCCTGTCCGGGCGAAGATTTTAACGCTTCCGTAATGGCTCGTGTCATAGCGATAGTAGCCCTGCCGTAATCAGTGCACGGTTTTCGTTTCCTGTCAACATTCTGCGCAGACGCAATCGGTTGGGTTTTTCACGTTTCGAGGGGTGCTTCTCCTACAAGCAGTCATGGCCGAGTGGTTAAGGCGTCTGACTAGAAATCAGATTCCCTCTGGGAGCGTAGGTTCGAGTCCTACCGACTGCGTTGGTTTTTTTCTTTTTTTGTTTTGGAAGAAGGAGCAGAAAATATCGCGTTTTGGTACCCGCCACACCTCACCTCTCACAGCCGTCTATAGTGCCTGTCCTTTACATAAGGGCGATTTCCAAGCGTCAGCTTTCGCGTCAGCCGAGCAAAGTCGGGACAAGTCGGGACATACCACAGGATGGTCTGGGTGGTGCAACGACGAAAAAAAAACGTTAATTTAACAGCAGGAGCCCACATAAAGATAGGGAAATATTAGCGCCACTTGCGGTGGCCGGGAATCGAACCCGAATCAACTGCTTGGAAGGAAACTATGCTCATAATTACAACACCACCGCAGTGCCGCTGCTCGCAACGCCGCGCTGTGTCGGCTTCCCGCCCGCCGGCAGCGGCCCACGGCTATAGGAGCTGCAGGCGCATTACGAGGTAGGAGGGTGCATCCACACGCATTCGGGCAGCGCCTCCAAGCACGCTACGTCTTTGGGCAAGACTCGTCGCCGCTGACGCAAGGTTACTCACACGATAATGATGAGCGGTCTTTTTAAGGCAGTGTAGTGGAGGACTCCGCGAGTTTAGCCCTTTTTTCGACGTCGCTGGGTGGCAATCCCACTTTCCCTGCCAACAGCTGCTCGTATTGCATGGATAGCTTGTCGAGCATCTGTGGCTCTGTGGTTTGTGTCTCGGTAGCGCAGTAGGTAGTGCCTAAGTCTCATAATGTTAAGGTATGCCGGCACGATAACTCAGCGTGTTCGGTCAGAGGGTTATCTGCTCCCTCTAATGAAGGACTGAGTCAACGATGAACTTGAACGGGCGTCATCGGACGTCCGCCCCCAAACAACTGCAACGAACAAAATGAGAACAACAAAAAAAAAGTGGTAGAATGCTCGGCCACCACGAGGGCGGCCCGGGTTCGATTCCCGGTGGATGCATTATTTTGCTCTTCTATCTACAATGCTGCCACGCGGATTGCTCGCTTGAGATGCGTCAGACTCAGGACCTTATAGCTGTATAGCTGCGGCTGCAGTTTAATCTAGAGAGTCGGGACAGTACGTGTAGCAAGACAACAGATTGTTCAGAAAGCGCAAACTGTCTGTCTCTAATATGTGAGGCTTAGCTAGTTTCCTGGGAAGTCGTCTCCCGCGTGCATCGGTAGCGCAGTAGGTAGCGCGTAAGTTTCATAATCTTAAGGTCGTGAGTTCGATCCTCACCTGGGGCATTTAATTTTCTGTACATCATGACTGCATTAACGGCGTTGCTGTTGCTAGGGAACGTACTTAACTGCCGTCCGTTATCCACACGGAGTGCACTCCTCAGCGTCAAAATGTTTACTTCCAATTATGACGACGTAACAACTTTGATATTTCTCCTCCCCTGTTACAAGCAAAATGCGATGCACACAGCAATGGACAGTCAATTTTGAACTGTGCGCCATGCCGGTCTGTAGGCGCAGATATGATCGCAAGCAGAGAA
The DNA here is from genome assembly GCF_023897955.1 of Schistocerca gregaria. Lineage (NCBI taxonomy): Eukaryota > Metazoa > Arthropoda > Insecta > Orthoptera > Acrididae > Schistocerca > Schistocerca gregaria. The sequence continues at coordinate 93,443 of NW_026061817.1, forward strand.
CAGCACTGAGTCCAGATTCAGCACAAAATACGAGAAGAGACGGAATAAATCTCACTGTTCTCAAGCAAGTTCTGTGTGGTCTAGTGGTTAGGATACCTGGCTTTCACCCAGGAGGGCCGGGTTCGATTGCCGGTACCGGAACGGAACTGTTTGCGCAAACAACGCTCTATGTTTTGGCCTTCGAACTGTCGTTGGTTGCCCTTCTTCCTTAGCTTCAACCGAACGTAATCGGGGAAAGCAGGCACGTGATGCAGTTACTGTCAGCACCGGAATAAAGGGAGAAGAGGCACTGGTCCGCTGTGGGCTGCTACCAGCGTCAGTGAGAAGTCGGTGGAGTCGCCAGTAGCGCCAGAAGCCTTCACACACATTCCAGTTAATCACGTTGCTTGAAGCATCTCCAGCCACAACAAGCCCAAGCCAGAAGAGCTCAGTCGGTAGAGCATTAGGCTTTTAACCTAAGGGTCCAGGGTTCAAGTCCCTGTCCGGGCGAAGATTTTAACGCTTCCGTAATGGCTCGTGTCATAGCGATAGTAGCCCTGCCGTAATCAGTGCACGGTTTTCGTTTCCTGTCAACATTCTGCGCAGACGCAATCGGTTGGGTTTTTCACGTTTCGAGGGGTGCTTCTCCTCCACGCAGTCGTGGCCGAGTGGTTAAGGCGTCTGACTAGAAATCAGATTCCCTCTGGGAGCGTAGGTTCGAGTCCTACCGACCGCGTTGGTTTTTTTCTTTTTTTGTTTTGGAAGAAGGAGCAGAAAATATCGCGTTTTGGTACCCGCCACACCTCACCTCTCACAGCCGTCTATAGTGCCTGTCCTTTACATAAGGGCGATTTCCAAGCGTCAGCTTTCGCGTCAGCCGAGCAAAGTCGGGACAAGTCGGGACATACCACAGGGTGGTCTGGGTGGTGCAACGACGAAAAAAAAACGTTAATTTAACAGCAGGAGCCCACATAATGATAGGGAAATATTAGCGCCACTTGCGGTGGCCGGGAATCGAACCCGAATCAACTGCTTGGAAGGAAACTATGCTCATAATTACAACACCACTGCAGTGCCGCTGCTCGCAACGCCGCGCTGTGTCGGCTTCCCGCCCGCCGGCAGCGGCCCACGGCTATAGGAGCTGCAGGCGCATTACGAGGTAGGAGGGTGCATCCACACGCATTCGGGCAGCGCTTCCAAGCACGCTACGTCTTTGGGCAAGACTCGTCGCCGCTGACGCAAGGTTACTCACACGATAATGATGAGCGGTCGTTTTAAGGCAGTGTAGTGGAGGACTCCGCGAGTTTAGCCCTTTTTTCGACGTCGCTGGGTGGCAATCCCACTTTCCCTGCCAACAGCTGCTCGTATTGCATGGATAGCTTGTCGAGCATCTGTGGCTCTGTGGTTTGTTTCACGGTAGCGCAGTAGGTAGTGCCTAAGTCTCCTAATGTTAAGGTATGCCGGCACGATAACTCAGCGTGTTCGGTCAGAGGGTTATCTGCTCCCTCTAATGAAGGACTGAGTCAACGATGAACTTGAACGGGCGTCATCGGACGACCGCCCCCAAACAACTGCAACGAACAAAATGAGAACAACAAAAAAAAAGTGGTAGAATGCTCGGCCACCACGAGGGCGGCCCGGGTTCGATTCCCGGTGGATGCATTATTTTGCTCTTCTATCTACAATGCTGCCACGCGGATTGCTCGCTTGAGATGCGTCAGCCTCAGGACCTTATAGCTGTATAGCTGCGGCTGCAGTTTAATCTAGAGAGTCGGGACAGTACGTGTAGCAAGACAACAGATTGTTCAGAAAGCGCAAACTGTCTGTCTCTAATATGTGAGGCTTAGCTAGTTTCCTGGGAAGTCGTCTCCCGCGTGCATCGGTAGCGCAGTAGGTAGCGCGTAAGTTTCATAATCTTAAGGTCGTGAGTTCGATCCTCACCTGGGGCATTTAATTTTCTGTACATCATGACTGCATTAACGGCGTTGCTGTTGCTAGGGAACGTACTTAACTGCCGTCCGTTATCCACACGGAGTGCACTCCTCAGCGTCAAAGTGTTTACTTCCAATTATGACGACGTAACAAGTTTGATATTTCTCCTCCCCTGTTACAAGCAAAATGCGATGCACACAGCAATGGACAGTCAATTTTGAACTGTGCGCCATGCCGGTCTGTAGGCGCAGATATGATCGCAAGCAGAGAACAGCACTGAGTCCAGATTCAGCACAAAATACGAGAAGAGACGGAATAAATCTCACTGCTCTCAAGCAAGTTCTGTGTGGTCTAGTGGTTAGGATACCTGGCTTTCACCCAGGAGGCCCGGGTTCGATTGCCGGTACCGGAACGGAACTGTTTGCGCAAACAACGCTCTATGTTTTGGCCTTCGAACTGTCGTTGGTTGCCCTTCTTCCTTAGCTTCAACCGAACGTAATCGGGGAAAGCAGGCACGTGATGCAGTTACTGTCAGCACCGGAATAAAGGGAGAAGAGGCACTGGTCCGCTGTGGGCTGCTACCAGCGTCAGTGAGAAGTCGGTGGAGTCGCCAGTAGCGCCAGAAGCCTTCACACACGTTCCAGTTAATCACGTTGCTTGAAGCAGCTCCAGCCACAACAAGCCAAAGCCCGAATAGCTCAGTCGGTAGAGCATTAGGCTTTTAACCTAAGGGTCCAGGGTTCAAGTCCCTGTCCGGGCGAAGATTTTAACGCTTCCGTAATGGCTCGTGTCATAGCGATAGTAGCCCTGCCGTAATCAGTGCACGGTTTTCGTTTCCTGTCAACATTCTGCGCAGACGCAATCGGTTGGGTTTTTCACGTTTCGAGGGGTGCTTCTACTCCACGCAGTCGTGGCCGAGTGGTTAAGGCGTCTGACTAGAAATCAGATTCCCTCTGGGAGCGTAGGTTCGAGTCCTACCGACCGCGTTGGTTTTTTTCTTTTTTTGTTTTGGAAGAAGGAGCAGAAAATATCCCGTTTTGGTACCTCGCCACACCTCACCTCTCACAGCCGTTTATAGTGCCTGTCCTTTACATAAGGGCGATTTCCAAGCGTCAGCTTTCGCGTCAGCCGAGCAAAGTCGGGACAAGTCGGGACATACTACAGGATGGTCTGGGTGGTGCAACGACGAAACAAAACCTTAATTTAAAAATCGAAAAAATGGGAAAAATAGGATGAAAAAGCAAAAAGAAGAATATAAAAAAGTCTTACTGAGTGCGTCGGTTTTTTTCTTTTTTTGTTTTGGCAGAAGGAGCAGAAAATATCGCGTTTTGGTACCCGCCACACCTCACCTCTCACAGCCGTCTATAGTGCCTGTCCTTTACATAAGGGCGATTTCCAAGCGTCAGCTTTCGCGTCAGCCGAGCAAAGTCGGGACAAGTCGGGACATACCACAGGGTGGTCTGGGTGGTGCAACGACGAAAAAAAAACGTTAATTTAACAGCAGGAGCCCACATAATGATAGGGAAATATTAGCGCCACTTGCGGTGGCCGGGAATCGAACCCGAATCAACTGCTTGGAAGGAAACTATGCTCATAATTACAACACCACTGCAGTGCCGCTGCTCGCAACGCCGCGCTGTGTCGGCTTCCCGCCCGCCGGCAGCGGCCCACGGCTATAGGAGCTGCAGGCGCATTACGAGGTAGGAGGGTGCATCCACACGCATTCGGGCAGCGCTTCCAAGCACGCTACGTCTTTGGGCAAGACTCGTCGCCGCTGACGCAAGGTTACTCACACGATAATGATGAGCGGTCGTTTTAAGGCAGTGTAGTGGAGGACTCCGCGAGTTTAGCCCTTTTTTCGACGTCGCTGGGTGGCAATCCCACTTTCCCTGCCAACAGCTGCTCGTATTGCATGGATAGCTTGTCGAGCATCTGTGGCTCTGTGGTTTGTTTCACGGTAGCGCAGTAGGTAGTGCCTAAGTCTCCTAATGTTAAGGTATGCCGGCACGATAACTCAGCGTGTTCGGTCAGAGGGTTATCTGCTCCCTCTAATGAAGGACTGAGTCAACGATGAACTTGAACGGGCGTCATCGGACGACCGCCCCCAAACAACTGCAACGAACAAAATGAGAACAACAAAAAAAAAGTGGTAGAATGCTCGGCCACCACGAGGGCGGCCCGGGTTCGATTCCCGGTGGATGCATTATTTTGCTCTTCTATCTACAATGCTGCCACGCGGATTGCTCGCTTGAGATGCGTCAGCCTCAGGACCTTATAGCTGTATAGCTGCGGCTGCAGTTTAATCTAGAGAGTCGGGACAGTACGTGTAGCAAGACAACAGATTGTTCAGAAAGCGCAAACTGTCTGTCTCTAATATGTGAGGCTTAGCTAGTTTCCTGGGAAGTCGTCTCCCGCGTGCATCGGTAGCGCAGTAGGTAGCGCGTAAGTTTCATAATCTTAAGGTCGTGAGTTCGATCCTCACCTGGGGCATTTAATTTTCTGTACATCATGACTGCATTAACGGCGTTGCTGTTGCTAGGGAACGTACTTAACTGTCGTCCGTTATCCACACGGAATGCACTCCTCAGCGTCAAAATGTTTACTTCCAATTATGACGACGTAACAAGTTTGATATTTCTCCTCCCCTGTTACAAGCAAAATGCGATGCACACAGCAATGGACAGTCAACTTTGAACTGTGCGCCATGCCGGTCTGTAGGCGCAGATATGATCGCAAGCAGAGAACAGCACTGAGTCCAGATTCAGCACAAAATACGAGAAGAGACGGAATAAATCTCACTGCTCTCAAGCAAGTTCTGTGTGGTCTAGTGGTTAGGATACCTGGCTTTCACCCAGGAGGCCCGGGTTCGATTGCCGGTACCGGAACGGAACTGTTTGCGCAAACAACGCTCTATGTTTTGGCCTTCGAACTGTCGTTGGTTGCCCTTCTTCCTTAGCTTCAACCGAACGTAATCGGGGAAAGCAGGCACGTGATGCAGTTACTGTCAGCACCGGAATAAAGGGAGAAGAGGCACTGGTCCGCTGTGGGCTGCTACCAGCGTCAGTGAGAAGTCGGTGGAGTCGCCAGTAGCGACAGAAGCCTTCACACACGTTCCAGTTAATCACGTTGCTTGAAGCAGCTCCAGCCACAACAAGCCAAAGCCCGAATAGCTCAGTCGGTAGAGCATTAGGCTTTTAACCTAAGGGTCCAGGGTTCAAGTCCCTGTCCGGGCGAAGATTTTAACGCTTCCGTAATGGCTCGTGTCATAGCGATAGTAGCCCTGCCGTAATCAGTGCACGGTTTTCGTTTCCTGTCAACATTCTGCGCAGACGCAATCGGTTGGGTTTTTCACGTTTCGAGGGGTGCTTCTCCTCCACGCAGTCGTGGCCGAGTGGTTAAGGCGTCTGACTAGAAATCAGATTCCCTCTGGGAGCGTAGGTTCGAGTCCTACCGACTGCGTTGGTTTTTTTCTTTTTTTTGTTTTGGAAGAAGGAGCAGAAAATATCGCGTTTTGGTACCCGCCACACCTCACCTCTCACAGCCGTCTATAGTGCCTGTCCTTTACATAAGGGCGATTTCCAAGCGTCAGCTTTCGCGTCAGCCGAGCAAAGTCGGGACAAGTCGGGACATACCACAGGATGGTCTGGGTGGTGCAACGACGAAAAAAAAACGTTAATTTAACAGCAGGAGCCCACATAAAGATAGGGAAATATTAGCGCCACTTGCGGTGGCCGGGAATCGAACCCGAATCAACTGCTTGGAAGGAAACTATGCTCATAATTACAACACCACTGCAGTGCCGCTGCTCGCAACGCCGCGCTGTGTCGGCTTCCCGCCCGCCGGCAGCGGCCCACGGCTATAGGAGCTGCAGGCGCATTACGAGGTAGGAGGGTGCATCCACACGCATTCGGGCAGCGCCTCCAAGCACGCTACGTCTTTGGGCAAGACTCGTCGCCGCTGACGCAAGGTTACTCACACGATAATGATGAGCGGTCTTTTTAAGGCAGTGTAGTGGAGGACTCCGCGAGTTTAGCCCTTTTTTCGACGTCGCTGGGTGGCAATCCCACTTTCCCTGCCAACAGCTGCTCGTATTGCATGGATAGCTTGTCGAGCATCTGTGGCTCTGTGGTTTGTGTCTCGGTAGCGCAGTAGGTAGTGCCTAAGTCTCATAATGTTAAGGTATGCCGGCACGATAACTCAGCGTGTTCGGTCAGAGGGTTATCTGCTCCCTCTAATGAAGGACTGAGTCAACGATGAACTTGAACGGGCGTCATCGGACGTCCGCCCCCAAACAACTGCAACGAACAAAATGAGAACAACAAAAAAAAAGTGGTAGAATGCTCGGCCACCACGAGGGCGGCCCGGGTTCGATTCCCGGTGGATGCATTATTTTGCTCTTCTATCTACAATGCTGCCACGCGGATTGCTCGCTTGAGATGCGTCAGCCTCAGGACCTTATAGCTGTATAGCTGCGGCTGCAGTTTAATCTAGAGAGTCGGGACAGTACGTGTAGCAAGACATCAGATTGTTCAGAAAGCGCAAACTGTCTGTCTCTAATATGTGAGGCTTAGCTAGTTTCCTGGGAAGTCGTCTCCCGCGTGCATCGGTAGCGCAGTAGGTAGCGCGTAAGTCTCATAATCTTAAGGTCGTGAGTTCGATCCTCACCTGGGGCATTTAATTTTCTGTACATCATGACTGCATTAACGGCGTTGCTGTTGCTAGGGAACGTACTTAACTGTCGTCCGTTATCCACATGGAGTGCACTCCTCAGCGTCAAAATGTTTACTTCCAATTATGACGACGTAACAAGTTTGATATTTCTCCTCCCCTGTTACAAGCAAAATGCGATGCACACAGCAATGGACAGTCAACTTTGAACTGTGCGCCATGCCGGTCTGTAGGCGCAGATATGATCGCAAGCAGAGAACAGCACTGAGTCCAGATTCAGCACAAAATACGAGAAGAGACGGAATAAATCTCACTGTTCTCAAGCAAGTTCTGTGTGGTCTAGTGGTTAGGATACCTGGCTTTCACCCAGGAGGCCCGGGTTCGATTGCCGGTACCGGAACGGAACTGTTTGCGCAAACAACGCTCTATGTTTTGGCCTTCGAACTGTCGTTGGTTGCCCTTCTTCCTTAGCTTCAACCGAACGTAATCGGGGAAAGCAGGCACGTGATGCAGTTACTGTCAGCACCGGAATAAAGGGAGAAGAGGCACTGGTCCGCTGTGGGCTGCTACCAGCGTCAGTGAGAAGTCGGTGGAGTCGCCAGTAGCGCCAGAAGCCTTCACACACGTTCCAGTTAATCACGTTGCTTGAAGCAGCTCCAGCCACAACAAGCCAAAGCCCGAATAGCTCAGTCGGTAGAGCATTAGGCTTTTAACCTAAGGGTCCAGGGTTCAAGTCCCTGTCCGAGCGAAGATTTTAACGCTTCCGTAATGGCTCGTGTCATAGCGATAGTAGCCCTGCCGTAATCAGTGCACGGTTTTCGTTTCCTGTCAACATTCTGCGCAGACGCAATCGGTTGGGTTTTTCACGTTTCGAGGGGTGCTTCTCCTCCACGCAGTCGTGGCCGAGTGGTTAAGGCGTCTGACTAGAAATCAGATTCCCTCTGGGAGCGTAGGTTCGAGTCCTACCGACTGCGTTGGTTTTTTTCTTTTTTTGTTTTGGAAGAAGGAGCAGAAAATATCGCGTTTTGGTACCCGCCACACCTCACCTCTCACAGCCGTCTATAGTGCCTGTCCTTTACATAAGGGCGATTTCCAAGCGTCAGCTTTCGCGTCAGCCGAGCAAAGTCGGGACAAGTCGGGACATACCACAGGATGGTCTGGGTGGTGCAACGACGAAAAAAAAACGTTAATTTAACAGCAGGAGCCCACATAAAGATAGGGAAATATTAGCGCCACTTGCGGTGGCCGGGAATCGAACCCGAATCAACTGCTTGGAAGGAAACTATGCTCATAATTACAACACCACTGCAGTGCCGCTGCTCGCAACGCCGCGCTGTGTCGGCTTCCCGCCCGCCGGCAGCGGCCCACGGCTATAGGAGCTGCAGGCGCATTACGAGGTAGGAGGGTGCATCCACACGCATTCGGGCAGCGCCTCCAAGCACGCTACGTCTTTGGGCAAGACTCGTCGCCGCTGACGCAAGGTTACTCACACGATAATGATGAGCGGTCTTTTTAAGGCAGTGTAGTGGAGGACTCCGCGAGTTTAGCCCTTTTTTCGACGTCGCTGGGTGGCAATCCCACTTTCCCTGCCAACAGCTGCTCGTATTGCATGGATAGCTTGTCGAGCATCTGTGGCTCTGTGGTTTGTGTCTCGGTAGCGCAGTAGGTAGTGCCTAAGTCTCCTAATGTTAAGGTATGCCGGCACGATAACTCAGCGTGTTCGGTCAGAGGGTTATCTGCTCCCTCTAATGAAGGACTGAGTCAACGATGAACTTGAACGGGCGTCATCGGACGTCCGCCCCCAAACAACTGCAACGAACAAAATGAGAACAACAAAAAAAAAGTGGTAGAATGCTCGGCCACCACGAGGGCGGCCCGGGTTCGATTCCCGGTGGATGCATTATTTTGCTCTTCTATCTACAATGCTGCCACGCGGATTGCTCGCTTGAGATGCGTCAGCCTCAGGACCTTATAGCTGTATAGCTGCGGCTGCAGTTTAATCTAGAGAGTCGGGACAGTACGTGTAGCAAGACAACAGATTGTTCAGAAAGCGCAAACTGTCTGTCTCTAATATGTGAGGCTTAGCTAGTTTCCTGGGAAGTCGTCTCCCGCGTGCATCGGTAGCGCAGTAGGTAGCGCGTAAGTCTCATAATCTTAAGGTCGTGAGTTCGATCCTCACCTGGGGCATTTAATTTTCTGTACATCATGACTGCATTAACGGCGTTGCTGTTGCTAGGGAACGTACTTAACTGTCGTCCGTTATCCACACGGAGTGCACTCCTCAGCGTCAAAATGTTTACTTCCAATTATGACGACGTAACAAGTTTGATATTTCTCCTCCCCTGTTACAAGCAAAATGCGATGCACACAGCAATGGACAGTCAATTTTGAACTGTGCGCCATGCCGGTCTGTAGGCGCAGATATGATCGCAAGCAGAGAACAGCACTGAGTCCAGATTCAGCACAAAATACGAGAAGAGACGGAATAAATCTCACTGCTCTCAAGCAAGTTCTGTGTGGTCTAGTGGTTAGGATACCTGGCTTTCACCCAGGAGGCCCGGGTTCGATTGCCGGTACCGGAACGGAACTGTTTGCGCAAACAACGCTCTATGTTTTGGCCTTCGAACTGTCGTTGGTTGCCCTTCTTCCTTAGCTTCAACCGAACGTAATCGGGGAAAGCAGGCACGTGATGCAGTTACTGTCAGCACCGGAATAAAGGGAGAAGAGGCACTGGTCCGCTGTGGGCTGCTACCAGCGTCAGTGAGAAGTCGGTGGAGTCGCCAGTAGCGCCAGAAGCCTTCACACACGTTCCAGTTAATCACGTTGCTTGAAGCAGCTCCAGCCACAACAAGCCAAAGCCCGAATAGCTCAGTCGGTAGAGCGTTAGGCTTTTAACCTAAGGGTCCAGGGTTCAAGTCCCTGTCCGGGCGAAGATTTTAACGCTTCCGTAATGGCTCGTGTCATAGCGATAGTAGCCCTGCCGTAATCAGTGCACGGTTTTCGTTTCCTGTCAACATTCTGCGCAGACGCAATCGGTTGGGTTTTTCACGTTTCGAGGGGTGCTTCTCCTCCACGCAGTCGTGGCCGAGTGGTTAAGGCGTCTGACTAGAAATCAGATTCCCTCTGGGAGCGTAGGTTCGAGTCCTACCGACTGCGTTGGTTTTTTTCTTTTTTTTGTTTTGGAAGAAGGAGCAGAAAATATCGCGTTTTGGTACCCGCCACACCTCACCTCTCACAGCCGTCTATAGTGCCTGTCCTTTACATAAGGGCGATTTCCAAGCGTCAGCTTTCGCGTCAGCCGAGCAAAGTCGGGACAAGTCGGGACATACCACAGGATGGTCTGGGTGGTGCAACGACGAAAAAAAAACGTTAATTTAACAGCAGGAGCCCACATAAAGATAGGGAAATATTAGCGCCACTTGCGGTGGCCGGGAATCGAACCCGAATCAACTGCTTGGAAGGAAACTATGCTCATAATTACAACACCACTGCAGTGCCGCTGCTCGCAACGCGGCGCTGTGTCGGCTTCCCGCCCGCCGGCAGCGGCCCACGGCTATAGGAGCTGCAGGCGCATTACGAGGTAGGAGGGTGCATCCACACGCATTCGGGCAGCGCCTCCAAGCACGCTACGTCTTTGGGCAAGACTCGTCGCCGCTGACGCAAGGTTACTCACACGATAATGATGAGCGGTCTTTTTAAGGCAGTGTAGTGGAGGACTCCGCGAGTTTAGCCCTTTTTTCGACGTCGCTGGGTGGCAATCCCACTTTCCCTGCCAACAGCTGCTCGTATTGCATGGATAGCTTGTCGAGCATCTGTGGCTCTGTGGTTTGTGTCTCGGTAGCGCAGTAGGTAGTGCCTAAGTCTCATAATGTTAAGGTATGCCGGCACGATAACTCAGCGTGTTCGGTCAGAGGGTTATCTGCTCCCTCTAATGAAGGACTGAGTCAACGATGAACTTGAACGGGCGTCATCGGACGTCCGCCCCCAAACAACTGCAACGAACAAAATGAGAACAACAAAAAAAAAGTGGTAGAATGCTCGGCCACCACGAGGGCGGCCCGGGTTCGATTCCCGGTGGATGCATTATTTTGCTCTTCTATCTACAATGCTGCCACGCGGATTGCTCGCTTGAGATGCGTCAGCCTCAGGACCTTATAGCTGTATAGCTGCGGCTGCAGTTTAATCTAGAGAGTCGGGACAGTACGTGTAGCAAGACATCAGATTGTTCAGAAAGCGCAAACTGTCTGTCTCTAATATGTGAGGCTTAGCTAGTTTCCTGGGAAGTCGTCTCCCGCGTGCATCGGTAGCGCAGTAGGTAGCGCGTAAGTCTCATAATCTTAAGGTCGTGAGTTCGATCCTCACCTGGGGCATTTAATTTTCTGTACATCATGACTGCATTAACGGCGTTGCTGTTGCTAGGGAACGTACTTAACTGTCGTCCGTTATCCACACGGAGTGCACTCCTCAGCGTCAAAATGTTTACTTCCAATTATGACGACGTAACAAGTTTGATATTTCTCCTCCCCTGTTACAAGCAAAATGCGATGCACACAGCAATGGACAGTCAACTTTGAACTGTGCGCCATGCCGGTCTGTAGGCGCAGATATGATCGCAAGCAGAGAACAGCACTGAGTCCAGATTCAGCACAAAATACGAGAAGAGACGGAATAAATCTCACTGTTCTCAAGCAAGTTCTGTGAGGTCTAGTGGTTAGGATACCTGGCTTTCACCCAGGAGGCCCGGGTTCGATTGCCGGTACCGGAACGGAACTGTTTGCGCAAACAACGCTCTATGTTTTGGCCTTCGAACTGTCGTTGGTTGCCCTTCTTCCTTAGCTTCAACCGAACGTAATCGGGGAAAGCAGGCACGTGATGCAGTTACTGTCAGCACCGGAATAAAGGGAGAAGAGGCACTGGTCCGCTGTGGGCTGCTACCAGCGTCAGTGAGAAGTCGGTGGAGTCGCCAGTAGCGCCAGAAGCCTTCACACACGTTCCAGTTAATCACGTTGCTTGAAGCAGCTCCAGCCACAACAAGCCCAAGCCAGAAGAGCTCAGTCGGTAGAGCATTAGGCTTTTAACCTAAGGGTCCAGGGTTCAAGTCCCTGTCCGGGCGAAGATTTTAACGCTTCCGTAATGGCTCGTGTCATAGCGATAGTAGCCCTGCCGTAATCAGTGCACGGTTTTCGTTTCCTGTCAACATTCTGCGCAGACGCAATCGGTTGGGTTTTTCACGTTTCGAGGGGAGCTTCTCCTACAAGCAGTCGTGGCCGAGTGGTTAAGGCGTCTGACTAGAAATCAGATTCCCTCTGGGAGCGTAGGTTCGAGTCCTACCGACTGCGTTGGTTTTTTTCTTTTTTTGTTTTGGAAGAAGGAGCAGAAAATATCCCGTTTTGGTACCTCGCCACACCTCACCTCTCACAGCCGTCTATAGTGCCTGTCCTTTACATAAGGGCGATTTCCAAGCGTCAGCTTTCGCGTCAGCCGAGCAAAGTCGGGACAAGTCGGGACATACCACAGGATGGTCTGGGTGGTGCAACGACGAAAAAAAAACGTTAATTTAACAGCAGGAGCCCACATAAAGATAGGGAAATATTAGCGCCACTTGCGGTGGCCGGGAATCGAACCCGAATCAACTGCTTGGAAGGAAACTATGCTCATAATTACAACACCACTGCAGTGCCGCTGCTCGCAACGCCGCGCTGTGTCGGCTTCCCGCCCGCCGGCAGCGGCCCACGGCTATAGGAGCTGCAGGCGCATTACGAGGTAGGAGGGTGCATCCACACGCATTCGGGCAGCGCCTCCAAGCACGCTACGTCTTTGGGCAAGACTCGTCGCCGCTGACGCAAGGTTACTCACACGATAATGATGAGCGGTCTTTTTAAGGCAGTGTAGTGGAGGACTCCGCGAGTTTAGCCCTTTTTTCGACGTCGCTGGGTGGCAATCCCACTTTCCCTGCCAACAGCTGCTCGTATTGCATGGATAGCTTGTCGAGCATCTGTGGCTCTGTGGTTTGTGTCTCGGTAGCGCAGTAGGTAGTGCCTAAGTCTCATAATGTTAAGGTATGCCGGCACGATAACTCAGCGTGTTCGGTCAGAGGGTTATCTGCTCCCTCTAATGAAGGACTGAGTCAACGATGAACTTGAACGGGCGTCATCGGACGTCCGCCCCCAAACAACTGCAACGAACAAAATGAGAACAACAAAAAAAAAAGTGGTAGAATGCTCGGCCACCACGAGGGCGGCCCGGGTTCGATTCCCGGTGGATGCATTATTTTGCTCTTCTATCTACAATGCTGCCACGCGGATTGCTCGCTTGAGATGCGTCAGCCTCAGGACCTTATAGCTGTATAGCTGCGGCTGCAGTTTAATCTAGAGAGTCGGGACAGTACGTGTAGCAAGACAACAGATTGTTCAGAAAGCGCAAACTGTCTGTCTCTAATATGTGAGGCTTAGCTAGTTTCCTGGGAAGTCGTCTCCCGCGTGCATCGGTAGCGCAGTAGGTAGCGCGTAAGTCTCATAATCTTAAGGTCGTGAGTTCGATCCTCACCTGGGGCATTTAATTTTCTGTACATCATGACTGCATTAACGGCGTTGCTGTTGCTAGGGAACGTACTTAACTGTCGCCCGTTATCCACACGGAGTGCACTCCTCAGCGTCAAAATGTTTACTTCCAATTATGACGACGTAACAAGTTTGATATTTCTCCTCCCCTGTTACAAGCAAAATGCGATGCACACAGCAATGGACAGTCAATTTTGAACTGTGCGCCATGCCGGTCTGTAGGCGCAGATATGATTGCAAGCAGAGAACAGCACTGAGTCCAGATTCAGCACAAAATACGAGAAGAGACGGAATAAATCTCACTGTTCTCAAGCAAGTTCTGTGTGGTCTAGTGGTTAGGATACCTGGCTTTCACCCAGGAGGGCCGGGTTCGATTGCCGGTACCGGAACGGAACTGTTTGCGCAAACAACGCTTTATGTTTTGGCCTTCGAACTGTCGTTGGTTGCCCTTCTTCCTTAGCTTCAACCGAACGTAATCGGGGAAAGCAGGCACGTGATGCAGTTACTGTCAGCACCGGAATAAAGGGAGAAGAGGCACTGGTCCGCTGTGGGCTGCTACCAGCGTCAGTGAGAAGTCGGTGGAGTCGCCAGTAGCGCCAGAAGCCTTCACACACGTTCCAGTTAATCACGTTGCTTGAAGCAGCTCCAGCCACAACAAGCCCAAGCCAGAAGAGCTCAGTCGGTAGAGCATTAGGCTTTTAACCTAAGGGTCCAGGGTTCAAGTCCCTGTCCGGGCGAAGATTTTAACGCTTCCGTAATGGCTCGTGTCATAGCGATAGTAGCCCTGCCGTAATCAGTGCACGGTTTTCGTTTCCTGTCAACATTCTGCGCAGACGCAATCGGTTGGGTTTTTCACGTTTCGAGGGGTGCTTCTCCTACAAGCAGTCGTGGCCGAGTGGTTAAGGCGTCTGACTAGAAATCAGATTCCCTCTGGGAGCGTAGGTTCGAGTCCTACCGACTGCGTTGGTTTTTTTCTTTTTTTGTTTTGGAAGAAGGAGCAGAAAATATCCCGTTTTGGTACCTCGCCACACCTCACCTCTCACAGCCGTTTATAGTGCCTGTCCTTTACATAAGGGCGATTTCCAAGCGTCAGCTTTCGCGTCAGCCGAGCAAAGTCGGGTCAAGTCGGGACATACTACAGGATGGTCTGGGTGGTGCAACGACGAAACAAAACCTTAATTTAAAAATCGAAAAAATGGGAAAAATAGGATGAAAAAGCAAAAAGAAGAATATAAAAAAGTCTTACTGAGTGCGTCGGTTTTTTTCTTTTTTTGTTTTGGCAGAAGGAGCAGAAAATATCGCGTTTTGGTACCCGCCACACCTCACCTCTCACAGCCGTCTATAGTGCCTGTCCTTTACATAAGGGCGATTTCCAAGCGTCAGCTTTCGCGTCAGCCGAGCAAAGTCGGGACAAGTCGGGACATACCACAGGGTGGTCTGGGTGGTGCAACGACGAAAAAAAAACGTTAATTTAACAGCAGGAGCCCACATAATGATAGGGAAATATTAGCGCCACTTGCGGTGGCCGGGAATCGAACCCGAATCAACTGCTTGGAAGGAAACTATGCTCATAATTACAACACCACTGCAGTGCCGCTGCTCGCAACGCCGCGCTGTGTCGGCTTCCCGCCCGCCGGCAGCGGCCCACGGCTATAGGAGCTGCAGGCGCATTACGAGGTAGGAGGGTGCATCCACACGCATTCGGGCAGCGCCTCCAAGCACGCTACGTCTTTGGGCAAGACTCGTCGCCGCTGACGCAAGGTTACTCACACGATAATGATGAGCGGTCTTTTTAAGGCAGTGTAGTGGAGGACTCCGCGAGTTTAGCCCTTTTTTCGACGTCGCTGGGTGGCAATCCCACTTTCCCTGCCAACAGCTGCTCGTATTGCATGGATAGCTTGTGGAGCATCTGTGGCTCTGTGGTTTGTGTCTCGGTAGCGCAGTAGGTAGTGCCTAAGTCTCATAATGTTAAGGTATGCCGGCACGATAACTCAGCGTGTTCGGTCAGAGGGTTATCTGCTCCCTCTAATGAAGGACTGAGTCAACGATGAACTTGAACGGGCGTCATCGGACGTCCGCCCCCAAACAACTGCAACGAACAAAATGAGAACAACAAAAAAAAAGTGGTAGAATGCTCGGCCACCACGAGGGCGGCCCGGGTTCGATTCCCGGTGGATGCATTATTTTGCTCTTCTATCTACAATGCTGCCACGCGGATTGCTCGCTTGAGATGCATCAGCCTCAGGACCTTATAGGTGTATAGCTGCGGCTGCAGTTTAATCTAGAGAGTCGGGACAGTACGTGTAGCAAGACAACAGATTGTTCAGAAAGCGCAAACTGTCTGTCTCTAATATGTGAGGCTTAGCTAGTTTCCTGGGAAGTCGTCTCCCGCGTGCATCGGTAGCGCAGTAGGTAGCGCGTAAGTCTCATAATCTTAAGGTCGTGAGTTCGATCCTCACCTGGGGCATTTAATTTTCTGTACATCATGACTGCATTAACGGCGTTGCTGTTGCTAGGGAACGTACTTAACTGTCGTCCGTTATCCACACGGAGTGCACTCCTCAGCGTCAAAATGTTTACTTCCAATTATGACGACGTAACAAGTTTGATATTTCTCCTCCCCTGTTACAAGCAAAATGCGATGCACACAGCAATGGACAGTCAATTTTGAACTGTGCGCCATGCCGGTCTGTAGGCGCAGATATGATCGCAAGCAGAGAACAGCACTGAGTCCAGATTCAGCACAAAATACGAGAAGAGACGGAATAAATCTCACTGTTCTCAAGCAAGTTCTGTGTGGTCTAGTGGTTAGGATACCTGGCTTTCACCCAGGAGGCCCGGGTTCGATTGCCGGTACCGGAACGGAACTGTTTGTGCAAACAACGCTCTCTGTTTTGGCCTTCGAACTGTCGTTGGTTGCCCTTCTTCCTTAGCTTCAACCGAACGTAATCGGGGAAAGCAGGCACGTGATGCAGTTACTGTCAGCACCGGAATAAAGGGAGAAGAGGCACTGGTCCGCTGTGGGCTGCTACCAGCGTCAGTGAGAAGTCGGTGGAGTCGCCAGTAGCGCCAGAAGCCTTCACACACGTTCCAGTTAATCACGTTGCTTGAAGCAGCTCCAGCCACAACAAGCCCAAGCCCGAAGAGCTCAGTCGGTAGAGCATTAGGCTTTTAACCTAAGGGTCCAGGGTTCAAGTCCCTGTCCGGGCGAAGATTTTAACGCTTCCGTAATGGCTCGTGTCATAGCGATAGTAGCCCTGCCGTAATCAGTGCACGGTTTTCGTTTCCTGTCAACATTCTGCGCAGACGCAATCGGTTGGGTTTTTCACGTTTCGAGGGGTGCTTCTCCTCCACGCAGTCGTGGCTGAGTGGTTAAGGCGTCTGACTAGAAATCAGATTCCCTCTGGGAGCGTAGGTTCGAGTCCTACCGACTGCGTTGGTTTTTTTCTTTTTTTGTTTTGGAAGAAGGAGCAGAAAATATCGCGTTTTGGTACCCGCCACACCTCACCTCTCACAGCCGTCTATAGTGCCTGTCCTTTACATAAGGGCGATTTCCAAGCGTCAGCTTTCGCGTCAGCCGAGCAAAGTCGGGACAAGTCGGGACATACCACAGGATGGTCTGGGTGGTGCAACGACGAAAAAAAAACGTTAATTTAACAGCAGGAGCCCACATAAAGATAGGGAAATATTAGCCGGGAATCGAACCCGAATCAACTGCTTGGAAGGAAACTATGCTCATAATTACAACACCACTGCAGTGCCGCTGCTCGCAACGCCGCGCTGTGTCGGCTTCCCGCCCGCCGGCAGCGGCCCACGGCTATAGGAGCTGCAGGCTCATTACGAGGTAGGAGGGTGCATCCACACGCATTCGGGCAGCGCCTCCAAGCACGCTACGTCTTTGGGCAAGACTCGTCGCCGCTGACGCAAGGTTACTCACACGATAATGATGAGCGGTCTTTTTAAGGCAGTGTAGTGGAGGACTCCGCGAGTTTAGCCCTTTTTTCGACGTCGCTGGGTGGCAATCCCACTTTCCCTGCCAACAGCTGCTCGTATTGCATGGATAGCTTGTCGAGCATCTGTGGCTCTGTGGTTTGTGTCTCGGTAGCGCAGTAGGTAGTGCCTAAGTCTCCTAATGTTAAGGTATGCCGGCACGATAACTCAGCGTGTTCGGTCAGAGGGTTATCTGCTCCCTCTAATGAAGGACTGAGTCAACGATGAACTTGAACGGGCGTCATCGGACGTCCGCCCCCAAACAACTGCAACGAACAAAATGAGAACAACAAAAAAAAAGTGGTAGAATGCTCGGCCACCACGAGGGCGGCCTGGGTTCGATTCCCGGTGGATGCATTATTTTGCTCTTCTATCTACAATGCTGCCACGCGGATTGCTCGCTTGAGATGCGTCAGCCTCAGGACCTTATAGGTGTATAGCTGCGGCTGCAGTTTAATCTAGAGAGTCGGGACAGTACGTGTAGCAAGACAACAGATTGTTCAGAAAGCGCAAACTGTCTGTCTCTAATATGTGAGGCTTAGCTAGTTTCCTGGGAAGTCGTCTCCCGCGTGCATCGGTAGCGCAGTAGGTAGCGCGTAAGTCTCATAATCTTAAGGTCGTGAGTTCGATCCTCACCTGGGGCATTTAATTTTCTGTACATCATGACTGCATTAACGGCGTTGCTGTTGCTAGGGAACGTACTTAACTGTCGTCCGTTATCCACACGGAGTGCACTCCTCAGCGTCAAAATGTTTACTTCCAATTATGACGACGTAACAAGTTTGATATTTCTCCTCCCCTGTTACAAGCAAAATGCGATGCACACAGCAATGGACAGTCAATTTTGAACTGTGCGCCATGCCGGTCTGTAGGCGCAGATATGATCGCAAGCAGAGAACAGCACTGAGTCCAGATTCAGCACAAAATACGAGAAGAGACGGAATAAATCTCACTGTTCTCAAGCAAGTTCTGTGTGGTCTAGTGGTTAGGATACCTGGCTTTCACCCAGGAGGGCCGGGTTCGATTGCCGGTACCGGAACGGAACTGTTTGCGCAAACAACGCTCTATGTTTTGGCCTTCGAACTGTCGTTGGTTGCCCTTCTTCCTTAGCTTCAACCGAACGTAATCGGGGAAAGCAGGCACGTGATGCAGTTACTGTCAGCACCGGAATAAAGGGAGAAGAGGCACTGGTCCGCTGTGGGCTGCTACCAGCGTCAGTGAGAAGTCGGTGGAGTCGCCAGTAGCGCCAGAAGCCTTCACACACGTTCCAGTTAATCACGTTGCTTGAAGCAGCTCCAGCCACAACAAGCCAAAGCCCGAATAGCTCAGTCGGTAGAGCATTAGGCTTTTAACCTAAGGGTCCAGGGTTCAAGTCCCTGTCCGGGCGAAGATTTTAACGCTTCCGTAATGGCTCGTGTCATAGCGATAGTAGCCCTGCCGTAATCAGTGCACGGTTTTCGTTTCCTGTCAACATTCTGCGCAGACGCAATCGGTTGGGTTTTTCACGTTTCGAGGGGTGCTTCTCCTAGAAGCAGTCGTGGCCGAGTGGTTAAGGCGTCTGACTAGAAATCAGATTCCCTCTGGGAGCGTAGGTTCGAGTCCTACCGACTGCGTTGGTTTTTTTCTTTTTTTGTTTTGGAAGAAGGAGCAGAAAATATCCCGTTTTGGTACCTCGCCACACCTCACCTCTCACAGCCGTTTATAGTGCCTGTCCTTTACATAAGGGCGATTTCCAAGCGTCAGCTTTCGCGTCAGCCGAGGAAAGTCGGGACAAGTCGAGACATACTACAGGATGGTCTGGGTGGTGCAACGACGAAACAAAACCTTAATTTAAAAATCGAAAAAATGGGAAAAATAGGATGAAAAAGCAAAAAGAAGAATATAAAAAAGTCTTACGCACTGCGTCGGTTTTTTTTCTTTTTTTGTTTTGGCAGAAGGAGCAGAAAATATCGCGTTTTGGTACCCGCCACACCTCACCTCTCACAGCCGTCTATAGTGCCTGTCCTTTACATAAGGGCGATTTCCAAGCGTCAGCTTTCGCGTCAGCCGAGCAAAGTCGGGACAAGTCGGGACATACCACAGGATGGTCTGGGTGGTGCAACGACGAAAAAAAAACGTTAATTTAACAGCAGGAGCCCACATAAAGATAGGGAAATATTAGCCGGGAATCGAACCCGAATCAACTGCTTGGAAGGAAACTATGCTCATAATTACAACACCACTGCAGTGCCGCTGCTCGCAACGCCGCGCTGTGTCGGCTTCCCGCCCGCCGGCAGCGGCCCACGGCTATAGGAGCTGCAGGCGCATTACGAGGTAGGAGGGTGCATCCACACGCATTCGGGCAGCGCTTCCAAGCACGCTACGTCTTTGGGCAAGACTCGTCGCCGCTGACGCAAGGTTACTCACACGATAATGATGAGCGGTCGTTTTAAGGCAGTGTAGTGGAGGACTCCGCGAGTTTAGCCCTTTTTTCGACGTCGCTGGGTGGCAATCCCACTTTCCCTGCCAACAGCTGCTCGTATTGCATGGATAGCTTGTCGAGCATCTGTGGCTCTGTGGTTTGTGTCTCGGTAGCGCAGTAGGTAGTGCCTAAGTCTCCTAATGTTAAGGTATGCCGGCACGATAACTCAGCGTGTTCGGTCAGAGGGTTATCTGCTCCCTCTAATGAAGGACTGAGTCAACGATGAACTTGAACGGGCGTCATCGGACGTCCGCCCCCAAACAACTGCAACGAACAAAATGAGAACAACAAAAAAAAAGTGGTAGAATGCTCGGCCACCACGAGGGCGGCCCGGGTTCGATTCCCGGTGGATGCATTATTTTGCTCTTCTGGCTACAATGCTGCCACGCGGATTGCTCGCTTGAGATGCGTCAGCCTCAGGACCTTATAGCTGTATAGCTGCGGCTGCAGTTTAATCTAGAGAGTCGGGACAGTACGTGTAGCAAGACAACAGATTGTTCAGAAAGCGCAAACTGTCTGTCTCTAATATGTGAGGCTTAGCTAGTTTCCTGGGAAGTCGTCTCCCGCGTGCATCGGTAGCGCAGTAGGTAGCGCGTAAGTCTCATAATCTTAAGGTCGTGAGTTCGATCCTCACCTGGGGCATTTAATTTTCTGTACATCATGACTGCATTAACGGCGTTGCTGTTGCTAGGGAACGTACTTAACTGTCGTCCGTTATCCACACGGAGTGCACTCCTCAGCGTCAAAATGTTTACTTCCAATTATGACGACGTAACAAGTTTGATATTTCTCCTCCCCTGTTACAAGCAAAATGCGATGCACACAGCAATGGACAGTCAATTTTGAACTGTGCGCCATGCCGGTCTGTAGGCGCAGATATGATCGCAAGCAGAGAACAGCACTGAGTCCAGATTCAGCACAAAATACGAGAAGAGACGGAATAAATCTCACTGTTCTCAAGCAAGTTCTGTGTGGTCTAGTTGTTAGGATACCTGGCTTTCACCCAGGAGGGCCGGGTTCGATTGCCGGTACCGGAACGGAACTGTTTGCGCAAACAACGCTCTATGTTTTGGCCTTCGAACTGTCGTTGGTTGCCCTTCTTCCTTAGCTTCAACCGAACGTAATCGGGGAAAGCAGGCACGTGATGCAGTTGCTGTCAGCACCGGAATAAAGGGAGAAGAGGCACTGGTCCGCTGTGGGCTGCTACCAGCGTCAGTGAGAAGTCGGTGGAGTCGCCAGTAGCGCCAGAAGCCTTCACACACGTTCCAGTTAACCACGTTGCTTGAAGCAGCTCCAGCCACAACAAGCCCAAGCCCGAAGAGCTCAGTCGGTAGAGCATTAGGCTTTTAACCTAAGGGTCCAGGGTTCAAGTCCCTGTCCGGGCGAAGATTTTAACGCTTCCGTAATGGCTCGTGTCATAGCGATAGTAGCCCTGCCGTAATCAGTGCACGGTTTTCGTTTCCTGTCAACATTCTGCGCAGACGCAATCGGTTGGGTTTTTCACGTTTCGAGGGGTGCTTCTCCTACAAGCAGTCGTGGCCGAGTGGTTAAGGCGTCTGACTAGAAATCAGATTCCCTCTGGGAGCGTAGGTTCGAGTCCTACCGACTGCGTTGGTTTTTTTCTTTTTTTGTTTTGGCAGAAGGAGCAGAAAATATCGCGTTTTGGTACCCGCCACACCTCACCTCTCACAGCCGTCTATAGTGCCTGTCCTTTACATAAGGGCGATTTCCAAGCGTCAGCTTTCGCGTCAGCCGAGCAAAGTCGGGACAAGTCGGGACATACCACAGGGTGGTCTGGGTGGTGCAACGACGAAAAAAAAACGTTAATTTAACAGCAGGAGCCCACATAATGATAGGGAAATATTAGCGCCACTTGCGGTGGCCGGGAATCGAACCCGAATCAACTGCTTGGAAGGAAACTATGCTCATAATTACAACACCACTGCAGTGCCGCTGCTCGCAACGCCGCGCTGTGTCGGCTTCCCGCCCGCCGGCAGCGGCCCACGGCTATAGGAGCTGCAGGCGCATTACGAGGTAGGAGGGTGCATCCACACGCATTCGGGCAGCGCTTCCAAGCACGCTACGTCTTTGGGCAAGACTCGTCGCCGCTGACGCAAGGTTACTCACACGATAATGATGAGCGGTCGTTTTAAGGCAGTGTAGTGGAGGACTCCGCGAGTTTAGCCCTTTTTTCGACGTCGCTGGGTGGCAATCCCACTTTCCCTGCCAACAGCTGCTCGTATTGCATGGATAGCTTGTCGAGCATCTGTGGCTCTGTGGTTTGTGTCTCGGTAGCGCAGTAGGTAGTGCCTAAGTCTCGTAATGTTAAGGTATGCCGGCACGATAACTCAGCGTGTTCGGTCAGAGGGTTATCTGCTCCCTCTAATGAAGGACTGAGTCAACGATGAACTTGAACGGGCGTCATCGGACGTCCGCCCCCAAACAACTGCAACGAACAAAATGAGAACAACAAAAAAAAAGTGGTAGAATGCTCGGCCACCACGAGGGCGGCCCGGGTTCGATTCCCGGTGGATGCATTATTTTGCTCTTCTGGCTACAATGCTGCCACGCGGATTGCTCGCTTGAGATGCGTCAGCCTCAGGACCTTATAGCTGTATAGCTGCGGCTGCAGTTTAATCTAGAGAGTCGGGACAGTACGTGTAGCAAGACAACAGATTGTTCAGAAAGCGCAAACTGTCTGTCTCTAATATGTGAGGCTTAGCTAGTTTCCTGGGAAGTCGTCTCCCGCGTGCATCGGTAGCGCAGTAGGTAGCGCGTAAGTCTCATAATCTTAAGGTCGTGAGTTCGATCCTCACCTGGGGCATTTAATTTTCTGTACATCATGACTGCATTAACGGCGTTGCTGTTGCTAGGGAACGTACTTAACTGTCGTCCGTTATCCACACGGAGTGCACTCCTCAGCGTCAAAATGTTTACTTCCAATTATGACGACGTAACAAGTTTGATATTTCTCCTCCCCTGTTACAAGCAAAATGCGATGCACACAGCAATGGACAGTCAATTTTGAACTGTGCGCCATGCCGGTCTGTAGGCGCAGATATGATCGCAAGCAGAGAACAGCACTGAGTCCAGATTCAGCACAAAATACGAGAAGAGACGGAATAAATCTCACTGTTCTCAAGCAAGTTCTGTGTGGTCTAGTGGTTAGGATACCTGGCTTTCACCCAGGAGGGCCGGGTTCGATTGCCGGTACCGGAACGGAACTGTTTGCGCAAACAACGCTCTATGTTTTGGCCTTCGAACTGTCGTTGGTTGCCCTTCTTCCTTAGCTTCAACCGAACGTAATCGGGGAAAGCAGGCACGTGATGCAGTTACTGTCAGCACCGGAATAAAGGGAGAAGAGGCACTGGTCCGCTGTGGGCTGCTACCAGCGTCAGTGAGAAGTCGGTGGAGTCGCCAGTAGCGCCAGAAGCCTTCACACACGTTCCAGTTAATCACGTTGCTTGAAGCAGCTCCAGCCACAACAAGCCCAAGCCCGAAGAGCTCAGTCGGTAGAGCATTAGGCTTTTAACCTAAGGGTCCAGGGTTCAAGTCCCTGTCCGGGCGAAGATTTTAACGCTTCCGTAATGGCTCGTGTCATAGCGATAGTAGCCCTGCCGTAATCAGTGCACGGTTTTCGTTTCCTGTCAACATTCTGCGCAGACGCAATCGGTTGGGTTTTTCACGTTTCGAGGGGTGCTTCTCCTACTAGCAGTCGTGGCCGAGTGGTTAAGGCGTCTGACTAGAAATCAGATTCCCTCTGGGAGCGTAGGTTCGAGTCCTACCGACTGCGTTGGTTTTTTTCTTTTATTTGTTTTGGCAGAAGGAGCAGAAAATATCGCGTTTTGGTACCCGCCACACCTCACCTCTCACAGCCGTCTATAGTGCCTGTCCTTTACATAAGGGCGATTTCCAAGCGTCAGCTTTCGCGTCAGCCGAGCAAAGTCGGGACAAGTCGGGACATACCACAGGATGGTCTGGGTGGTGCAACGACGAAAAAAAAAACGTTAATTTAACAGCAGGAGCCCACATAATGATAGGGAAATATTAGCGCCACTTGCGGTGGCCGAGAATCGAACCCGAATCAACTGCTTGGAAGGAAACTATGCTCATAATTACAACACCACTGCAGTGCCGCTGCTCGCAACGCCGCGCTGTGTCGGCTTCCCGCCCGCCGGCAGCGGCCCACGGCTATAGGAGCTGCAGGCGCATTACGAGGTAGGAGGGTGCATCCACACGCATTCGGGCAGCGCCTCCAAGCACGCTACGTCTTTGGGCAAGACTCGTCGCCGCTGACGCAAGGTTACTCACACGATAATGATGAGCGGTCGTTTTAAGGCAGTGTAGTGGAGGACTCCGCGAGTTTAGCCCTTTTTTCGACGTCGCTGGGTGGCAATCCCACTTTCCCTGCCAACAGCTGCTCGTATTGCATGGATAGCTTGTCGAGCATCTGTGGCTCTGTGGTTTGTGTCTCGGTAGCGCAGTAGGTAGTGCCTAAGTCTCATAATGTTAAGGTATGCCGGCACGATAACTCAGCGTGTTCGGTCAGAGGGTTATCTGCTCCCTCTAATGAAGGACTGAGTCAACGATGAAATTGAACGGGCGTCATCGGACGTCCGCCCCCAAACAACTGCAACGAACAAAATGAGAACAACAAAAAAAAAAGTGGTAGAATGCTCGGCCACCACGAGGGCGGCCCGGGTTCGATTCCCGGTGGATGCATTATTTTGCTCTTCTATCTACAATGCTGCCACGCGGATTGCTCGCTTGAGATGCGTCAGCCTCAGGACCTTATAGCTGTATAGCTGCGGCTGCAGTTTAATCTAGAGAGTCGGGACAGTACGTGTAGCAAGACAACAGATTGTTCAGAAAGCGCAAACTGTCTGTCTCTAATATGTGAGGCTTAGCTAGTTTCCTGGGAAGTCGTCTCCCGCGTGCATCGGTAGCGCAGTAGGTAGCGCGTAAGTCTCATAATCTTAAGGTCGTGAGTTCGATCCTCACCTGGGGCATTTAATTTTCTGTACATCATGACTGCATTAACGGCGTTGCTGTTGCTAGGGAACGTACTTAACTGTCGTCCGTTATCCACACGGAGTGCACTCCTCAGCGTCAAAATGTTTACTTCCAATTATGACGACGTAACAAGTTTGATATTTCTCCTCCCCTGTTACAAGCAAAATGCGATGCACACAGCAATGGACAGTCAATTTTGAACTGTGCGCCATGCCGGTCTGTAGGCGCAGATATGATCGCAAGCAGAGAACAGCACTGAGTCCAGATTCAGCACAAAATACGAGAAGAGACGGAATAAATCTCACTGTTCTCAAGCAAGTTCTGTGTGGTCTAGTGGTTAGGATACCTGGCTTTCACCCAGGAGGCCCGGGTTCGATTGCCGGTACTGGAACGGAACTGTTTGCGCAAACAACGCTCTATGTTTTGGCCTTCGAACTGTCGTTGGTTGCCCTTCTTCCTTAGCTTCAACCGAACGTAATCGGGGAAAGCAGGCACGTGATGCAGTTACTGTCAGCACCGGAATAAAGGGAGAAGAGGCACTGGTCCGCTGTGGGCTGCTACCAGCGTCAGTGAGAAGTCGGTGGAGTCGCCAGTAGCGCCAGAAGCCTTCACACACGTTCCAGTTAATCACGTTGCTTGAAGCAGCTCCAGCCACAACAAGCCCAAGCCCGAAGAGCTCAGTCGGTAGAGCATTAGGCTTTTAACCTAAGGGTCCAGGGTTCAAGTCCCTGTCCGGGCGAAGATTTTAACGCTTCCGTAATGGCTCGTGTCATAGCGATAGTAGCCCTGCCGTAATCAGTGCACGGTTTTCGTTTCCTGTCAACATTCTGCGCAGACGCAATCGGTTGGGTTTCTCACGTTTCGAGGGGTGCTTCTCCTACTAGCAGTCGTGGCCGAGTGGTTAAGGCGTCTGACTAGAAATCAGATTCCCTCTGGGAGCGTAGGTTCGAGTCCTACCGACTGCGTTGGTTTTTTTCTTTTTTTGTTTTGGCAGAAGGAGCAGAAAATATCGCGTTTTGGTACCCGCCACACCTCACCTCTCACAGCCGTCTATAGTGCCTGTCCTTTACATAAGGGCGATTTCCAAGCGTCAGCTTTCGCGTCAGCCGAGCAAAGTCGGGACAAGTCGGGACATACCACAGGATGGTCTGGGTGGTGCAACGACGAAAAAAAAACGTTAATTTAACAGCAGGAGCCCACATAATGATAGGGAAATATTAGCGCCACTTGCGGTGGCCGGGAATCGAACCCGAATCAACTGCTTGGAAGGAAACTATGCTCATAATTACAACACCACTGCAGTGCCGCTGCTCGCAACGCCGCGCTGTGTCGGCTTCCCGCCCGCCGGCAGCGGCCCACGGCTATAGGAGCTGCAGGCGCATTACGAGGTAGGAGGGTGCATC
The DNA here is from genome assembly GCF_023897955.1 of Schistocerca gregaria. Taxonomy (NCBI): domain Eukaryota; kingdom Metazoa; phylum Arthropoda; class Insecta; order Orthoptera; family Acrididae; genus Schistocerca; species Schistocerca gregaria. The sequence goes on from NW_026061817.1 coordinate 119,449, forward strand.
CACACGCATTCGGGCAGCGCCTCCAAGCACGCTACGTCTTTGGGCAAGACTCGTCGCCGCTGACGCAAGGTTACTCACACGATAATGATGAGCGGTCGTTTTAAGGCAGTGTAGTGGAGGACTCCGCGAGTTTAGCCCTTTTTTCGACGTCGCTGGGTGGCAATCCCACTTTCCCTGCCAACAGCTGCTCGTATTGCATGGATAGCTTGTCGAGCATCTGTGGCTCTGTGGTTTGTGTCTCGGTAGCGCAGTAGGTAGTGCCTAAGTCTCCTAATGTTAAGGTATGCCGGCACGATAACTCAGCGTGTTCGGTCAGAGGGTTATCTGCTCCCTCTAATGAAGGACTGAGTCAACGATGAACTTAAACGGGCGTCATCGGACGTCCGCCCCCAAACAACTGCAACGAACAAAATGAGAACAACAAAAAAAAAGTGGTAGAATGCTCGGCCACCACGAGGGCGGCCCGGGTTCGATTCCCGGTGGATGCATTATTTTGCTCTTCTATCTACAATGCTGCCACGCGGATTGCTCGCTTGAGATGCGTCAGCCTCAGGACCTTATAGCTGTATAGCTGCGGCTGCAGTTTAATCTAGAGAGTCGGGACAGTACGTGTAGCAAGACAACAGATTGTTCAGAAAGCGCAAACTGTCTGTCTCTAATATGTGAGGCTTAGCTAGTTTCCTGGGAAGTCGTCTCCCGCGTGCATCGGTAGCGCAGTAGGTAGCGCGTAAGTCTCATAATCTTAAGGTCGTGAGTTCGATCCTCACCTGGGGCATTTAATTTTCTGTACATCATGACTGCATTAACGGCGTTGCTGTTGCTAGGGAACGTACTTAACTGTCGCCCGTTATCCACACGGAGTGCACTCCTCAGCGTCAAAATGTTTACTTCCAATTATGACGACGTAACATGTTTGATATTTCTCCTCCCCTGTTACAAGCAAAATGCGATGCACACAGCAATGGACAGTCAATTTTGAACTGTGCGCCATGCCGGTCTGTAGGCGCAGATATGATCGCAAGCAGAGAACAGCACTGAGTCCAGATTCAGCACAAAATACGAGAAGAGACGGAATAAATCTCACTGCTCTCAAGCAAGTTCTGTGTGGTCTAGTGGTTAGGATACCTGGCTTTCACCCAGGAGGGCCGGGTTCGATTGCCGGTACCGGAACGGAACTGTTTGCGCAAACAACGCTCTATGTTTTGGCCTTCGAACTGTCGTTGGTTGCCCTTCTTCCTTAGCTTCAACCGAACGTAATCGGGGAAAGCAGGCACGTGATGCAGTTACTGTCAGCACCGGAATAAAGGGAGAAGAGGCACTGGTCCGCTGTGAGCTGCTACCAGCGTCAGTGAGAAGTCGGTGGAGTCGCCAGTAGCGCCAGAAGCCTTCACACACGTTCCAGTTAATCACGTTGCTTGAAGCAGCTCCAGCCACAACAAGCCAAAGCCCGAAGAGCTCAGTCGGTAGAGCATTAGGCTTTTAACCTAAGGGTCCAGGGTTCAAGTCCCTGTCCGGGCGAAGATTTTAACGCTTCCGTAATGGCTCGTGTCATAGCGATAGTAGCCCTGCCGTAATCAGTGCACGGTTTTCGTTTCCTGTCAACATTTCTGCGCAGACGCAATCGGTTGGGTTTTTTCACGTTTCGAGGGGTGCTTCTCCTACAAGCAGTCGTGGCCGAGCATTCTGGCTCTAGCTGCCGACGCGTACGGACGTGTCACCGTTGCTGCGTGTAGTCAGTGTTTCTCCTGTGTTTACCTTTGCGTTTCGGTGTTTTTGAGTTTTGTGATTTTCTTCGTGTGTAACTCGTGTTTTTTCTGTCTCCTTTGTTCTGTTTTTGTGTTTTCTACCGACGATTATTTGTCGTTTGTGGAGTTTTCGGTAATTACCGGAATCTCCATTTGATTACTGCACACCATGGCTACAACTGTGAGGAAGAATACGCTGGTTTTTGCCTTCGCTAAGGAAACACGACGTGTTCAGCCGACTGCTCTGGAAATTCATGATTGGCTTGATCAGGTACTTGGCATAAATTCTGATATGGTGCATACCACTCAGCTAGATACTGACAACTACTGTGTTTTCGTAAAGTTTTTGGATCCCGTTTCGGTCGATAAAATTATTGGAAAATTCGGGTATCATGTCGAATTTTTGCATAGAGACGGCTCTACAAGTAAAGTGGCTATCAGGAGAGCTGATGCTCTTTATAGATCTGTGCGGGTGTTAAATTTACCTATCGAGATAGATAATGAGAAAATCAAGGTTGCCCTGTCTCAATATGGTGAGGTAAAGGATATAGTTAACGAACGTTGGTCGAAGCAATTTAAAATTCAGAGCTTCAATGGTATTCGTTCGGTAGAGATGGAAGTAAAGACGAATATCCCGTCTCATATAACTGTTGACGGTCATAAAGCACACGTGATTTATACTGGTCAAACCCCTACGTGCCATATATGCAATGAATCGGGTCATTTAAGGCAGGACTGTCCCCGTCGTGTCTTTGTACTAAAAACAAATTTAGTCCACCGCCGCAAGATGACCTTGAGCGAAGTTTTGGCAACCGATAACACGGCCAAACAGGGTGAGGGTTCGGATCCTGTACCTAGTACTGGAACTATTGCTGTTGAAGGCAGTGATTTTCCACCCCTGGTAACACGCTTCAATTGTGATTCCTCTGCCCGAGAGTTAGACGTACTAACCAAGAAACGACCACTTGAACATACAGATGATCATTCTGATGATGACACCTCCCGACAATCTCCTGCTGTACGTAAACAGAAAGCTGGCGATGAAAATCTGCATGTGCCCCAAGACGAAATGCAAGTAGATTTAATTGCAGTTTCTGATACATCTCGCTCACTGCCAGAAAATGCAACGGCAGCTGCCGACAGCGAGAAAGTAGAAGTCCCCCAAGCAGTGACAACTTGCCCAGCTGTAAACAGCGATAATCAGCTGTTTACCGACGGGAAGTTCGCGGAAGCGGTAGAACAACAACACCGCGACACCGCAACAGCACAGCAACCGGCACCAGAGTGTAAACAAGTGAAAGTGTTTACTCCTGAACCGGAAAATAAGCAAACACCGTCGCAAGCGTCACATCAACCGAAGGTAGCATGTAAACAGCAGGCAGTTTTCAAACCAGGTCTCTCTAGACACTGCTGCTGAAGCGGCCGCGTCGAGTGTTGCCACAACAAAATCAGGTCAGGGTTTTCAGGGCGTCCACCGCCGTACGCTAAAACCACAACCGAATCTTACTGTTTCTCGCACCCAAGCCAAACAAAAAGCGGACAAGTCGGACGTAAAATCACAGAAAAATATACGATATGAAATTGTCAGAGAAGGTGCTCCAGATGAGCCTCCTGACACACTCAATGTAGAACAGCCCCTCAGTACTAAGGTGCGGGATGACAATGGCAGACAAACTAACGTTTAGCGACCGTGTTACTAGGACTGCTACCAAGTTCTGAATGACTGTAGTTCTAAACCGGATTTCAGCATACCAAAAGTAGAACAGTGTTTTTTTTTTTTTTTTTTTTTTTTGTTGACCAACTTTGTCCGTGGCCAATAGCAAGTTAGGGATGCAAGCATACTCTATCACAACGATCAATATAAACAAAATTCGAACCTCATTAAAGCTAGCTGCTCTCAAGGAATTTTTGTATGACTCTGGAACCGATATCGCTTTGCTACAGGAGGTTGTAACGACGGAATTTGTAATACCAGGATACACCGCAATTGTTAACGTATCTTGTGACACACATACAGGAACAGCGGTTCTGCTCAGGGAAGGGATTCCCGTATCTCAAGTGGAGCGGTTGGAATCTGGAAGGGCAATTAGTATTAACGTTTTAGGTACCACATTGATTAACTTATACGCGCCCTCAGGAAATAGTAATAGACAGGACAGGGCAGCATTTTATAAAGAGGAACTTATATTTTTATTACGTCGAAACCCAAACAGTTTTATAATGGGCGGTGATTTTAACTGCGTGTTAAATCGTAAAGATCAACAACCACATTTTAACGGTTCTTTAGAACTTAAACGCCTAGTAATCGACCTAAAACTAAAGGACGCATGGGAACTAAAATATCCAACGAAGGTTGAATATACGTATATAACACAGACTTCGCACAGTAGAATAGACAGAATCTATGTTTCCCAAAACTTGGAAAGATGTCTACTAAATTCAGAAATCGTACCTGTATATTTTAGTGACCACTGCAGTATGAAGGCGTGCATTAATTTAGCTCCACAGCCGATTCAGATTTTTAGGAACCAGTGGCAGCTAAATGTCTCTCTCTTAAAAGAGCAAGATTTGGCAGACGCGGTATCGGATGCGTGGACCTTATGTCTGCGATCGATCGAGAGGCACCCCACAGTATTAGACTGGTGGCTTAAGGTTGCAAAGCCGAGACTGAGAAAAGTGTGTATCAGATACAGCAGAGAAAGAGCGTGGGAGTTAAAAAACAGTATGGAATTTTATTACAGTTTGTTGCGAGACCTCTATGAACAGGCAAACGTGTCAACCATTAGATTACAAGACATCAGACACACCAAAGCGAAATTACTCGCCATTAAACGACAACAGATGGAAGGTTTAAAACTGAAGTCAAAGGCGAAGTCGGTGGTAGATGATGAAACAACATCCTTATATCATCTGCTTCGGCATGCAAAGAATAGGCGACGCACTGTTATTAGTGAACTTAAAACCCCCAATGGGACAACACTGACGTCTCAGAAGGAGATTCTAAATGCAGTATACCAGTACTACTATGCATTATATTCCTCCAGCCCACCTCACGAGGGGTCTCTGCAAGAGTTTCTCAGTGTTTTATCCCCACAGTTGACAAGTTCTGAAAACGACGAAATCCTTTCTGAAGTCAGTAACGAAGAGGTTCGTGAGACAATAACCAAGTCCCCGATGAATAAATCTGCTGGACCCGACGGACTCCCTGTAGAATTTTACAGAAAGTTCTGGTTTTTAATTGGTGACACGTTTACATGCATTGTCAATGAGATTTTTAACGAGCAGACGATACCTGCAGATTTTAAAGACAGCAAAATTGTACTTCTACCGAAAAGCAAAGGGACGAAAAGTTTAAACAATTACCGCCCTATTTCACTTTTAAACTCTGACTACAAAATAGTATGCAGGATTTTAAAAAAGAGACTTTCCCCTCTGACCGACAAATTAATTAGTCAACATCAGTCATGTGCAGCAAATAGAAGTATTTTTAATACGATTTCTGAATATAGAGACATCATCGCCTTAGCATCGGTTTCTAATATCAAATGTGCTTTACTTTTTATAGATTTTACTAAGGCTTTCGACTCGGTGAATCACCGCTTCCTATTTGAGGTACTGACAAAAATGGGATTCGTCCACAAAACAGTTAATGTTATAAAAAGCGTTGCTACTGGTCTGAACGCTAAATTAGCTGTCAACTGTCAGCTGACGCGGCAAATTCAAATAAACCGTGGCATCCCACAGGGAAGTCCATTATCTATGTTTTTGTTTGTTGTGTCGTTAGAGCCCTTTTTAAGAAGTGTTCATGAAAGGTTAAAGGGCATAACTATAACTGGCAGGAAAACTGTAGTGAGAGCCTATGCTGACGATGTTGGTGTCGTCATAAGAGGGCAAGATGATGTAATTCGACTAGGGGCCATTCTTCAAAACTACTGCCACGCATCGGGTGCGACAACAAACGAAAATAAAAGTACAATCCTGGGAATGCGGGGTCTTGAGCGGATACAAATCGATTGGGCGAAGTCAGTTACCACACATAAAACCCTGGGGACAATCCTGACGGCATGTCCAATGAGGATGACAGCCCTCAATTGGAAAGAGGTTTTAACAAAGATTCAAGGGGGACTTATTGAGAACTCACAACGACTTATGAACCAGGTTCAGAGGGTCAGGTTCATTAACTTATGCATTCTCTCAAAGGCATTCTATATGGCACAAGTTTTTCCCTTGCCGAAGTTGATAGCTCAGAAAATAATGTCGAGGGTTGCAAATTTCTTATGGAAGGGGGAAATCTTCAGGGTTAACCTAAGAACTGCGACTTTACATCCTAGAAATGGAGGCCTCGGACTGGTGGACATACGCAATAAAGCTTCTGCGCTTTTCATAAAAAGGTCTTTAAACATATTTCACGCCAACCCCGGCAGTATTACTACACAATTGTTTAAATGTGTCCAACCAGAAAGCCTTCAACCACCGGCAGACGTACAAAAAATTAACCCCCGACTGCGATACGTTAGGATCTTATACACAGAATTGAGCTATGTTAACGAGAAACTCAGAACTTCACTGCACATTACAGCCAGAGATATCATGAGACAAAGACAACAATATGAAGGACAAAATAAAATTGCCACGAAATATATGAGTCACAACTGGGATGCAATTTGGGAGAATATTAGTTTTAACGGGCTCAATTCAGATGTGGTAACGGCATGGTACAAAGCCGTCAATAATATTGTCAGCACCAACGAGCGGCTTTATAAAATTGGGAAAGCTGAAACCCCCTTATGTCAGAAATGTAACCTAGTTGACACTGTGATTCATAGATTTACGTGTGCTGGAAATCTCAACAATTGGCATTGGCTCAGGAAAAGTCTTGCACTACTGCAACGAACGTCACCCAATTCCATTACTCCTATGGTGCTTTTCAGACCTGAAACTAAATATTACCCGAAAACCAAAAATAATGCAATACACTGGTTAATGGGACAGTTTGTCCATTACATTATCAATAAAATAGGTGGTGACGACGAAACGGAATTCAAGCTTTTTATGCAAATGGAGTACAGCAACATTCAGCAATATGCAGACCACAGGAAAATGTATGGAAACATGATGATCATTTTATTCGAACGAATAGGTGTTGGTTAAAGCGCACAGTCTAACACTAAATGTACTATTTTAGGGGTAATGAAGAAGTGAAGTATGAATCTACGTTCAAGATGAAGGAAATGCCTCTTCTTTTATCCATTCATGTTACGTCTGCCCCCCAATAAGTGTCTCATAAATGCTCGCTGTATATTGCAGTATAATCACATGTTTCTTACTCGAATGTCTGTTGACTGAAAACTCGAATGACGGCTTTGCAATGGGATCTCACCCCCAGATGTCGTACAATCAGTGCTCTTTACCACAATAAAGAGAGCAGGCGAAAAATATACACGACTATACCCGCTTTTCTATAACAATTAAAATGCACTGAAGGAGCAATTCGGTGGGAGTGATGGTGGGGGCATCGTGGCCAGGCCTCGAGTTCTTTGACCCCTGCCCTCTTTGTCCCCGTCATGCGCCTCCTGATATGCATCCTTATAAAAAAACAATAAAAAGCGGTCCAAGGCGCCAGACTAAAGGAAAAGTGGCTAGGATACCTGGCTTTAAAAAAATGAGAAACAAAAGTGGTTAAAAAAAAAATTTAGCTCAGTGGTAGAGCACTTTCAAAATAAAAAAAAAAGTGGTAGAGCACTGGTCTAATAAACCAGGTAAAAAAAAAAAGTGGTAGAGCACTGGTCTAATAATCCAGGGGTCGAAAAAAAAAAATGGATAAGGCAAAAAAAAAAAGAAATGGATAAGGCGTCGGACTTCGGATCTGAATATTACAGGTTCGAATGATGTCACGCTCGTGTTTTTCCATTTCTGAAAAAGAAACATACCGTTTTTATGTAGCAATTGAGCAGTACGAAACCGTCTGAATGTTGCTGTTGACCATTTTTTGCTTGGAGTGGCTCCTGAGCTTGAAACACACACAACACGACCGGTGTTAACTAGCGAAATGGTCGGCAGAGTGCCGACATCGCGGGTTTTGACTGGCACTTGCACATCTAAAACAACGTCGGAAAGTAACTCGTTGGGCTTTTTAGTCACATAAAGTATGTGTGTTAATTTTGACGCCACTAGCTCTGCATGTTGTCATGCAATTTCTTTACCTCTCAGAAATGATTATGACATAAAAGTGAAGTACGTGACGAGTGTGACGTTAGGAAAACATTAGGCAAAAAAAAAAAAAAAAAAAAAAAAAGTGGTTAAGGCGTCTGACTAGAAATCAGATTCCCTCTGGGAGCGTAGGTTCGAGTCCTACCGACTGCGTCGGATTTTTCTTTTCTTGTTTTGGAAGAAGAAGCAGAAAATATCGCGTATTGGTACCTCGCCACACCTCACCTCTCACAGCCGTTTATAGTGCCTGTCCTTTAGATAAGGGCGATTTCCAAGCGTCAGCTTTCGCGTCAGCCGAGCAAAGTCGGGACAAGTCGGGACATACTACAGGATGGTGCAACGACGAAAAAAAAAAAACCTTAATTTAACAGCAGGAGCCCACATAATGATACGGAAAAATTAGCGCCACTTGCGGTGGCCGGGAATCGTACCCGGATCAACTGCTTGGAAGGCAACTATGCTCAACAGTACAACACCACCGCACTGCCGCTGCTCGCAACGCCGCGCTGTGTCGGCTTCCCGCCCGCCCACAGCGGCCCACGGCTATAGGAGCTGCAGGCGCATTACGAGGTAGGAGGGTGCATCCACACGCATTCGGGCAGCGCCTCCAAGCACGCTACGTCTTTGGGCAAGACTCGTCGCCGCTGACGCAAGGTTACTCACACGATAGTGATGAACGGTCGTTTTAAAGCAATGTAGTGGGGGACTTCGCGAGTTTAGCCCCTTTTTCGACGTCGCTGGGTGGCAATCCCAGTTTCCCTGCCGACAGCTGCTTGGAAAGCACGGGTAGCTTGTCGAGCATCTGTAGTTGAGTGGTTTGTGACTCAGTAGTGCAGTAGGCAGCGCCTAAGTCTCATAATCTTAAGGTATGCCGGCACGATTCCCGGTCGATGCATTATTTTGCTCTTGTGGCAACAGTGCTGCCGCGCGGGTTGCTCGCTTGAGATGGGTCAGCCTCAGGACCTTATAGCTGTATAGCTGCGGCTGCAGTTTAATCTAGAGAGTCGGGACAGCACGTGTAGCAAGACAACAGATTCTTCAGAAAGCGCAAACTGTCTATCTCTAATATGTGAGACTTACCGAGTTTCGTACGTATAGCAAGACAATAGATCCTTCAGAAAGCGCAAACTGTCTTTCTCTAAAATGTGAGACTTAGCGAGTTTCCTTCGCGGACGTCTCCGGCGTGCCTCGGTAGCGCAGTAGGCAGCGCGTAAGTCTCATAATCTTAAGGTCGTGAGTTCGATCCTCACCTGGGGCATTTAATTTTCTGTACATCATGGCTGCATTAAGGGCGTTGCTGTTGCTAGGGAACGAACTTAACTGTTGTCCGTTATCCACACGGAGTCCACGCATCAGCGTCAAAATGTTTACTTCCAATTATGACGACGTAACAACTTTGATATTTCTCCTCCGTGTTACAAACAAAATGCGATGCACACAGCAATGGACAGTCAATTTTGAACTGTGCGCCATGCGGGTCTGTAGGCGCGGATATGATCGCAAGCAGAGAACAGTACTGAGTCCAGATTCAGCACAAAATACAATAAGAGACGGAGTAAATCTCACCGCTGTAGAGCAAGTCCTGTGTGGTCTAGTGGCTAGGATACCTGGCTTTCACTCAACAGGTGCGGCTTCGATTCCCGGTACCGGAACGGAACTATTTGCGCACACAACGCTCCATGTTTTGGTCTTCGAACTGTCGTTGGTCGCCCTTCTTCCTTGGCTTCAACCGAACGCAATCGGGGAAAGCAGGCACGTGATGCAGTTACTGTCAGCACCGGAATAAAGGGAGAAGAGGCACTGGTCCGCTGTTGGGCTGCTACCAGCGTCAGTGAGTAGTCGGTGCAGTCGCCAGTAGCGCCAGAAGCCTACACACACCTTCCACTTAATCACGTTGCTTGAAACCGCTCCAACCACAACAAGCGAAAGCCCGGATAGCTCAGTCGGTAGAGCATTAGGCTTTTAACCTAAGGGTCCAGGGTTCGAGTCCCTGTCCGAGCGAAGATTTTAACGCTTCCATAATGGCTCGTCTCGTAGCGATAGTAGCCCTGTCGTAATCAGTGCACGGTTTTACGTTTCCTGTCGGCATTCTGCGCAGACGCAACCGGTTGGGTTTTTCACGATTCGAGGGGCACCTGTTGGACAAGCAGTCGTGGCCGAGTGGTTAAGGCGTCTGACTAGAAATCAGATTCCCTCTGGGAGCGTAGGTTCGAGTCCTACCGACTGCGTCGGATTCTTCTTTTCTTGTTTTGGAAGAAGAAGCAGAAAATATCGCGTTTTGGTACCTCGCCACACCTCACCTCTCACAGCCGTTTATAGTGCCTGTCCTTTAGATAAGGGCGATTTCCAAGCGTCAGCTTTCGCGTCAGCCGAGCAAAGTCGGGACAAGTCGGGACATACTACAGGATGGTGCAACGACGAAAAAAAAAAAAAACCTTAATTTAACAGCAGGAGCCCACATAATGATACGGAAAAATTAGCGCCACTTGCGGTGGCCGGGAATCGTACCCGGATCAACTGCTTGGAAGGCAACTATGCTCAACAGTACAACACCACCGCACTGCCGCTGCTCGCAACGCCGCGCTGTGTCGGCTTCCCGCCCGCCCACAGCGGCCCACGGCTATAGGAGCTGCAGGCGCATTACGAGGTAGGAGGGTGCATCCACACGCATTCGGGCAGCGCCTCCAAGCACGCTACGTCTTTGGGCAAGACTCGTCGCCGCTGACGCAAGGTTACTCACACGATAGTGATGAACGGTCGTTTTAAGGCAGTGTAGTGGGGGACTTCGCGAGTTTAGCCCCTTTTTCGACGTCGCTGGGTGGCAATCCCAGTTTCCCTGCCGACAGCTGCTTGGAAAGCACGGGTAGCTTGTCGAGCATCTGTAGTTGAGTGGTTTGTGACTCAGTAGTGCAGTAGGCAGCGCCTAAGTCTCATAATCTTAAGGTATGCCGGCACGATTCCCGGTCGATGCATTATTTTGCTCTTGTGGCAACAATGCTGCCGCGCGGATTGCTCGCTTGAGATGGGTCAAACTCAGGACCTTATAGCTGTATAGCTGCGGCTGCAGTTTAATCTAGAGAGTCGGGACAGCACGTGTAGCAAGACAACAGATTCTTCAGAAAGCGCAAACTGTCTATCTCTAATATGTGAGACTTACCGAGTTTCGTACGTGTAGCAAGACAATAGATCCTTCAGAAAGCGCAAACTGTCTTTCTCTAAAATGTGAGACTTAGCGAGTTTCCTTCGAGGACGTCTCCGGCGTGCCTCGGTAGCGCAGTAGGCAGCGCGTAAGTTTCATAATCTTAAGGTCGTGAGTTCGATCCTCACCCGGGGCATTTAATTTTCTGTACATCATGGCTGCATTAAGGGCGTTGCTGTTGCTAGGGAACGAACTTAACTGTTGTCCGTTATCCACACGGAGTCCACGCATCAGCGTCAAAATGTTTACTTCCAATTATGACGACGTAACAACTTTGATATTTCTCCTCCGTGTTACAAACAAAATGCGATGCACACAGCAATGGACAGTCAATTTTGAACTGTGCGCCATGCCGGTCTGTAGGCGCGGATATGATCGCAAGCAGAGAACAGCACTGAGTCCAGATTCAGCACAAAATACAATAAGAGACGGAGTAAATCTCACCGCTGTAGAGCAAGTCCTGTGTGGTCTAGTGGCTAGGATACCTGGCTTTCACTCAACAGGTCCGGCTTCGATTCCCGGTACCGGAACAGAACTATTTGCGCACACAACGCTCCATGTTTTGGTCTTCGAACTGTCGTTGGTCGCCCTTCTTCCTTGGCTTCAACCGAACGCAATCGGGGAAAGCAGGCACGTGATGCAGTTACTGTCAGCACCGGAATAAAGGGAGAAGAGGCACTGGTCCGCTGTTGGGCTGCTACCAGCGTCAGTGAGTAGTCGGTGCAGTCGCCAGTAGCGCCAGAAGCCTACACACACCTTCCACTTAATCACGTTGCTTGAAACCGCTCCAACCACAACAAGCGAAAGCCCGGATAGCTCAGTCGGTAGAGCATTAGGCTTTTAACCTAAGGGTCCAGGGTTCGAGTCCCTGTCCGAGCGAAGATTTTAACGCTTCCATAATGGCTCGTCTCGTAGCGATAGTAGCCCTGTCGTAATCAGTGCACGGTTTTACGTTTCCTGTCGGCATTCTGCGCAGACGCAACCGGTTGGGTTTTTCACGATTCGAGGGGCACCTGTTGGACAAGCAGTCGTGGCCGAGTGGTTAAGGCGTCTGACTAGAAATCAGATTCCCTCTGTGAGCGTAGGTTCGAGTCCTACCGACTGCGTCGGATTCTTCTTTTCTTGTTTTGGAAGAAGAAGCAGAAAATATCGCGTTTTGCTACCTCGCCACACCTCACCTCTCACAGCCGTTTATAGTGCCTGTCCTTTAGATAAGGGCGATTTCCAAGCGTCAGCTTTCGTGTCAGCCGAGCAAAGTCGGGACAAGTCGGGACATACTACAGGATGGTGCAACGACGAAAAAAAAAAAAACCTTAATTTAACAGCAGGAGCCCACATAATGATACGGAAAAATTAGCGCCACTTGCGGTGGCCGGGAATCGTACCCGGATCAACTGCTTGGAAGGCAACTATGCTCAACAGTACAACACCACCGCACTGCCGCTGCTCGCAACGCCGCGCTGTGTCGGCTTCCCGCCCGCCCACAGCGGCCCACGGCTATAGGAGCTGCAGGCGCATTACGAGGTAGGAGGGTGCATCCACACGCATTCGGGCAGCGCCTCCAAGCACGCTACGTCTTTGGGCAAGACTCGTCGCCGCTGACGCAAGGTTACTCACACGATAGTGATGAACGGTCGTTTTAAGGCAGTGTAGTGGGGGACTTCGCGAGTTTAGCCCCTTTTTCGACGTCGCTGGGTGGCAATCCCAGTTTCCCTGCCGACAGCTGCTTGGAAAGCACGGGTAGCTTGTCGAGCATCTGTAGTTGAGTGGTTTGTGACTCAGTAGTGCAGTAGGCAGCGCCTAAGTCTCATAATCTTAAGGTATGCCGGCACGATTCCCGGTCGATGCATTATTTTGCTCTTGTGGCAACAATGCTGCCGCGCGGATTGCTCGCTTGAGATGGGTCAGCCTCAGGACCTTATAGCTGTATAGCTGCGGCTGCAGTTTAATCTACAGAGTCGGGACAGCACGTGTAGCAAGACAACAGATTCTTCAGAAAGCGCAAACTGTCTATCTCTAATATGTGAGACTTACCGAGTTTCGTACGTGTAGCAAGACAATAGATCCTTCAGAAAGCGCAAACTGTCTTTCTCTAAAATGTGAGACTTAGCGAGTTTCCTTCGAGGACGTCTCCGGCGTGCCTCGGTAGCGCAGTAGGCAGCGCGTAAGTCTCATAATCTTAAGGTCGTGAGTTCGATCCTCACCCGGAGCATTTAATTTTCTGTACATCATTGCTGCATTAAGGGCGTTGCTGTTGCTAGGGAACGAACTTAACTGTTGTCCGTTATCGACACGGAGTCAACGCCTCAGCGTCAAAATGTTTACTTCCAATTATGACGACGTAACAACTTTGATATTTCTCCTCCGTGTTACAAACAAAATGCGATGCACACAGCAATGGACAGTCAATTTTGAACTGTGCGCCATGCCGGTCTGTAGGCGCGGATATGATCGCAAGCAGAGAACAGCACTGAGTCCAGATTCAGCACAAAATACAATAAGAGACGGAGTAAATCTCACCGCTGTAGAGCAAGTCCTGTGTGGTCTAGTGGCTGGGATACCTGGCTTTCACTCAACAGGTCCGTCTTCGATTCCCGGTACCGGAACAGAACTATTTGCGCACACAACGCTCCATGTTTTGGTCTTCGAACTGTCGTTGGTCGCCCTTCTTCCTTGGCTTCAACCGAACGCAATCGGGGAAAGCAGGCACGTGATGCAGTTACTGTCAGCACCGGAATAAAGGGAGAAGAGGCACTGGTCCGCTGTTGGGCTGCTACCAGCGTCAGTGAGTAGTCGGTGCAGTCGCCAGTAGCGCCAGAAGCCTACACACACCTTCCACTTAATCACGTTGCTTGAAACCGCTCCAACCACAACAAGCGAAAGCCCGGATAGCTCAGTCGGTAGAGCATTAGGCTTTTAACCTAAGGGTCCAGGGTTCGAGTCCCTGTCCGAGCGAAGATTTTAACGCTTCCATAATGGCTCGTCTCGTAGCGATAGTAGCCCTGTCGTAATCAGTGCACGGTTTTACGTTTCCTGTCGGCATTCTGCGCAGACGCAACCGGTTGGGTTTTTCACGATTCGAGGGGCACCTGTTGGACAAGCAGTCGTGGCCGAGTGGTTAAGGCGTCTGACTAGAAATCAGATTCCCTCTGTGAGCGTAGGTTTGAGTCCTACCGACTGCGTCGGATTTTTCTTTTCTTGTTTTGGAAGAAGGAGCAGAAAATATCGCGTTTTGGTACCTCGCCACACCTCACCTCTCACAGCCGTTTATAGTGCCTGTCCTTTAGATAAGGGTGATTTCCAAGCGTCAGCTTTCGCGTCAGCCGAGCAGAGTCGGGTCAAGTCGGGACATACTACAGGATGGTGCAACGACGAAAAAAAAAAAAAACCTTAATTTAACAGCAGGAGCCCACATAATGATACGGAAAAATTAGCGCCACTTGCGGTGGCCGGGAATCGTACCCGGATCAACTGCTTGGAAGGCAACTATGCTCAACAGTACAACACCACCGCACTGCCGCTGCTCGCAACGCCGCGCTGTGTCGGCTTCCCGCCCGCCCACAGCGGCCCACGGCTATAGGAGCTGCAGGCGCATTACGAGGTAGGAGGGTGCATCCACACGCATTCGGGCAGCGCCTCCAAGCACGCTACGTCTTTGGGCAAGACTCGTCGCCGCTGACGCAAGGTTACTCACACGATAGTGATGAACGGTCGTTTTAAGGCAGTGTAGTGGGGGACTTCGCGAGTTTAGCCCCTTTTTCGACGTCGCTGGGTGGCAATCCCAGTTTCCCTGCCGACAGCTGCTTGGAAAGCACGGGTAGCTTGTCGAGCATCTGTAGTTGAGTGGTTTGTGACTCAGTAGTGCAGTAGGCAGCGCCTAAGTCTCATAATCTTAAGGTATGCCGGCACGATTCCCGGTCGATGCATTATTTTGCTCTTGTGGCAACAATGCTGCCGCGCGGATTGCTCGCTTGAGATGGGTCAAACTCAGGACCTTATAGCTGTATAGCTGCGACTGCAGTTTAATCTAGAGAGTCGGGACAGCACGTGTAGCAAGACAACAGATTCTTCAGAAAGCGCAAACTGTCTATCTCTAATATGTGAGACTTACCGAGTTTCGTACGTGTAGCAAGACAATAGATCCTTCAGAAAGCGCAAACTGTCTTTCTCTAAAATGTGAGACTTAGCGAGTTTCCTTCGAGGACGTCTCCGGCGTGCCTCGGTAGCGCAGTAGGCAGCGCGTAAGTCTCACAATCTTAAGGTCGTGAGTTCGATCCTCACCCGGGGCATTTAATTTTCTGTACATCATGGCTGCATTAAGGGCGTTGCTGTTGCTAGGGAACGAACTTAACTGTTGTCCGTTATCCACACGGAGTCCACGCCTCAGCGTCAAAATGTTTACTTCCAATTATGACGACGTAACAACTTTTATATTTATCCTCCGTGTTACAAACAAAATGCGATGCACACAGCAATGGACAGTCAATTTTGAACTGTGCGCCATGCCGGTCTGTAGGCGCGGATATGATCGCAAGCAGAGAACAGCACTGAGTCCAGATTCAGCACAAAATACAATAAGAGACGGAGTAAATCTCACCGCTGTAGAGCAAGTCCTGTGTGGTCTAGTGGCTAGGATACCTGGCTTTCACTCAACAGGTCCGGCTTCGATACCCGGTACCGGAACGGAACTATTTGCGCACACAACGCTCCATGTTTTGGTCTTCGAACTGTCGTTGGTCGCCCTTCTTCCTTGGCTTCAACCGAACGCAATCGGGGAAAGCAGGCACGTGATGCAGTTACTGTCAGCACCGGAATAAAGGGAGAAGAGGCACTGGTCCGCTGTTGGGCTGCTACCAGCGTCAGTGAGTAGTCGGTGCAGTCGCCAGTAGCGCCAGAAGCCTACACACACCTTCCACTTAATCACGTTGCTTGAAACCGCTCCAACCACAACAAGCGAAAGCCCGGATAGCTCAGTCGGTAGAGCATTAGGCTTTTAACCTAAGGGTCCAGGGTTCGAGTCCCTGTCCGAGCGAAGATTTTAACGCTTCCATAATGGCTCGTCTCGTAGCGATAGTAGCCCTGTCGTAATCAGTGCACGGTTTTACGTTTCCTGTCGGCATTCTGCGCAGACGCAACCGGTTGGGTTTTTCACGATTCGAGGGGCACCTGTTGGACAAGCAGTCGTGGCCGAGTGGTTAAGGCGTCTGACTAGAAATCAGATTCCCTCTGGGAGCGTAGGTTCGAGTCCTACCGACTGCGTCGGATTCTTCTTTTCTTGTTTTGGAAGAAGAAGCAGAAAATATCGCGTTTTGGTACCTCGCCACTCCTCACCTCTCACAGCCGTTTATAGTGCCTGTCCTTTAGATAAGGGCGATTTCCAAGCGTCAGCTTTCGCGTCAGCCGAGCAGAGTCGGGTCAAGTCGGGACACACTACAGGATGGTGCAACGACGAAAAAAAAAAAAAAAAACCTTAATTTAACAGCAGGAGCCCACATAATGATACGGAAAAATTAGCGCCACTTGCGGTGGC
Source organism: Schistocerca gregaria (assembly GCF_023897955.1). Lineage (NCBI taxonomy): Eukaryota > Metazoa > Arthropoda > Insecta > Orthoptera > Acrididae > Schistocerca > Schistocerca gregaria. The sequence continues at coordinate 136,133 of NW_026061817.1, forward strand.
CGGGAATCGTACCCGGATCAACTGCTTGGAAGGCAACTATGCTCAACAGTACAACACCACCGCACTGCCGCTGCTCGCAACGCCGCGCTGTGTCGGTTTCCCGCCCGCCCACAGCGGCCCACGGCTATAGGAGCTGCAGGCGCACTACGAGGTAGGAGGGTGCATCCACACGCATTCGGGCTGCGCCTCCAAGCACGCTACGTCTTTGGGCAAGACTCGTCGCCGCTGACGCAAGGTTACTCACACGATAGTGATGAACGGTCGTTTTAAGGCAGTGTAGTGGGGGACTTCGCGAGTTTAGCCCCTTTTTCGACGTCGCTGGGTGGCAATCCCAGTTTCCCTGCCGACATCTGCTTGGAAAGCACGGGTAGCTTGTCGAGCATCTGTAGTTGAGTGGTTTGTGACTCAGTAGTGCAGTAGGCAGCGCCTAAGTCTCATAATCTTAAGGTATGCCGGCACGATTCCCGGTCGATGCATTATTTTGCTCTTGTGGCAACAATGCTGCCGCGCGGATTGCTCGCTTGAGATGGGTCAGCCTCATGACCTTATAGCCGTATAGCTGCGGCTGCAGTTTAATCTAGAGAGTCGGGACAGCACGTGTAGCAAGACAACAGATTCTTCAGAAAGCGCAAACTGTCTATCTCTAATATGTGAGACTTACCGAGTTTCGTACGTGTAGCAAGACAATAGATCCTTCAGAAAGCGCAAACTGTCTTTCAGTAAAATGTGAGACTTAGCGAGTTTCCTTCGAGGTCGTCTCCGGCGTGCCTCGGTAGCGCAGTAGGCAGCGCGTAAGTCTCATAATCTTAAGGTCGTGAGTTCGATCCTCACCCGGGGCATTTAATTTTCTGTACATCATGGCTGCATTAAGGGCGTTGCTGTTGCTAGGGAACGAACTTAACTGTTGTCCGTTATCCACACGGAGTCCACGCCTCAGCGTCAAAATGTTTACTTCCAATTATGATGACGTAACAACTTTGATATTTCTTCTCCGTGTTACAAACAAAATGCGATGCACACAGCAAAGGACAGTCAATTTTGAACTGTGCGCCATGCCGGTCTGTAGGCGCGGATATGATCGCAAGCAGAGAATAGCACTGAGTCCAGATTCAGCACAAAATACAATAAGAGACAGAGTAGATCTCACCGCTGTAGAGCAAGTCCTGTGTGGTCTAGTGGCTAGGATACCTGGCTTTCACTCAACAGGTCCGGCTTCGATTCCCGGTACCGGAAAGGAACTATTTGCGCACACAACGCTCCATGTTTTGGTCTTCGAACTGTCGTTGGTCGCCCTTCTTCCTTGGCTTCAACCGAACGCAATCGGGGAAAGCAGGCACGTGATGCAGTTACTGTCAGCACCGGAATAAAGGGAGAAGAGGCACTGGTCCGCTGTTGGGCTGCTACCAGCGTCAGTGAGTAGTCGGTGCAGTCGCCAGTAGCGCCAGAAGCCTACACACACCTTCCACTTAATCACGTTGCTTGAAACCGCTCCAACCACAACAAGCGAAAGCCCGGATAGCTCAGTCGGTAGAGCATTAGGCTTTTAACATAAGGGTCCAGGGTTCGAGTCCCTGTCCGAGCGAAGATTTTAACGCTTCCATAATGGCTCGTCTCGTAGCGATAGTAGCCCTGTCGTAATCAGTGCACGGTTTTACGTTTCCTGTCGGCATTCTGCGCAGACGCAACCGGTTGGGTTTTTCACGATTCGAGGGGCACCTGTTGGACAAGCAGTCGTGGCCGAGTGGTTAAGGCGTCTGACTAGAAATCAGATTCCCTCTGGGAGCGTAGGTTCGAGTCCTACCGACTGCGTCGGATTCTTCTTTTCTTGTTTTGGAAGAAGAAGCAGAAAATATCGCGTTTTGGTACCTCGCCACACCTCACCTCTCACAGCCGTTTATAGTGCCTGTCCTTTAGATAAGGGCGATTTCCAAGCGTCAGCTTTCGCGTCAGCCGAGCAAAGTCGGGACAAGTCGGGACATACTACAGGATTGTGCAACGACGAAAAAAAAAAACACCTTAATTTAACAGCAGGAGCCCACATAATGATACGGAAAAATTAGCGCCACTTGCGGTGGCCGGGAATCGTACCCGGATCAACTGCTTGGAAGGCAACTATGCTCAACAGTACAACACCACCGCACTGCCGCTGCTCGCAACGCCGCGCTGTGTCGGTTTCCCGCCCGCCCACAGCGGCCCACGGCTATAGGAGCTGCAGGCGCATTACGAGGTAGGAGGGTGCATCCACACGCATTCGGGCAGCGCCTCCAAGCACGCTACGTCTTTGGGCAAGACTCGTCGCCGCTGACGCAAGGTTACTCACACGATAGTGATGAACGGTCGTTTTAAGGCAGTGTAGTGGGGGACTTCGCGAGTTTAGCCCCTTTTTCGACGTCGCTGGGTGGCAATCCCAGTTTCCCTGCCGACATCTGCTTGGAAAGCACGGGTAGCTTGTCGAGCATCTGTAGTTGAGTGGTTTGTGACTCAGTAGTGCAGTAGGCAGCGCCTAAGTCTCATAATCTTAAGGTATGCCGGCACGATTCCCGGTCGATGCATTATTTTGCTCTTGTGGCAACAATGCTGCCGCGCGGATTGCTCGCTTGAGATGGGTCAGCCTCATGACCTTATAGCCGTATAGCTGCGGCTGCAGTTTAATCTAGAGAGTCGGGACAGCACGTGTAGCAAGACAACAGATTCTTCAGAAAGCGCAAACTGTCTATCTCTAATATGTGAGACTTACCGAGTTTCGTACGTGTAGCAAGACAATAGATCCTTCAGAAAGCGCAAACTGTCTTTCTCTAAAATGTGAGACTTAGCGAGTTTCCTTCGAGGACGTCTCCGGCGTGCCTCGGTAGCGCAGTAGGCAGCGCGTAAGTCTCACAATCTTAAGGTCGTGAGTTCGATTCTCACCCGGGGCATTTAATTTTCTGTACATCATGGCTGCATTAAGGGCGTTGCTGTTGCTAGGGAACGAACTTAACTGTTGTCCGTTATCCACACGGAGTCCACGCCTCAGCGTCAAAATGTTTACTTCCAATTATGACGACGTAACAACTTTTATATTTATCCTCCGTGTTACAAACAAAATGCGATGCACACAGCAATGGACAGTCAATTTTGAACTGTGCGCCATGCCGGTCTGTAGGCGCGGATATGATCGCAAGCAGAGAACAGCACTGAGTCCAGATTCAGCACAAAATACAATAAGAGACGGAGTAAATCTCACCGCTGTAGAGCAAGTCCTGTGTGGTCTAGTGGCTAGGATACCTGGCTTTCACTCAACAGGTCCGGCTTCGATTCCCGGTACCGGAACGGAACTATTTGCGCACACAACGCTCCATGTTTTGGTCTTCGAACTGTCGTTGGTCGCCCTTCTTCCTTGGCTTCAACCGAACGCAATCGGGGAAAGCAGGCACGTGATGCAGTTACTGTCAGCACCGGAATAAAGGGAGAAGAGGCACTGGTCCGCTGTTGGGCTGCTACCAGCGTCAGTGAGTAGTCGGTGCAGTCGCCAGTAGCGCCAGAAGCCTACACACACCTTCCACTTAATCACGTTGCTTGAAACCGCTCCAACCACAACAAGCGAAAGCCCGGATAGCTCAGTCGGTAGAGCATTAGGCTTTTAACCTAAGGGTCCAGGGTTCGAGTCCCTGTCCGAGCGAAGATTTTAACGCTTCCATAATGGCTCGTCTCGTAGCGATAGTAGCCCTGTCGTAATCAGTGCACGGTTTTACGTTTCCTGTCGGCATTCTGCGCAGACGCAACCGGTTGGGTTTTTCACGATTCGAGGGGCACCTGTTGGACAAGCAGTCGTGGCCGAGTGGTTAAGCCGTCTGACTAGAAATCAGATTCCCTCTGGGAGCGTAGGTTCGAGTCCTACCGACTGCGTCGGATTCTTCTTTTCTTGTTTTGGAAGAAGAAGCAGAAAATATCGCGTTTTGGTACCTCGCCACACCTCACCTCTCACAGCCGTTTATAGTGCCTGTCCTTTAGATAAGGGCGATTTCCAAGCGTCAGCTTTCGCGTCAACCGAGCAGAGTCGGGTCAAGTCGGGACACACTACAGGATGGTGCAACGACGAAAAAAAAAAAAAAAAAAAACCTTAATTTAACAGCAGGAGCCCACATAATGATACGGAAAAATTAGCGCCACTTGCGGTGGCCGGGAATCGTACCCGGATCAACTGCTTATAAGGCAACTATGCTCAACAGTACAACACCACCGCACTGCCGCTGCTCGCAACGCCGCGCTGTGTCGGTTTCCCGCCCGCCCACAGCGGCCCACGGCTATAGGAGCTGCAGGCGCATTACGAGGTAGGAGGGTGCATCCACACGCATTCGGGCAGCGCCTCCAAGCACGCTACGTCTTTGGGCAAGACTCGTCGCCGCTGACGCAAGGTTACTCACACGATAGTGATGAACGGTCGTTTTAAGGCAGTGTAGTGGGGGACTTCGCGAGTTTAGCCCCTTTTTCGACGTCGCTGGGTGGCAATCCCAGTTTCCCTGCCGACATCTGCTTGGAAAGCACGGGTAGCTTGTCGAGCATCTGTAGTTGAGTGGTTTGTGACTCAGTAGTGCAGTAGGCAGCGCCTAAGTCTCATAATCTTAAGGTATGCCGGCACGATTCCCGGTCGATGCATTATTTTGCTCTTGTGGCAACAATGCTGCCGCGCGGATTGCTCGCTTGAGATGGGTCAGCCTCATGACCTTATAGCCGTATAGCTGCGGCTGCAGTTTAATCTAGAGAGTCGGGACAGCACGTGTAGCAAGACAACAGATTCTTCAGAAAGCGCAAACTGTCTATCTCTAATATGTGAGACTTACCGAGTTTCGTACGTGTAGCAAGACAATAGATCCTTCAGAAAGCGCAAACTGTCTTTCTCTAAAATGTGAGTCTTAGCGAGTTTCCTTCGAGGTCGTCTCCGGCGTGCCTCGGTAGCGCAGTAGGCAGCGCGTAAGTCTCATAATCTTAAGGTCGTGAGTTCGATCCTCACCCGGGGCATTTAATTTTCTGTACATCATGGCTGCATTAAGGGCGTTGCTGTTGCTAGGGAGCGAACTTAACTGTTGTCCGTTATCCACACGGAGTCCACGCCTCAGCGTCAAAATGTTTACTTCCAATTATGACGACGTAACAACTTTGATATTTCTTCTCCGTGTTACAAACAAAATGCGATGCACACAGCAAAGGACAGTCAATTTTGAACTGTGCGCCATGCCGGTCTGTAGGCGCGGATATGATCGCAAGCAGAGAACAGCACTGAGTCCAGATTCAGCACAAAATACAATAAGAGACGGAGTAGATCTCACCGCTGTAGAGCAAGTCCTGTGTGGTCTAGTGGCTAGGATACCTGGCTTTCACTCAACAGGTCCGGCTTCGATTCCCGGTACCGGAAAGGAACTATTTGCGCACACAACGCTCCATGTTTTGGTCTTCGAACTGTCGTTGGTCGCCCTTCTTCCTTGGCTTCAACCGAACGCAATCGGGGAAAGGAGGCACGTGATGCAGTTACTGTCCGCACCGGAATAAAGGGAGAAGAGGCACTGGTCCGCTGTTGGGCTGCTACCAGCGTCAGTGAGTAGTCGGTGCAGTCGCCAGTAGCGCCAGAAGCCTACACACACCTTCCACTTAATCACGTTGCTTGAAACCGCTCCAACCACAACAAGCGAAAGCCCGGATAGCTCAGTCGGTAGAGCATTAGGCTTTTAACCTAAGGGTCCAGGGTTCGAGTCCCTGTCCGAGTGAAGATTTTAACGCTTCCATAATGGCTCGTCTCGTAGCGATAGTAGCCCTGTCGTAATCAGTGCACGGTTTTACGTTTCCTGTCGGCATTCTGCGCAGACGCAACCGGTTGGGTTTTTCACGATTCGAGGGGCACCTGTTGGACAAGCAGTCGTGGCCGAGTGGTTAAGGCGTCTGACTAGAAATCAGATTCCCTCTGGGAGCGTAGGTTCGAGTCCTACCGACTGCGTCGGATTCTTCTTTTCTTGTTTTGGAAGAAGAAGCAGAAAATATCGCGTTTTGGTACCTCGCCACACCTCACCTCTCACAGCCGTTTATAGTGCCTGTCCTTTAGATAAGGGCGATTTCCAAGCGTCAGCGTTCGCGTCAGCCGAGCAAAGTCGGGACAAGTCGGGACATACTACAGGATGGTGCAACGACGAAAAAAAAAAAAAACCTTAATTTAACAGCAGGAGCCCACATAATGATACGGAAAAATTAGCGCCACTTGCGGTGGCCGGGAATCGTACCCGGATCAACTGCTTGGAAGGCAACTATGCTCAACAGTACAACACCACCGCACTGCCGCTGCTCGCAACGCCGCGCTGTGTCGGCTTCCCGCCCGCCCACAGCGGCCCACGGCTATAGGAGCTGCAGGCGCATTACGAGGTAGGAGGGTGCATCCACACGCATTCGGGCAGCGCCTCCAAGCACGCTACGTCTTTGGGCAAGACTCGTCGCCGCTGACGCAAGGTTACTCACACGATAGTGATGAACGGTCGTTTTAAGGCAGTGTAGTGGGGGACTTCGCGAGTTTAGCCCCTTTTTCGACGTCGCTGGGTGGCAATCCCAGTTTCCCTGCCGACAGCTGCTTGGAGAGCACGGGTAGCTTGTCGAGCATCTGTAGTTGAGTGGTTTGTGACTCAGTAGTGCAGTAGGCAGCGCCTAAGTCTCATAATCTTAAGGTATGCCGGCACGATTCCCGGTCGATGCATTATTTTGCTCTTGTGGCAACAATGCTGCCGCGCGGATTGCTCGCTTGAGATGGGTCAGCCTCAGGACCTTATAGCTGTATAGCTGCGGCTGCAGTTTAATCTAGAGAGTCGGGACAGCACGTGTAGCAAGACAACAGATTCTTCAGAAAGCGCAAACTGTCTATCTCTAATATGTGAGACTTACCGAGTTTAGTACGTGTAGCAAGACAATAGATCCTTCAGAAAGCGCAAACTGTCTTTCTCTAAAATGTGAGACTTAGCGAGTTTCCTTCGAGGTCGTCTCCGGCGTGCCTCGGTAGCGCAGTAGGCAGCGCGTAAGTCTCATAATCTTAAGGTCGTGAGTTCGATCCTCACCCGGGGCATTTAATTTTCTGTACATCATGGCTGCATTAAGGGCGTTGCTGTTGCTAGGGAACGAACTTAACTGTTGTCCGTTATCCACACGGAGTCCACGCCTCAGCGTCAAAATGTTTATTTCCAATTATGACGACGTAACAACTTTGATATTTCTTCTCCGTGTTACAAACAAAATGCGATGCACACAGCAATGGACAGTCAATTTTGAACTGTGCGCCATGCCGGTCTGTAGGCGCGGATATGATCGCAAGCAGAGAACAGCACTGAGTCCAGATTCAGCACAAAATACAATAAGAGACGGAGTAAATCTCACCGCTGTAGAGCAACTCCTGTGTGGTCTAGTGGCTAGGATACCTGGCTTTCACTCAACAGGTCCGGCTTCGATTCCCGGTACCGGAAAGGAACTATTTGCGCACACAACGCTCCATGTTTTGGTCTTCGAACTGTCGTTGGTCGCCCTTCTTCCTTGGCTTCAACCGAACGCAATCGGGGAAAGCAGGCACGTGATGCAGTTACTGTCAGCACCGGAATAAAGGGAGAAGAGGCACTGGTCCGCTGTTGGGCTGCTACCAGCGTCAGTGAGTAGTCGGTGCAGTCGCCAGTAGCGCCAGAAGCCTACACACACCTTCCACTTAATCACGTTGCTTGAAACCGCTCCAACCACAACAAGCGAAAGCCCGGATAGCTCAGTCGGTAGAGCATTAGGCTTTTAACCTAAGGGTCCAGGGTTCGAGTCCCTGTCCGAGCGAAGATTTTAACGCTTCCATAATGGCTCGTCTCGTAGCGATAGTAGCCCTGTCGTAATCAGTGCACGGTTTTACGTTTCCTGTCGGCATTCTGCGCAGACGCAACCGGTTGGGTTTTTCACGATTCGAGGGGCACCTGTTGGACAAGCAGTCGTGGCCGAGTGGTTAAGGCGTCGGACTAGAAATCAGATTCTCTCTGGGAGCGTAGGTTCGAGTCCTACCGACTGCGTCGGATTTTTCTTTTCTTGTTTTGGAAGAAGAAGCAGAAAATATCGCGTTTTGGTACCTCGCCACACCTCACCTCTCACAGCCGTTTATAGTGCCTGTCCTTTAGATAAGGGCGATTTCCAAGCGTCAGCTTTCGCGTCAGCCGAGCAAAGTCGGGACAAGTCGCGACATACTACAGGATGGTGCAACGACGAAAAAAAAAACCTTAATTTAACAGCAGGAGCCCACATAATGATACGGAAAAATTAGCGCCACTTGCGGTGGCCGGGAATCGTACCCGGATCAACTGCTTGGAAGGCAACTATGCTCAACAGTACAACACCACCGCACTGCCGCTGCTCGCAACGCCGCGCTGTGTCGGCTTCCCGCCCGCCCACAGCGGCCCACGGCTATAGGAGCTGCAGGCGCATTACGAGGTAGGAGGGTGCATCCACACGCATTCGGGCAGCGCCTCCAAGCACGCTACGTCTTTGGGCAAGACTCGTCGCCGCTGACGCAAGGTTACTCACACGATAGTGATGAACGGTCGTTTTAAGGCAGTGTAGTGGGGGACTTCGCGAGTTTAGCCCCTTTTTCGACGTCGCTGGGTGGCAATCCCAGTTTCCCTGCCGACAGCTGCTTGGAAAGCACGGGTAGCTTGTCGAGCATCTGTAGTTGAGTGGTTTGTGACTCAGTAGTGCAGTAGGCAGCGCCTAAGTCTCATAATCTTAAGGTATGCCGGCACGATTCCCGGTCGATGCATTATTTTGCTCTTGTGGCAACAATGCTGCCGCGCGGATTGCTCGCTTGAGATGGGTCAGCCTCAGGACCTTATAGCTGTATAGCTGCGGCTGCAGTTTAATCTAGAGAGTCGGGACAGCACGTGTAGCAAGACAACAGATTCTTCAGAAAGCGCAAACTGTCTATCTCTAATATGTGAGACTTACCGAGTTTCGTACGTGTAGCAAGACAATAGATCCTTCAGAAAGCGCAAACTGTCTTTCTCTAAAATGTGAGACTTAGCGAGTTTCCTTCGAGGACGTCTCCGGCGTGCCTCGGTAGCGCAGTAGGCAGCGCGTAAGTCTCATAATCTTAAGGTCGTGAGTTCGATCCTCACCCGGGGCATTTAATTTTCTGTACATCATGGCTGCATTAAGGGCGTTGCTGTTGCTAGGGAACGAACTTAACTGTTATCCGTTATCCACACGGAGTCCACGCCTCAGCGTCAAAATGTTTACTTCCAATTATGACGACGTAACAACTTTGATATTTCTTCTCCGTGTTACAAACAAAATGCGATGCACACAGCAATGGACAGTCAATTTTGAACTGTGCGCCATGCCGGTCTGTAGGCGCGGATATGATCGCAAGCAGAGAACAGCACTGAGTCCAGATTCAGCACAAAATACAATAAGAGACGGAGTAAATCTCACCGCTGTAGAGCAAGTCCTGTGTGGTCTAGTGGCTAGGATACCTGGCTTTCACTCAACAGGTCCGGCTTCGATTCCCGGTACCGGAAAGGAACTATTTGCGCACACAACGCTCCATGTTTTGGTCTTCGAACTGTCGTTGGTCGCCCTTCTTCCTTGGCTTCAACCGAACGCAATCGGGGAAAGCAGGCACGTGATGCAGTTACTGTCAGCACCGGAATAAAGGGAGAAGAGGCACTGGTCCGCTGTTGGGCTGCTACCAGCGTCAGTGAGTAGTCGGTGCAGTCGCCAGTAGCGCCAGAAGCCTACACACACCTTCCACTTAATCACGTTGCTTGAAACCGCTCCAACCACAACAAGCGAAAGCCCGGATAGCTCAGTCGGTAGAGCATTAGGCTTTTAACCTAAGGGTCCAGGGTTCGAGTACCTGTCCGGTCGAAGATTTTAACGCTTCCATAATGGCTCGTCTCGTAGCGATAGTAGCCCTGTCGTAATCAGTGCACGGTTTTACGTTTCCTGTCGGCATTCTGCGCAGACGCAACCGGTTGGGTTTTTCACGATTCGAGGGGCACCTGTTGGACAAGCAGTCGTGGCCGAGTGGTTAAGGCGTCTGACTAGAAATCGGATTCCCTCTGGGAGCGTAGGTTCGAGTCCTACCGACTGCGTCGGATTTTTCTTTTCTTGTTTTGGAAGAAGAAGCAGAAAATATCGCGTTTTGGTACCTCGCCACACCTCACCTCTCACAGCCGTTTATAGTGCCTGTCCTTTAGATAAGGGCGATTTCCAAGCGTCAGCTTTCGCGTCAGCCGAGCAAAGTCGGGACAAGTCGGGACATACTACAGGATGGTGCAACGACGAAAAAAGAAAAAAACCTTAATTTAACAGCAGGAGCCCACATAATGATACGGAAAAATTAGCGCCACTTGCGGTGGCCGGGAATCGTACCCGGATCAACTGCTTGGAAGGCAACTATGCTCAACAGTACAACACCACCGCACTGCCGCTGCTCGCAACGCCGCGCTGTGTCGGCTTCCCGCCCGCCCACAGCGGCCCACGGCTATAGGAGCTGCAGGCGCATTACGAGGTAGGAGGGTGCATCCACACGCATTCGGGCAGCGCCTCCAAGCACGCTACGTCTTTGGGCAAGACTCGTCGCCGCTGACGCAAGGTTACTCACACGATAGTGATGAACGGTCGTTTTAAGGCAGTGTAGTGGGGGACTTCGCGAGTTTAGCCCCTTTTTCGACGTCGCTGGGTGGCAATCCCAGTTTCCCTGCCGACAGCTGCTTGGAGAGCACGGGTAGCTTGTCGAGCATCTGTAGTTGAGTGGTTTGTGACTCAGTAGTGCAGTAGGCAGCGCCTAAGTCTCATAATCTTAAGGTATGCCGGCACGATTCCCGGTCGATGCATTATTTTGCTCTTGTGGCAACAATGCTGCCGCGCGGATTGCTCGCTTGAGATGGGTCAGCCTCAGGACCTTATAGCTGTATAGCTGCGGCTGCAGTTTAATCTAGAGAGTCGGGACAGCACGTGTAGCAAGACAACAGATTCTTCAGAAAGCGCAAACTGTCTATCTCTAATATGTGAGACTTACCGAGTTTAGTACGTGTAGCAAGACAATAGATCCTTCAGAAAGCGCAAACTGTCTTTCTCTAAAATGTGAGACTTAGCGAGTTTCCTTCGAGGTCGTCTCCGGCGTGCCTCGGTAGCGCAGTAGGCAGCGCGTAAGTCTCATAATCTTAAGGTCGTGAGTTCGATCCTCACCCGGGGCATTTAATTTTCTGTACATCATGGCTGCATTAAGGGCGTTGCTGTTGCTAGGGAACGAACTTAACTGTTGTCCGTTATCCACACGGAGTCCACGCCTCAGCGTCAAAATGTTTATTTCCAATTATGACGACGTAACAACTTTGATATTTCTTCTCCGTGTTACAAACAAAATGCGATGCACACAGCAATGGACAGTCAATTTTGAACTGTGCGCCATGCCGGTCTGTAGGCGCGGATATGATCGCAAGCAGAGAACAGCACTGAGTCCAGATTCAGCACAAAATACAATAAGAGACGGAGTAAATCTCACCGCTGTAGAGCAACTCCTGTGTGGTCTAGTGGCTAGGATACCTGGCTTTCACTCAACAGGTCCGGCTTCGATTCCCGGTACCGGAAAGGAACTATTTGCGCACACAACGCTCCATGTTTTGGTCTTCGAACTGTCGTTGGTCGCCCTTCTTCCTTGGCTTCAACCGAACGCAATCGGGGAAAGCAGGCACGTGATGCAGTTACTGTCAGCACCGGAATAAAGGGAGAAGAGGCACTGGTCCGCTGTTGGGCTGCTACCAGCGTCAGTGAGTAGTCGGTGCAGTCGCCAGTAGCGCCAGAAGCCTACACACACCTTCCACTTAATCACGTTGCTTGAAACCGCTCCAACCACAACAAGCGAAAGCCCGGATAGCTCAGTCGGTAGAGCATTAGGCTTTTAACCTAAGGGTCCAGGGTTCGAGTCCCTGTCCGGGCGAAGATTTTAACGCTTCCATAATGGCTCGTCTCGTAGCGATAGTAGCCCTGTCGTAATCAGTGCACGGTTTTACGTTTCCTGTCGGCATTCTGCGCAGACGCAACCGGTTGGGTTTTTCACGATTCGAGGGGCACCTGTTGGACAAGCAGTCGTGGCCGAGTGGTTAAGGCGTCGGACTAGAAATCAGATTCTCTCTGGGAGCGTAGGTTCGAGTCCTACCGACTGCGTCGGATTTTTCTTTTCTTGTTTTGGAAGAAGAAGCAGAAAATATCGCGTTTTGGTACCTCGCCACACCTCACCTCTCACAGCCGTTTATAGTGCCTGTCCTTTAGATAAGGGCGATTTCCAAGCGTCAGCTTTCGCGTCAGCCGAGCAAAGTCGGGACAAGTCGCGACATACTACAGGATGGTGCAACGACGAAAAAAAAAACCTTAATTTAACAGCAGGAGCCCACATAATGATACGGAAAAATTAGCGCCACTTGCGGTGGCCGGGAATCGTACCCGGATCAACTGCTTGGAAGGCAACTATGCTCAACAGTACAACACCACCGCACTGCCGCTGCTCGCAACGCCGCGCTGTGTCGGCTTCCCGCCCGCCCACAGCGGCCCACGGCTATAGGAGCTGCAGGCGCATTACGAGGTAGGAGGGTGCATCCACACGCATTCGGGCAGCGCCTCCAAGCACGCTACGTCTTTGGGCAAGACTCGTCGCCGCTGACGCAAGGTTACTCACACGATAGTGATGAACGGTCGTTTTAAGGCAGTGTAGTGGGGGACTTCGCGAGTTTAGCCCCTTTTTCGACGTCGCTGGGTGGCAATCCCAGTTTCCCTGCCGACAGCTGCTTGGAAAGCACGGGTAGCTTGTCGAGCATCTGTAGTTGAGTGGTTTGTGACTCAGTAGTGCAGTAGGCAGCGCCTAAGTCTCATAATCTTAAGGTATGCCGGCACGATTCCCGGTCGATGCATTATTTTGCTCTTGTGGCAACAATGCTGCCGCGCGGATTGCTCGCTTGAGATGGGTCAGCCTCAGGACCTTATAGCTGTATAGCTGCGGCTGCAGTTTAATCTAGAGAGTCGGGACAGCACGTGTAGCAAGACAACAGATTCTTCAGAAAGCGCAAACTGTCTATCTCTAATATGTGAGACTTACCGAGTTTCGTACGTGTAGCAAGACAATAGATCCTTCAGAAAGCGCAAACTGTCTTTCTCTAAAATGTGAGACTTAGCGAGTACACTAGATCGCGTGTTCGGCGTGCCTCGGTAGCGCAGTAGGCAGCGCGTAAGTCTCATAATCTTAAGGTCGTGAGTTCGATCCTCACCCGGGGCATTTAATTTTCTGTACATCATGGCTGCATTAAGGGCGTTGCTGTTGCTAGGGAACGAACTTAACTGTTATCCGTTATCCACACGGAGTCCACGCCTCAGCGTCAAAATGTTTACTTCCAATTATGACGACGTAACAACTTTGATATTTCTTCTCCGTGGTTACAAACAAAATGCGATGCACACAGCAATGGACAGTCAATTTTGAACTGTGCGCCATGCCGGTCTGTAGGCGCGGATATGATCGCAAGCAGAGAACAGCACTGAGTCCAGATTCAGCACAAAATACAATAAGAGACGGAGTAAATCTCACCGCTGTAGAGCAAGTCCTGTGTGGTCTAGTGGCTAGGATACCTGGCTTTCACTCAACAGGTCCGGCTTCGATTCCCGGTACCGGAAAGGAACTATTTGCGCACACAACGCTCCATGTTTTGGTCTTCGAACTGTCGTTGGTCGCCCTTCTTCCTTGGCTTCAACCGAACGCAATCGGGGAAAGCAGGCACGTGATGCAGTTACTGTCAGCACCGGAATAAAGGGAGAAGAGGCACTGGTCCGCTGTTGGGCTGCTACCAGCGTCAGTGAGTAGTCGGTGCAGTCGCCAGTAGCGCCAGAAGCCTACACACACCTTCCACTTAATCACGTTGCTTGAAACCGCTCCAACCACAACAAGCGAAAGCCCGGATAGCTCAGTCGGTAGAGCATTAGGCTTTTAACCTAAGGGTCCAGGGTTCGAGTACCTGTCCGGTCGAAGATTTTAACGCTTCCATAATGGCTCGTCTCGTAGCGATAGTAGCCCTGTCGTAATCAGTGCACGGTTTTACGTTTCCTGTCGGCATTCTGCGCAGACGCAACCGGTTGGGTTTTTCACGATTCGAGGGGCACCTGTTGGACAAGCAGTCGTGGCCGAGTGGTTAAGGCGTCTGACTAGAAATCGGATTCCCTCTGGGAGCGTAGGTTCGAGTCCTACCGACTGCGTCGGATTTTTCTTTTCTTGTTTTGGAAGAAGAAGCAGAAAATATCGCGTTTTGGTACCTCGCCACACCTCACCTCTCACAGCCGTTTATAGTGCATGTCCTTTAGATAAGGGCGATTTCCAAGCGTCAGCTTTCGCGTCAGCCGAGCAAAGTCGGGACAAGTCGGGACATACTACAGGATGGTGCAACGACGAAAAAAGAAAAAAACCTTAATTTAACAGCAGGAGCCCACATAATGATACGGAAAAAATTAGCGCCACTTGCGGTGGCCGGGAATCGTACCCGATCAACTGCTTGGAAGGCAACTATGCTCAACAGTACAACACCACCGCACTGCCGCTGCTCGCAACGCCGCGCTGTGTCGGCTTCCCGCCCGCCCACAGCGGCCCACGGCTATAGGAGCTGCAGGCGCATTACGAGGTAGGAGGGTGCATCCACACGCATTCGGGCAGCGCCTCCAAGCACGCTACGTCTTTGGGCAAGACTCGTCGCCGCTGACGCAAGGTTACTCACACGATAGTGATGAACGGTCGTTTTAAGGCAGTGTAGTGGGGGACTTCGCGAGTTTAGCCCCTTTTTCGACGTCGCTGGGTGGCAATCCCAGTTTCCCTGCCGACAGCTGCTTGGAAAGCACGGGTAGCTTGTCGAGCATCTGTAGTTGAGTGGTTTGTGACTCAGTAGTGCAGTAGGCAGCGCCTAAGTCTCATAATCTTAAGGTATGCCGGCACGATTCCCGGTCGATGCATTATTTTGCTCTTGTGGCAACAATGCTGCCGCGCGGATTGCTCGCTTGAGATGGGTCAGCCTCAGGACCTTATAGCTGTATAGCTGCGGCTGCAGTTTAATCTAGAGAGTCGGGACAGCACGTGTAGCAAGACAACAGATTCTTCAGAAAGCGCAAACTGTCTATCTCTAATATGTGAGACTTACCGAGTTTCGTACGTGTAGCAAGACAATAGATCCTTCAGAAAGCGCAAACTGTCTTTCTCTAAAATGTGAGACTTAGCGAGTTTACTTCGAGGACGTCTCCGGCGTGCCTCGGTAGCGCAGTAGGCAGCGCGTAAGTCTCATAATCTTAAGGTCGTGAGTTCGATCCTCACCTGGGGCATTTAATTTTCTGTACATCATGGCTGCATTAAGGGCGTTGCTGTTGCTAGGGAACGAACTTAACTGTTATCCGTTATCCACACGGAGTCCACGCCTCAGCGTCAAAATGTTTACTTCCAATTATGACGACGTAACAACTTTGATATTTCTTCTCCGTGTTACAAACAAAATGCGATGCACACAGCAATGGACAGTCAATTTTGAACTGTGCGCCATGCCGGTCTGTAGGCGCGGATATGATCGCAAGCAGAGAACAGCACTGAGTCCAGATTCAGCACAAAATACAATAAGAGACGGAGTAAATCTCACCGCTGTAGAGCAAGTCCTGTGTGGTCTAGTGGCTAGGATACCTGGCTTTCACTCAACAGGTCCGGCTTCGATTCCCGGTACCGGAAAGGAACTATTTGCGCACACAACGCTCCATGTTTTGGTCTTCGAACTGTCGTTGGTCGCCCTTCTTCCTTGGCTTCAACCGAACGCAATCGGGGAAAGCAGGCACGTGATGCAGTTACTGTCAGCACCGGAATAAAGGGAGAAGAGGCACTGGTCCGCTGTTGGGCTGCTACCAGCGTCAGTGAGTAGTCGGTGCAGTCGCCAGTAGCGCCAGAAGCCTACACACACCTTCCACTTAATCACGTTGCTTGAAACCGCTCCAACCACAACAAGACACTAGATCGCGTGTTCAGTCGGTAGAGCATTAGGCTTTTAACCTAAGGGTCCAGGGTTCGAGTCCCTGTCCGGGCGAAGATTTTAACGCTTCCATAATGGCTCGTCTCGTAGCGATAGTAGCCCTGTCGTAATCAGTGCACGGTTTTACGTTTAATGTCGGCATTCTGCGCAGACGCAACCGGTTGGGTTTTTCACGATTCGAGGGGCACCTGTTGGACAAGCAGTCGTGGCCCAGTGGTTAAGGCGTCTGACTAGAAATCAGATTCCCACTGGGAGCGTAGGTTCGAGTCCTACCGACTGCGTCGGATTTTTCTTTTCTTGTTTTGGAAGAAGAAGCAGAAAATATCGCGTTTTGGTACCTCGCCACACCTCACCTCTCACAGCCGTTTATAGTGCCTGTCCTTTAGATAAGGGCGATTTCCAAGCGTCAGCTTTCGCGTCAGCCGAGCAAAGTCGGGACAAGTCGGGACATACTACAGGATGGTGCAACGACGAAAAAAGAAAAAAACCTTAATTTAACAGCAGGAGCCCACATAATGATACGGAAAAATTAGCGCCACTTGCGGTGGCCGGGAATCGTACCCGGATCAACTGCTTGGAAGGCAACTATGCTCAACAGTACAACACCACCGCACTGCCGCTGCTCGCAACGCCGCGCTGTGTCGGCTTCCCGCCCGCCCACAGCGGCCCACGGCTATAGGAGCTGCAGGCGCATTACGAGGTAGGAGGGTGCATCCACACGCATTCGGGCAGCGCCTCCAAGCACGCTACGTCTTTGGGCAAGACTCGTCGCCGCTGACGCAAGGTTACTCACACGATAGTGATGAACGGTCGTTTTAAGGCAATGTAGTGGGGGACTTCGCGAGTTTAGCCCCTTTTTCGACGTCGCTGGGTGGCAATCATAGTTTCCCTGCCGACAGCTGCTTGGAAAGCACGGGTAGCTTGTCGAGCATCTGTAGTTGAGTGGTTTGTGACTCAGTAGTGCAGTAGGCAGCGCCTAAGTCTCATAATCTTAAGGTATGCCGGCACGATTCCCGGTCGATGCATTATTTTGCTCTTGTGGCAACAATGCTGCCGCGCGGATTGCTCGCTTGAGATGGGTCAGCCTCAGGACCTTATAGCTGTATAGCTGCGGCTGCAGTTTAATCTAGAGAGTCGGGACAGCACGTGTAGCAAGACAACAGATTCTTCAGAAAGCGCAAACTGTCTATCTCTAATATGTGAGACTTACCGAGTTTCGTACGTGTAGCAAGACAATAGATCCTTCAGAAAGCGCAAACTGTCTTTCTCTAAAATGTGAGACTTAGCGAGTTTCCTTCGAGGTCGTCTCCGGCGTATCTCGGTAGCGCAGTAGGCAGCGCGTAAGTCTCATAATCTTAAGGTCGTGAGTTTGATCCTCACCCGGGGCATTTAATTTTCTGTACATCATGGCTGCATTAAGGGCGTTGCTGTTGCTAGGGAACGAACTTAACTGTTGTCCGTTATCCACACGGAGTCCACGCCTCAGCGTCAAAATGTTTACTTCCAATTATGACGACGTAACAACTTTGATATTTCTTCTCCGTGTTACAAACAAAATCCGATGCACACAGCAATGGACAGTCAATTTTGAACTGTGCGCCATGCCGGTCTGTAGGCGCGGATTTGATCGCAAGCAGAGAACAGCACTGAGTCCAGATTCAGCACAAAATACAATAAGAGACGGAGTAGATCTCACCGCTGTAGAACAAGTCCTGTGTGGTCTAGTGGCTAGGATACCTGGCTTTCACTCAACAGGTCCGGCTTCGATTCCCGGTACCGGAAAGGAACTATTTGCGCACACAACGCTCCATGTTTTGGTCTTCGAACTGTCGTTGGTCGCCCTTCTTCCTTGGCTTCAACCGAACGCAATCGGGGAAAGCAGGCACGTGATGCAGTTACTGTCAGCACCGGAATAAAGGGAGAAGAGGCACTGGTCCGCTGTTGGGCTGCTACCAGCGTCAGTGAGTAGTCGGTGCAGTCGCCAGTAGCGCCAGAAGCCTACACACAC
This sequence comes from Schistocerca gregaria, assembly GCF_023897955.1. Lineage (NCBI taxonomy): Eukaryota > Metazoa > Arthropoda > Insecta > Orthoptera > Acrididae > Schistocerca > Schistocerca gregaria. The sequence goes on from NW_026061817.1 coordinate 154,205, forward strand.
CTTCCACTTAATCACGTTGCTTGAAACCGCTCCAACCACAACAAGCGAAAGCCCGGATAGCTCAGTCGGTAGAGCATTAGGCTTTTAACCTAAGGGTCCAGGGTTCGAGTCCCTGTCCGGGCGAAGATTTTAACGCTTCCATAATGGCTCGTCTCGTAGCGATAGTAGCCCTGTCGTAATCAGTGCACGGTTTTACGTTTAATGTCGGCATTCTGCGCAGACGCAACCGGTTGGGTTTTTCACGATTCGAGGGGCACCTGTTGGACAAGCAGTCGTGGCCCAGTGGTTAAGGCGTCTGACTAGAAATCAGATTCCCACTGGGAGCGTAGGTTCGAGTCCTACCGACTGCGTCGGATTTTTCTTTTCTTGTTTTGGAAGAAGAAGCAGAAAATATCGCGTTTTGGTACCTCGCCACACCTCACCTCTCACAGCCGTTTATAGTGCCTGTCCTTTAGATAAGGGCGATTTCCAAGCGTCAGCTTTCGCGTCAGCCGAGCAAAGTCGGGACAAGTCGGGACATACTACAGGATGGTGCAACGACGAAAAAAGAAAAAATCTTAATTTAACAGCAGGAGCCCACATAATGATACGGAAAAATTAGCGCCACTTGCGGTGGCCGGGAATCGTACCCGGATCAACTGCTTGGAAGGCAACTATGCTCAACAGTACAACACCACCGCACTGCCGCTGCTCGCAACGCCGCGCTGTGTCGGCTTCCCGCCCGCCCACAGCGGCCCACGGCTATAGGAGCTGCAGGCGCATTACGAGGTAGGAGGGTGCATCCACACGCATTCGGGCAGCGCCTCCAAGCACGCTACGTCTTTGGGCAAGACTCGTCGCCGCTGACGCAAGGTTACTCACACGATAGTGATGAACGGTCGTTTTAAGGCAGTGTAGTGGGGGACTTCGCGAGTTTAGCCCCTTTTTCGACGTCGCTGGGTGGCAATCCCAGTTTCCCTGCCGACAGCTGCTTGGAAAGCACGGGTAGCTTGTCGAGCATCTGTAGTTGAGTGGTTTGTGACTCAGTAGTGCAGTAGGCAGCGCCTAAGTCTCATAATCTTAAGGTATGCCGGCACGATTCCCGGTCGATGCATTATTTTGCTCTTGTGGCAACAATGCTGCCGCGCGGATTGCTCGCTTGAGATGGGTCAGCCTCAGGACCTTATAGCTGTATAGCTGCGGCTGCAGTTTAATCTAGAGAGTCGGGACAGCACGTGTAGCAAGACAACAGATTCTTCAGAAAGCGCAAACTGTCTATCTCTAATATGTGAGACTTACCGAGTTTCGTACGTGTAGCAAGACAATAGATCCTTCAGAAAGCGCAAACTGTCTTTCTCTAAAATGTGAGACTTAGCGAGTTTCCTTCGAGGTCGTCTCCGGCGTGCCTCGGTAGCGCAGTAGGCAGCGCGTAAGTCTCATAATCTTAAGGTCGTGAGTTTGATCCTCACCCGGGGCATTTAATTTTCTGTACATCATGGCTGCATTAAGGGCGTTGCTGTTGCTAGGGAACGAACTTAACTGTTGTCCGTTATCCACACGGAGTCCACGCCTCAGCGTCAAAATGTTTACTTCCAATTATAACGACGTAACAACTTTGATATTTCTTCTCCGTGTTACAAACAAAATCCGATGCACACAGCAATGGACAGTCAATTTTGAACTGTGCGCCATGCCGGTCTGTAGGCGCGGATTTGATCGCAAGCAGAGAACAGCACTGAGTCCAGATTCAGCACAAAATACAATAAGAGACGGAGTAGATCTCACCGCTGTAGAACAAGTCCTGTGTGGTCTAGTGGCTAGGATACCTGGCTTTCACTCAACAGGTCCGGCTTCGATTCCCGGTACCGGAAAGGAACTATTTGCGCACACAACGCTCCATGTTTTGGTCTTCGAACTGTCGTTGGTCGCCCTTCTTCCTTGGCTTCAACCGAACGCAATCGGGGAAAGCAGGCACGTGATGCAGTTACTGTCAGCACCGGAATAAAGGGAGAAGAGGCACTGGTCCGCTGTTGGGCTGCTACCAGCGTCAGTGAGTAGTCGGTGCAGTCGCCAGTAGCGCCAGAAGCCTACACACACCTTCCACTTAATCACGTTGCTTGAAACCGCTCCAACCACAACAAGCGAAAGCCCGGATAGCTCAGTCGGTAGAGCATTAGGCTTTTAACCTAAGGGTCCAGGGTTCGAGTCCCTGTCCGGGCGAAGATTTTAACGCTTCCATAATGGCTCGTCTCGTAGCGATAGTAGCCCTGTCGTAATCAGTGCACGGTGTTACGTTTAATGTCGGCATTCTGCGCAGACGCAACCGGTTGGGTTTTTCACGATTCGAGGGGCACCTGTTGGACAAGCAGTCGTGGCCCAGTGGTTAAGGCGTCTGACTAGAAATCAGATTCCCACTGGGAGCGTAGGTTCGAGTCCTACCGACTGCGCCGGATTTTTCTTTTCTTGTTTTGGAAGAAGAAGCAGAAAATATCGCGTTTTGGTACCTCGCCACACCTCACCTCTCACAGCCGTTTATAGTGCCTGTCCTTTAGATAAGGGCGATTTCCAAGCGTCAGCTTTCGCGTCAGCCGAGCAAAGTCGGGACAAGTCGGGACATACTACAGGATGGTGCAACGACGAAAAAAGAAAAAATCTTAATTTAACAGCAGGAGCCCACATAATGATACGGAAAAATTAGCGCCACTTGCGGTGGCCGGGAATCGTACCCGGATCAACTGCTTGGAAGGCAACTATGCTCAACAGTACAACACCACCGCACTGCCGCTGCTCGCAACGCCGCGCTGTGTCGGCTTCCCGCCCGCCCACAGCGGCCCACGGCTATAGGAGCTGCAGGCGCATTACGAGGTAGGAGGGTGCATCCACACGCATTCGGGCAGCGCCTCCAAGCACGCTACGTCTTTGGGCAAGACTCGTCGCCGCTGACGCAAGGTTACTCACACGATAGTGATGAACGGTCGTTTTAAGGCAGTGTAGTGGGGGACTTCGCGAGTTTAGCCCCTTTTTCGACGTCGCTGGGTGGCAATCCCAGTTTCCCTGCCGACAGCTGCTTGGAAAGCACGGGTAGCTTGTCGAGCATCTGTAGTTGAGTGGTTTGTGACTCAGTAGTGCAGTAGGCAGCGCCTAAGTCTCATAATCTTAAGGTATGCCGGCACGATTCCCGGTCGATGCATTATTTTGCTCTTGTGGCAACAATGCTGCCGCGCGGATTGCTCGCTTGAGATGGGTCAGCCTCAGGACCTTATAGCTGTATAGCTGCGGCTGCAGTTTAATCTAGAGAGTCGGGACAGCACGTGTAGCAAGACAACAGATTCTTCAGAAAGCGCAAACTGTCTATCTCTAATATGTGAGACTTACCGAGTTTCGTACGTGTAGCAAGACAATAGATCCTTCAGAAAGCGCAAACTGTCTTTCTCTAAAATGTGAGACTTAGCGAGTTTCCTTCGAGGTCGTCTCCGGCGTGCCTCGGTAGCGCAGTAGGCAGCGCGTAAGTCTCATAATCTTAAGGTCGTGAGTTTGATCCTCACCCGGGGCATTTAATTTTCTGTACATCATGGCTGCATTAAGGGCGTTGCTGTTGCTAGGGAACGAACTTAACTGTTGTCCGTTATCCACACGGAGTCCACGCCTCAGCGTCAAAATGTTTACTTCCAATTATAACGACGTAACAACTTTGATATTTCTTCTCCGTGTTACAAACAAAATCCGATGCACACAGCAATGGACAGTCAATTTTGAACTGTGCGCCATGCCGGTCTGTAGGCGCGGATTTGATCGCAAGCAGAGAACAGCACTGAGTCCAGATTCAGCACAAAATACAATAAGAGACGGAGTAGATCTCACCGCTGTAGAACAAGTCCTGTGTGGTCTAGTGGCTAGGATACCTGGCTTTCACTCAACAGGTCCGGCTTCGATTCCCGGTACCGGAAAGGAACTATTTGCGCACACAACGCTCCATGTTTTGGTCTTCGAACTGTCGTTGGTCGCCCTTCTTCCTTGGCTTCAACCGAACGCAATCGGGGAAAGCAGGCACGTGATGCAGTTACTGTCAGCACCGGAATAAAGGGAGAAGAGGCACTGGTCCGCTGTTGGGCTGCTACCAGCGTCAGTGAGTAGTCGGTGCAGTCGCCAGTAGCGCCAGAAGCCTACACACACCTTCCACTTAATCACGTTGCTTGAAACCGCTCCAACCACAACAAGCGAAAGCCCGGATAGCTCAGTCGGTAGAGCATTAGGCTTTTAACCTAAGGGTCCAGGGTTCGAGTCCCTGTCCGGGCGAAGATTTTAACGCTTCCATAATGGCTCGTCTCGTAGCGATAGTAGCCCTGTCGTAATCAGTGCACGGTGTTACGTTTAATGTCGGCATTCTGCGCAGACGCAACCGGTTGGGTTTTTCACGATTCGAGGGGCACCTGTTGGACAAGCAGTCGTGGCCCAGTGGTTAAGGCGTCTGACTAGAAATCAGATTCCCACTGGGAGCGTAGGTTCGAGTCCTACCGACTGCGTCGGATTTTTCTTTTCTTGTTTTGGAAGAAGAAGCAGAAAATATCGCGTTTTGGTACCTCGCCACACCTCACCTCTCACAGCCGTTTATAGTGCCTGTCCTTTAGATAAGGGCGATTTCCAAGCGTCAGCTTTCGCGTCAGCCGAGCAAAGTCGGGACAAGTCGGGACATACTACAGGATGGTGCAACGACGAAAAAAGAAAAAAACCTTAATTTAACAGCAGGAGCCCACATAATGATACGGAAAAATTAGCGCCACTTGCGGTGGCCGGGAATCGTACCCGGATCAACTGCTTGGAAGGCAACTATGCTCAACAGTACAACACCACCGCACTGCCGCTGCTCGCAACGCCGCGCTGTGTCGGCTTCCCGCCCGCCCACAGCGGCCCACGGCTATAGGAGCTGCAGGCGCATTACGAGGTAGGAGGGTGCATCCACACGCATTCGGGCAGCGCCTCCAAGCACGCTACGTCTTTGGGCAAGACTCGTCGCCGCTGACGCAAGGTTACTCACACGATAGTGATGAACGGTCGTTTTAAGGCAGTGTAGTGGGGGACTTCGCGAGTTTAGCCCCTTTTTCGACGTCGCTGGGTGGCAATCCCAGTTTCCCTGCCGACAGCTGCTTGGAAAGCACGGGTAGCTTGTCGAGCATCTGTAGTTGAGTGGTTTGTGACTCAGTAGTGCAGTAGGCAGCGCCTAAGTCTCATAATCTTAAGGTATGCCGGCACGATTCCCGGTCGATGCATTATTTTGCTCTTGTGGCAACAATGCTGCCGCGCGGATTGCTCGCTTGAGATGGGTCAGCCTCAGGACCTTATAGCTGTATAGCTGCGGCTGCAGTTTAATCTAGAGAGTCGGGACAGCACGTGTAGCAAGACAACAGATTCTTCAGAAAGCGCAAACTGTCTATCTCTAATATGTGAGACTTACCGAGTTTCGTACGTGTAGCAAGACAATAGATCCTTCAGAAAGCGCAAACTGTCTTTCTCTAAAATGTGAGACTTAGCGAGTTTCCTTCGAGGACGTCTCCGGCGTGCCTCGGTAGCGCAGTAGGCAGCGCGTAAGTCTCATAATCTTAAGGTCGTGAGTTCGATCCTCACCCGGGGCATTTAATTTTCTGTACATCATGGCTGCATTAAGGGCGTTGCTGTTGCTAGGGAACGAACTTAACTGTTATCCGTTATCCACACGGAGTCCACGCCTCAGCGTCAAAATGTTTACTTCCAATTATGACGACGTAACAACTTTGATATTTCTTCTCCGTGTTACAAACAAAATGCGATGCACACAGCAATGGACAGTCAATTTTGAACTGTGCGCCATGCCGGTCTGTAGGCGCGGATATGATCGCAAGCAGAGAACAGCACTGAGTCCAGATTCAGCACAAAATACAATAAGAGACGGAGTAAATCTCACCGCTGTAGAGCAAGTCCTGTGTGGTCTAGTGGCTAGGATACCTGGCTTTCACTCAACAGGTCCGGCTTCGATTCCCGGTACCGGAAAGGAACTATTTGCGCACACAACGCTCCATGTTTTGGTCTTCGAACTGTCGTTGGTCGCCCTTCTTCCTTGGCTTCAACCGAACGCAATCGGGGAAAGCAGGCACGTGATGCAGTTACTGTCAGCACCGGAATAAAGGGAGAAGAGGCACTGGTCCGCTGTTGGGCTGCTACCAGCGTCAGTGAGTAGTCGGTGCAGTCGCCAGTAGCGCCAGAAGCCTACACACACCTTCCACTTAATCACGTTGCTTGAAACCGCTCCAACCACAACAAGCGAAAGCCCGGATAGCTCAGTCGGTAGAGCATTAGGCTTTTAACCTAAGGGTCCAGGGTTCGAGTCCCTGTCCGGGCGAAGATTTTAACGCTTCCATAATGGCTCGTCTCGTAGCGATAGTAGCCCTGTCGTAATCAGTGCACGGTTTTACGTTTAATGTCGGCATTCTGCGCAGACGCAACCGGTTGGGTTTTTCACGATTCGAGGGGCACCTGTTGGACAAGCAGTCGTGGCCCAGTGGTTAAGGCGTCTGACTAGAAATCAGATTCCCACTGGGAGCGTAGGTTCGAGTCCTACCGACTGCGTCGGATTTTTCTTTTCTTGTTTTGGAAGAAGAAGCAGAAAATATCGCGTTTTGGTACCTCGCCACACCTCACCTCTCACAGCCGTTTATAGTGCCTGTCCTTTAGATAAGGGCGATTTCCAAGCGTCAGCTTTCGCGTCAGCCGAGCAAAGTCGGGACAAGTCGGGACATACTACAGGATGGTGCAACGACGAAAAAAGAAAAAAACCTTAATTTAACAGCAGGAGCCCACATAATGATACGGAAAAATTAGCGCCACTTGCGGTGGCCGGGAATCGTACCCGGATCAACTGCTTGGAAGGCAACTATGCTCAACAGTACAACACCACCGCACTGCCGCTGCTCGCAACGCCGCGCTGTGTCGGCTTCCCGCCCGCCCACAGCGGCCCACGGCTATAGGAGCTGCAGGCGCATTACGAGGTAGGAGGGTGCATCCACACGCATTCGGGCAGCGCCTCCAAGCACGCTACGTCTTTGGGCAAGACTCGTCGCCGCTGACGCAAGGTTACTCACACGATAGTGATGAACGGTCGTTTTAAGGCAGTGTAGTGGGGGACTTCGCGAGTTTAGCCCCTTTTTCGACGTCGCTGGGTGGCAATCCCAGTTTCCCTGCCGACAGCTGCTTGGAAAGCACGGGTAGCTTGTCGAGCATCTGTAGTTGAGTGGTTTGTGACTCAGTAGTGCAGTAGGCAGCGCCTAAGTCTCATAATCTTAAGGTATGCCGGCACGATTCCCGGTCGATGCATTATTTTGCTCTTGTGGCAACAATGCTGCCGCGCGGATTGCTCGCTTGAGATGGGTCAGCCTCAGGACCTTATAGCTGTATAGCTTCGGCTGCAGTTTAATCTAGAGAGTCGGGACAGCACGTGTAGCAAGACAACAGATTCTTCAGAAAGCGCAAACTGTCTATCTCTAATATGTGAGACTTACCGAGTTTCGTACGTGTAGCAAGACAATAGATCCTTCAGAAAGCGCAAACTGTCTTTCTCTAAAATGTGAGACTTAGCGAGTTTCCTTCGAGGACGTCTCCGGCGTGCCTCGGTAGCGCAGTAGGCAGCGCGTAAGTCTCATAATCTTAAGGTCGTGAGTTCGATCCTCACCCGGGGCATTTAATTTTCTGTACATCATGGCTGCATTAAGGGCGTTGCTGTTGCTAGGGAACGAACTTAACTGTTATCCGTTATCCACACGGAGTCCACGCCTCAGCGTCAAAATGTTTACTTCCAATTATGACGACGTAACAACTTTGATATTTCTTCTCCGTGTTACAAACAAAATGCGATGCACACAGCAATGGACAGTCAATTTTGAACTGTGCGCCATGCCGGTCTGTAGGCGCGGATATGATCGCAAGCAGAGAACAGCACTGAGTCCAGATTCAGCACAAAATACAATAAGAGACGGAGTAAATCTCACCGCTGTAGAGCAAGTCCTGTGTGGTCTAGTGGCTAGGATACCTGGCTTTCACTCAACAGGTCCGGCTTCGATTCCCGGTACCGGAAAGGAACTATTTGCGCACACAACGCTCCATGTTTTGGTCTTCGAACTGTCGTTGGTCGCCCTTCTTCCTTGGCTTCAACCGAACGCAATCGGGGAAAGCAGGCACGTGATGCAGTTACTGTCAGCACCGGAATAAAGGGAGAAGAGGCACTGGTCCGCTGTTGGGCTGCTACCAGCGTCAGTGAGTAGTCGGTGCAGTCGCCAGTAGCGCCAGAAGCCTACACACACCTTCCACTTAATCACGTTGCTTGAAACCGCTCCAACCACAACAAGCGAAAGCCCGGATAGCTCAGTCGGTAGAGCATTAGGCTTTTAACCTAAGGGTCCAGGGTTCGAGTCCCTGTCCGGGCGAAGATTTTAACGCTTCCATAATGGCTCGTCTCGTAGCGATAGTAGCCCTGTCGTAATCAGTGCACGGTGTTACGTTTAATGTCGGCATTCTGCGCAGACGCAACCGGTTGGGTTTTTCACGATTCGAGGGGCACCTGTTGGACAAGCAGTCGTGGCCCAGTGGTTAAGGCGTCTGACTAGAAATCAGATTCCCACTGGGAGCGTAGGTTCGAGTCCTACCGACTGCGTCGGATTTTTCTTTTCTTGTTTTGGAAGAAGAAGCAGAAAATATCGCGTTTTGGTACCTCGCCACACCTCACCTCTCACAGCCGTTTATAGTGCCTGTCCTTTAGATAAGGGCGATTTCCAAGCGTCAGCTTTCGCGTCAGCCGAGCAAAGTCGGGACAAGTCGGGACATACTACAGGATGGTGCAACGACGAAAAAAAAAAAAACCTTAATTTAACAGCAGGAGCCCACATAATGATACGGAAAAATTAGCGCCACTTGCGGTGGCCGGGAATCGTACCCGGATCAACTGCTTGGAAGGCAACTATGCTCAACAGTACAACACCACCGCACTGCCGCTGCTCGCAACGCCGCGCTGTGTCGGCTTCCCGCCCGCCCACAGCGGCCCACGGCTATAGGAGCTGCAGGCGCATTACGAGGTAGGAGGGTGCATCCACACGCATTCGGGCAGCGCCTCCAAGCACGCTACGTCTTTGGGCAAGACTCGTCGCCGCTGACGCAAGGTTACTCACACGATAGTGATGAACGGTCGTTTTAAGGCAGTGTAGTGGGGGACTTCGCGAGTTTAGCCCCTTTTTCGACGTCGCTGGGTGGCAATCCCAGTTTCCCTGCCGACAGCTGCTTGGAAAGCACGGGTAGCTTGTCGAGCATCTGTAGTTGAGTGGTTTGTGACTCAGTAGTGCAGTAGGCAGCGCCTAAGTCTCATAATCTTAAGGTATGCCGGCACGATTCCCGGTCGATGCATTATTTTGCTCTTGTGGCAACAATGCTGCCGCGCGGATTGCTCGCTTGAGATGGGTCAGCCTCAGGACCTTATAGCTGTATAGCTGCGGCTGCAGTTTAATCTAGAGAGTCGGGACAGCACGTGTAGCAAGACAACAGATTCTTCAGAAAGCGCAAACTGTCTATCTCTAATATGTGAGACTTACCGAGTTTCGTACGTGTAGCAAGACAATAGATCCTTCAGAAAGCGCAAACTGTCTTTCTCTAAAATGTGAGACTTAGCGAGTTTCCTTCGAGGACGTCTCCGGCGTGCCTCGGTAGCGCAGTAGGCAGCGCGTAAGTCTCATAATCTTAAGGTCGTGAGTTCGATCCTCACCCGGGGCATTTAATTTTCTGTACATCATGGCTGCATTAAGGGCGTTGCTGTTGCTAGGGAACGAACTTAACTGTTATCCGTTATCCACACGGAGTCCACGCCTCAGCGTCAAAATGTTTACTTCCAATTATGACGACGTAACAACTTTGATATTTCTTCTCCGTGTTACAAACAAAATGCGATGCACACAGCAATGGACAGTCAATTTTGAACTGTGCGCCATGCCGGTCTGTAGGCGCGGATATGATCGCAAGCAGAGAACAGCACTGAGTCCAGATTCAGCACAAAATACAATAAGAGACGGAGTAAATCTCACCGCTGTAGAGCAAGTCCTGTGTGGTCTAGTGGCTAGGATACCTGGCTTTCACTCAACAGGTCCGGCTTCGATTCCCGGTACCGGAAAGGAACTATTTGCGCACACAACGCTCCATGTTTTGGTCTTCGAACTGTCGTTGGTCGCCCTTCTTCCTTGGCTTCAACCGAACGCAATCGGGGAAAGCAGGCACGTGATGCAGTTACTGTCAGCACCGGAATAAAGGGAGAAGAGGCACTGGTCCGCTGTTGGGCTGCTACCAGCGTCAGTGAGTAGTCGGTGCAGTCGCCAGTAGCGCCAGAAGCCTACACACACCTTCCACTTAATCACGTTGCTTGAAACCGCTCCAACCACAACATGCGAAAGCCCGGATAGCTCAGTCGGTAGAGCATTAGGCTTTTAACCTAAGGGTCCAGGGTTCGAGTCCCTGTCCGGGCGAAGATTTTAACGCTTCCATAATGGCTCGTCTCGTAGCGATAGTAGCCCTGTCGTAATCAGTGCACGGTTTTACGTTTAATGTCGGCATTCTGCGCAGACGCAACCGGTTGGGTTTTTCACGATTCAAGGGGCACCTGTTGGACAAGCAGTCGTGGCCCAGTGGTTATGGCGTCTGACTAGAAATCAGATTCCCACTGGGAGCGTAGGTTCGAGTCCTACCGACTGCGTCGGATTTTTCTTTTCTTGTTTTGGAAGAAGAAGCAGAAAATATCGCGTTTTGGTACCTCGCCACACCTCACCTCTCACAGCCGTTTATAGTGCCTGTCCTTTAGATAAGGGCGATTTCCAAGCGTCAGCTTTCGCGTCAGCCGAGCAAAGTCGGGACAAGTCGGGACATACTACAGGATGGTGCAACGACGAAAAAAGAAAAAAACCTTAATTTAACAGCAGGAGCCCACATAATGATACGGAAAAATTAGCGCCACTTGCGGTGGCCGGGAATCGTACCCGGATCAACTGCTTGGAAGGCAACTATGCTCAACAGTACAACACCACCGCACTGCCGCTGCTCGCAACGCCGCGCTGTGTCGGCTTCCCGCCCGCCCACAGCGGCCCACGGCTATAGGAGCTGCAGGCGCATTACGAGGTAGGAGGGTGCATCCACACGCATTCGGGCAGCGCCTCCAAGCACGCTACGTCTTTGGGCAAGACTCGTCGCCGCTGACGCAAGGTTACTCACACGATAGTGATGAACGGTCGTTTTAAGGCAGTGTAGTGGGGGACTTCGCGAGTTTAGCCCCTTTTTCGACGTCGCTGGGTGGCAATCCCAGTTTCTCTGCCGACAGCTGCTTGGAAAGCACGGGTAGCTTGTCGAGCATCTGTAGTTGAGTGGTTTGTGACTCAGTAGTGCAGTAGGCAGCGCCTAAGTCTCATAATCTTAAGGTATGCCGGCACGATTCCCGGTCGATGCATTATTTTGCTCTTGTGGCAACAATGCTGCCGCGCGGATTGCTCGCTTGAGATGGGTCAGCCTCAGGACCTTATAGCTGTATAGCTGCGGCTGCAGTTTAATCTAGAGAGTCGGGACAGCACGTGTAGCAAGACAACAGATTCTTCAGAAAGCGCAAACTGTCTATCTCTAATATGTGAGACTTACCGAGTTTCGTACGTGTAGCAAGACAATAGATCCTTCAGAAAGCGCAAACTGTCTTTCTCTAAAATGTGAGACTTAGCGAGTTTCCTTCGAGGACGTCTCCGGCGTGCCTCGGTAGCGCAGTAGGCAGCGCGTAAGTCTCATAATCTTAAGGTCGTGAGTTCGATCCTCACCCGGAGCATTTAATTTTCTGTACATCATTGCTGCATTAAGGGCGTTGCTGTTGCTAGGGAACGAACTTAACTGTTGTCCGTTATCGACACGGAGTCAACGCCTCAGCGTCAAAATGTTTACTTCCAATTATGACGACGTAACAACTTTGATATTTCTCCTCCGTGTTACAAACAAAATGCGATGCACACAGCAATGGACAGTCAATTTTGAAGTGTGCGCCATGCCGGTCTGTAGGCGCGGATATGATCGCAAGCAGAGAACAGCACTGAGTCCAGATTCAGCACAAAATACAATAAGAGACGGAGTAAATCTCACCGCTGTAGAGCAAGTCCTGTGTGGTCTAGTGGCTAGGATACCTGGCTTTCACTCAACAGGTCCGGCTTCGATTCCCGGTACCGGAACAGAACTATTTGCGCACACAACGCTCCATGTTTTGGTCTTCGAACTGTCGTTGGTCGCCCTTCTTCCTTGGCTTCAACCGAACGCAATCGGGGAAAGCAGGCACGTGATGCAGTTACTGTCAGCACCGGAATAAAGGGAGAAGAGGCACTGGTCCGCTGTTGGGCTGCTACCAGCGTCAGTGAGTAGTCGGTGCAGTCGCCAGTAGCGCCAGAAGCCTACACACACCTTCCACTTAATCACGTTGCTTGAAACCGCTCCAACCACAACAAGCGAAAGCCCGGATAGCTCAGTCGGTAGAGCATTAGGCTTTTAACCTAAGGGTCCAGGGTTCGAGTCCCTGTCCGGGCGAAGATTTTAACGCTTCCATAATGGCTCGTCTCGTAGCGATAGTAGCCCTGTCGTAATCAGTGCACGGTTTTACGTTTAATGTCGGCATTCTGCGCAGACGCAACCGGTTGGGTTTTTCACGATTCGAGGGGCACCTGTTGGACAAGCAGTCGTGGCCCAGTGGTTAAGGCGTCTGACTAGAAATCAGATTCCCACTGGGAGCGTAGGTTCGAGTCCTACCGACTGCGTCGGATTTTTCTTTTCTTGTTTTGGAAGAAGAAGCAGAAAATATCGCGTTTTGGTACCTCGCCACACCTCACCTCTCACAGCCGTTTATAGTGCCTGTCCTTTAGATAAGGGCGATTTCCAAGCGTCAGCTTTCGCGTCAGCCGAGCAAAGTCGGGACAAGTCGGGACATACTACAGGATGGTGCAACGACGAAAAAAGAAAAAAACCTTAATTTAACAGCAGGAGCCCACATAATGATACGGAAAAATTAGCGCCACTTGCGGTGGCCGGGAATCGTACCCGGATCAACTGCTTGGAAGGCAACTATGCTCAACAGTACAACACCACCGCACTGCCGCTGCTCGCAACGCCGCGCTGTGTCGGCTTCCCGCCCGCCCACAGCGGCCCACGGCTATAGGAGCTGCAGGCGCATTACGAGGTAGGAGGGTGCATCCACACGCATTCGGGCAGCGCCTCCAAGCACGCTACGTCTTTGGGCAAGACTCGTCGCCGCTGACGCAAGGTTACTCACACGATAGTGATGAACGGTCGTTTTAAGGCAGTGTAGTGGGGGACTTCGCGAGTTTAGCCCCTTTTTCGACGTCGCTGGGTGGCAATCCCAGTTTCTCTGCCGACAGCTGCTTGGAAAGCACGGGTAGCTTGTCGAGCATCTGTAGTTGAGTGGTTTGTGACTCAGTAGTGCAGTAGGCAGCGCCTAAGTCTCATAATCTTAAGGTATGCCGGCACGATTCCCGGTCGATGCATTATTTTGCTCTTGTGGCAACAATGCTGCCGCGCGGATTGCTCGCTTGAGATGGGTCAGCCTCAGGACCTTATAGCTGTATAGCTGCGGCTGCAGTTTAATCTAGAGAGTCGGGACAGCACGTGTAGCAAGACAACAGATTCTTCAGAAAGCGCAAACTGTCTATCTCTAATATGTGAGACTTACCGAGTTTCGTACGTGTAGCAAGACAATAGATCCTTCAGAAAGCGCAAACTGTCTTTCTCTAAAATGTGAGACTTAGCGAGTTTCCTTCGAGGACGTCTCCGGCGTGCCTCGGTAGCGCAGTAGGCAGCGCGTAAGTCTCATAATCTTAAGGTCGTGAGTTCGATCCTCACCCGGAGCATTTAATTTTCTGTACATCATTGCTGCATTAAGGGCGTTGCTGTTGCTAGGGAACGAACTTAACTGTTGTCCGTTATCGACACGGAGTCAACGCCTCAGCGTCAAAATGTTTACTTCCAATTATGACGACGTAACAACTTTGATATTTCTCCTCCGTGTTACAAACAAAATGCGATGCACACAGCAATGGACAGTCAATTTTGAAGTGTGCGCCATGCCGGTCTGTAGGCGCGGATATGATCGCAAGCAGAGAACAGCACTGAGTCCAGATTCAGCACAAAATACAATAAGAGACGGAGTAAATCTCACCGCTGTAGAGCAAGTCCTGTGTGGTCTAGTGGCTAGGATACCTGGCTTTCACTCAACAGGTCCGGCTTCGATTCCCGGTACCGGAACAGAACTATTTGCGCACACAACGCTCCATGTTTTGGTCTTCGAACTGTCGTTGGTCGCCCTTCTTCCTTGGCTTCAACCGAACGCAATCGGGGAAAGCAGGCACGTGATGCAGTTACTGTCAGCACCGGAATAAAGGGAGAAGAGGCACTGGTCCGCTGTTGGGCTGCTACCAGCGTCAGTGAGTAGTCGGTGCAGTCGCCAGTAGCGCCAGAAGCCTACACACACCTTCCACTTAATCACGTTGCTTGAAACCGCTCCAACCACAACAAGCGAAAGCCCGGATAGCTCAGTCGGTAGAGCATTAGGCTTTTAACCTAAGGGTCCAGGGTTCGAGTCCCTGTCCGGGCGAAGATTTTAACGCTTCCATAATGGCTCGTCTCGTAGCGATAGTAGCCCTGTCGTAATCAGTGCACGGTTTTACGTTTAATGTCGGCATTCTGCGCAGACGCAACCGGTTGGGTTTTTCACGATTCGAGGGGCACCTGTTGGACAAGCAGTCGTGGCCCAGTGGTTAAGGCGTCTGACTAGAAATCAGATTCCCACTGGGAGCGTAGGTTCGAGTCCTACCGACTGCGTCGGATTTTTCTTTTCTTGTTTTGGAAGAAGAAGCAGAAAATATCGCGTTTTGGTACCTCGCCACACCTCACCTCTCACAGCCGTTTATAGTGCCTGTCCTTTAGATAAGGGCGATTTCCAAGCGTCAGCTTTCGCGTCAGCCGAGCAAAGTCGGGACAAGTCGGGACATACTACAGGATGGTGCAACGACGAAAAAAGAAAAAAACCTTAATTTAACAGCAGGAGCCCACATAATGATACGGAAAAATTAGCGCCACTTGCGGTGGCCGGGAATCGTACCCGGATCAACTGCTTGGAAGGCAACTATGCTCAACAGTACAACACCACCGCACTGCCGCTGCTCGCAACGCCGCGCTGTGTCGGCTTCCCGCCCGCCCACAGCGGCCCACGGCTATAGGAGCTGCAGGCGCATTACGAGGTAGGAGGGTGCATCCACACGCATTCGGGCAGCGCCTCCAAGCACGCTACGTCTTTGGGCAAGACTCGTCGCCGCTGACGCAAGGTTACTCACACGATAGTGATGAACGGTCGTTTTAAGGCAGTGTAGTGGGGGACTTCGCGAGTTTAGCCCCTTTTTCGACGTCGCTGGGTGGCAATCCCAGTTTCTCTGCCGACAGCTGCTTGGAAAGCACGGGTAGCTTGTCGAGCATCTGTAGTTGAGTGGTTTGTGACTCAGTAGTGCAGTAGGCAGCGCCTAAGTCTCATAATCTTAAGGTATGCCGGCACGATTCCCGGTCGATGCATTATTTTGCTCTTGTGGCAACAATGCTGCCGCGCGGATTGCTCGCTTGAGATGGGTCAGCCTCAGGACCTTATAGCTGTATAGCTGCGGCTGCAGTTTAATCTAGAGAGTCGGGACAGCACGTGTAGCAAGACAACAGATTCTTCAGAAAGCGCAAACTGTCTATCTCTAATATGTGAGACTTACCGAGTTTCGTACGTGTAGCAAGACAATAGATCCTTCAGAAAGCGCAAACTGTCTTTCTCTAAAATGTGAGACTTAGCGAGTTTCCTTCGAGGACGTCTCCGGCGTGCCTCGGTAGCGCAGTAGGCAGCGCGTAAGTCTCATAATCTTAAGGTCGTGAGTTCGATCCTCACCCGGAGCATTTAATTTTCTGTACATCATTGCTGCATTAAGGGCGTTGCTGTTGCTAGGGAACGAACTTAACTGTTGTCCGTTATCGACACGGAGTCAACGCCTCAGCGTCAAAATGTTTACTTCCAATTATGACGACGTAACAACTTTGATATTTCTCCTCCGTGTTACAAACAAAATGCGATGCACACAGCAATGGACAGTCAATTTTGAAGTGTGCGCCATGCCGGTCTGTAGGCGCGGATATGATCGCAAGCAGAGAACAGCACTGAGTCCAGATTCAGCACAAAATACAATAAGAGACGGAGTAAATCTCACCGCTGTAGAGCAAGTCCTGTGTGGTCTAGTGGCTAGGATACCTGGCTTTCACTCAACAGGTCCGGCTTCGATTCCCGGTACCGGAACAGAACTATTTGCGCACACAACGCTCCATGTTTTGGTCTTCGAACTGTCGTTGGTCGCCCTTCTTCCTTGGCTTCAACCGAACGCAATCGGGGAAAGCAGGCACGTGATGCAGTTACTGTCAGCACCGGAATAAAGGGAGAAGAGGCACTGGTCCGCTGTTGGGCTGCTACCAGCGTCAGTGAGTAGTCGGTGCAGTCGCCAGTAGCGCCAGAAGCCTACACACACCTTCCACTTAATCACGTTGCTTGAAACCGCTCCAACCACAACAAGCGAAAGCCCGGATAGCTCAGTCGGTAGAGCATTAGGCTTTTAACCTAAGGGTCCAGGGTTCGAGTCCCTGTCCGGGCGAAGATTTTAACGCTTCCATAATGGCTCGTCTCGTAGCGATAGTAGCCCTGTCGTAATCAGTGCACGGTTTTACGTTTAATGTCGGCATTCTGCGCAGACGCAACCGGTTGGGTTTCTCACGATTCGAGGGGCACCTGTTGGACAAGCAGTCGTGGCCCAGTGGTTAAGGCGTCTGACTAGAAATCAGATTCCCACTGGGAGCGTAGGTTCGAGTCCTACCGACTGCGTCGGATTTTTCTTTTCTTGTTTTGGAAGAAGAAGCAGAAAATATCGCGTTTTGGTACCTCGCCACACCTCACCTCTCACAGCCGTTTATAGTGCCTGTCCTTTAGATAAGGGCGATTTCCAAGCGTCAGCTTTCGCGTCAGCCGAGCAAAGTCGGGACAAGTCGGGACATACTACAGGATGGTGCAACGACGAAAAAAGAAAAAAACCTTAATTTAACAGCAGGAGCCCACATAATGATACGGAAAAATTAGCGCCACTTGCGGTGGCCGGGAATCGTACCCGGATCAACTGCTTGGAAGGCAACTATGCTCAACAGTACAACACCACCGCACTGCCGCTGCTCGCAACGCCGCGCTGTGTCGGCTTCCCGCCCGCCCACAGCGGCCCACGGCTATAGGAGCTGCAGGCGCATTACGAGGTAGGAGGGTGCATCCACACGCATTCGGGCAGCGCCTCCAAGCACGCTACGTCTTTGGGCAAGACTCGTCGCCGCTGACGCAAGGTTACTCACACGATAGTGATGAACGGTCGTTTTAAGGCAGTGTAGTGGGGGACTTCGCGAGTTTAGCCCCTTTTTCGACGTCGCTGGGTGGCAATCCCAGTTTCCCTGCCGACAGCTGCTTGGAAAGCACGGGTAGCTTGTCGAGCATCTGTAGTTGAGTGGTTTGTGACTCAGTAGTGCAGTAGGCAGCGCCTAAGTCTCATAATCTTAAGGTATGCCGGCACGATTCCCGGTCGATGCATTATTTTGCTCTTGTGGCAACAATGCTGCCGCGCGGATTGCTCGCTTGAGATGGGTCAGCCTCAGGACCTTATAGCTGTATAGCTGCGGCTGCAGTTTAATCTAGAGAGTCGGGACAGCACGTGTAGCAAGACAACAGATTCTTCAGAAAGCGCAAACTGTCTATCTCTAATATGTGAGACTTACCGAGTTTCGTACGTGTAGCAAGACAATAGATCCTTCAGAAAGCGCAAACTGTCTTTCTCTAAAATGTGAGACTTAGCGAGTTTCCTTCGAGGACGTCTCCGGCGTGCCTCGGTAGCGCAGTAGGCAGCGGGTAAGTCTCATAATCTTAAGGTCGTGAGTTCGATCCTCACCCGGGGCATTTAATTTTCTGTACATCATGGCTGCATTAAGGGCGTTGCTGTTGCTAGGGAACGAACTTAACTGTTATCCGTTATCCACACGGAGTCCACGCCTCAGCGTCAAAATGTTTACTTCCAATTATGACGACGTAACAACTTTGATATTTCTTCTCCGTGTTACAAACAAAATGCGATGCACACAGCAATGGACAGTCAATTTTGAACTGTGCGCCATGCCGGTCTGTAGGCGCGGATATGATCGCAAGCAGAGAACAGCACTGAGTCCAGATTCAGCACAAAATACAATAAGAGACGGAGTAAATCTCACCGCTGTAGAGCAAGTCCTGTGTGGTCTAGTGGCTAGGATACCTGGCTTTCACTCAACAGGTCCGGCTTCGATTCCCGGTACCGGAAAGGAACTATTTGCGCACACAACGCTCCATGTTTTGGTCTTCGAACTGTCGTTGGTCGCCCTTCTTCCTTGGCTTCAACCGAACGCAATCGGGGAAAGCAGGCACGTGATGCAGTTACTGTCAGCACCGGAATAAAGGGAGAAGAGGCACTGGTCCGCTGTTGGGCTGCTACCAGCGTCAGTGAGTAGTCGGTGCAGTCGCCAGTAGCGCCAGAAGCCTACACACACCTTCCACTTAATCACGTTGCTTGAAACCGCTCCAACCACAACAAGCGAAAGCCCGGATAGCTCAGTCGGTAGAGCATTAGGCTTTTAACCTAAGGGTCCAGGGTTCGAGTCCCTGTCCGGGCGAAGATTTTAACGCTTCCATAATGGCTCGTCTCGTAGCGATAGTAGCCCTGTCGTAATCAGTGCACGGTGTTACGTTTAATGTCGGCATTCTGCGCAGACGCAACCGGTTGGGTTTTTCACGATTCGAGGGGCACCTGTTGGACAAGCAGTCGTGGCCCAGTGGTTAAGGCGTCTGACTAGAAATCAGATTCCCACTGGGAGCGTAGGTTCGAGTCCTACCGACTGCGTCGGATTTTTCTTTTCTTGTTTTGGAAGAAGAAGCAGAAAATATCGCGTTTTGGTACCTCGCCACACCTCACCTCTCACAGCCGTTTATAGTGCCTGTCCTTTAGATAAGGGCGATTTCCAAGCGTCAGCTTTCGCGTCAGCCGAGCAAAGTCGGGACAAGTCGGGACATACTACAGGATGGTGCAACGACGAAAAAAGAAAAAAACCTTAATTTAACAGCAGGAGCCCACATAATGATACGGAAAAATTAGCGCCACTTGCGGTGGCCGGGAATCGTACCCGGATCAACTGCTTGGAAGGCAACTATGCTCAACAGTACAACACCACCGCACTGCCGCTGCTCGCAACGCCGCGCTGTGTCGGCTTCCCGCCCGCCCACAGCGGCCCACGGCTATAGGAGCTGCAGGCGCATTACGAGGTAGGAGGGTGCATCCACACGCATTCGGGCAGCGCCTCCAAGCACGCTACGTCTTTGGGCAAGACTCGTCGCCGCTGACGCAAGGTTACTCACACGATAGTGATGAACGGTCGTTTTAAGGCAGTGTAGTGGGGGACTTCGCGAGTTTAGCCCCTTTTTCGACGTCGCTGGGTGGCAATCCCAGTTTCCCTGCCGACAGCTGCTTGGAAAGCACGGGTAGCTTGTCGAGCATCTGTAGTTGAGTGGTTTGTGACTCAGTAGTGCAGTAGGCAGCGCCTAAGTCTCATAATCTTAAGGTATGCCGGCACGATTCCCGGTCGATGCATTATTTTGCTCTTGTGGCAACAATGCTGCCGCGCGGATTGCTCGCTTGAGATGGGTCAGCCTCAGGACCTTATAGCTGTATAGCTGCGGCTGCAGTTTAATCTAGAGAGTCGGGACAGCACGTGTAGCAAGACAACAGATTCTTCAGAAAGCGCAAACTGTCTATCTCTAATATGTGAGACTTACCGAGTTTCGTACGTGTAGCAAGACAATAGATCCTTCAGAAAGCGCAAACTGTCTTTCTCTAAAATGTGAGACTTAGCGAGTTTCCTTCGAGGTCGTCTCCGGCGTGCCTCGGTAGCGCAGTAGGCAGCGCGTAAGTCTCATAATCTTAAGGTCGTGAGTTTGATCCTCACCCGGGGCATTTAATTTTCTGTACATCATGGCTGCATTAAGGGCGTTGCTGTTGCTAGGGAACGAACTTAACTGTTGTCCGTTATCCACACGGAGTCCACGCCTCAGCGTCAAAATGTTTACTTCCAATTATGACGACGTAACAACTTTGATATTTCTTCTCCGTGTTACAAACAAAATCCGATGCACACAGCAATGGACAGTCAATTTTGAACTGTGCGCCATGCCGGTCTGTAGGCGCGGATTTGATCGCAAGCAGAGAACAGCACTGAGTCCAGATTCAGCACAAAATACAATAAGAGACGGAGTAGATCTCACCGCTGTAGAACAAGTCCTGTGTGGTCTAGTGGCTAGGATACCTGGCTTTCACTCAACAGGTCCGGCTTCGATTCCCGGTACCGGAAAGGAACTATTTGCGCACACAACGCTCCATGTTTTGGTCTTCGAACTGTCGTTGGTCGCCCTTCTTCCTTGGCTTCAACCGAACGCAATCGGGGAAAGCAGGCACGTGATGCAGTTACTGTCAGCACCGGAATAAAGGGAGAAGAGGCACTGGTCCGCTGTTGGGCTGCTACCAGCGTCAGTGAGTAGTCGGTGCAGTCGCCAGTAGCGCCAGAAGCCTACACACACCTTCCACTTAATCACGTTGCTTGAAACCGCTCCAACCACAACAAGCGAAAGCCCGGATAGCTCAGTCGGTAGAGCATTAGGCTTTTAACCTAAGGGTCCAGGGTTCGAGTCCCTGTCCGGGCGAAGATTTTAACGCTTCCATAATGGCTCGTCTCGTAGCGATAGTAGCCCTGTCGTAATCAGTGCACGGTTTTACGTTTAATGTCGGCATTCTGCGCAGACGCAACCGGTTGGGTTTTTCACGATTCGAGGGGCACCTGTTGGACAAGCAGTCGTGGCCCAGTGGTTAAGGCGTCTGACTAGAAATCAGATTCCCACTGGGAGCGTAGGTTCGAGTCCTACCGACTGCGTCGGATTTTTCTTTTCTTGTTTTGGAAGAAGAAGCAGAAAATATCGCGTTTTGGTACCTCGCCACACCTCACCTCTCACAGCCGTTTATAGTGCCTCTCCTTTAGATAAGGGCGATTTCCAAGCGTCAGCTTTCGCGTCAGCCGAGCAAAGTCGGGACAAGTCGGGACATACTACAGGATGGTGCAACGACGAAAAAAAAAAAACCTTAATTTAACAGCAGGAGCCCACATAATGATACGGAAAAATTAGCGCCACTTGCGGTGGCCGGGAATCGTACCCGGATCAACTGCTTGGAAGGCAACTATGCTCAACAGTACAACACCACCGCACTGCCGCTGCTCGCAACGCCGCGCTGTGTCGGCTTCCCGCCCGCCCACAGCGGCCCACGGCTATAGGAGCTGCAGGCGCATTACGAGGTAGGAGGGTGCATCCACACGCATTCGGGCAGCGCCTCCAAGCACGCTACGTCTTTGGGCAAGACTCGTCGCCGCTGACGCAAGGTTACTCACACGATAGTGATGAACGGTCGTTTTAAGGCAGTGTAGTGGGGGACTTCGCGAGTTTAGCCCCTTTTTCGACGTCGCTGGGTGGCAATCCCAGTTTCCCTGCCGACAGCTGCTTGGAAAGCACGGGTAGCTTGTCGAGCATCTGTAGTTGAGTGGTTTGTGACTCAGTAGTGCAG
This sequence comes from Schistocerca gregaria, assembly GCF_023897955.1. Classification (NCBI taxonomy): domain Eukaryota; kingdom Metazoa; phylum Arthropoda; class Insecta; order Orthoptera; family Acrididae; genus Schistocerca; species Schistocerca gregaria. The sequence continues at coordinate 176,005 of NW_026061817.1, forward strand.
TAGGCAGCGCCTAAGTCTCATAATCTTAAGGTATGCCGGCACGATTCCCGGTCGATGCATTATTTTGCTCTTGTGGCAACAATGCTGCCGCGCGGATTGCTCGCTTGAGATGGGTCAGCCTCAGGACCTTATAGCTGTATAGCTGCGGCTGCAGTTTAATCTAGAGAGTCGGGACAGCACGTGTAGCAAGACAACAGATTCTTCAGAAAGCGCAAACTGTCTATCTCTAATATGTGAGACTTACCGAGTTTCGTACGTGTAGCAAGACAATAGATCCTTCAGAAAGCGCAAACTGTCTTTCTCTAAAATGTGAGACTTGGCGAGTTTCCTTCGAGGTCGTCTCCGGCGTGCCTCGGTAGCGCAGTAGGCAGCGCGTAAGTCTCATAATCTTAAGGTCGTGAGTTTGATCCTCACCCGGGGCATTCAATTTTCTGTACATCATGGCTGCATTAAGGGCGTTGCTGTTGCTAGGGAACGAACTTAACTGTTGTCCGTTATCCACACGGAGTCCACGCCTCAGCGTCAAAATGTTTACTTCCAATTATGACGACGTAACAACTTTGATATTTCTTCTCCGTGTTACAAACAAAATGCGATGCACACAGCAATGGACAGTCAATTTTGAACTGTGCGCCATGCCGGTCTGTAGGCGCGGATTTGATCGCAAGCAGAGAACAGCACTGAGTCCAGATTCAGCACAAAATACAATAAGAGACGGAGTAGATCTCACCGCTGTAGAGCAAGTCCTGTGTGGTCTAGTGGCTAGGATACCTGGCTTTCACTCAACAGGTCCGGCTTCGATTCCCGGTACCGGAAAGGAACTATTTGCGCACACAACGCTCCATGTTTTCATGTTTTGGTCTTCGAACTGTCGTTGGTCGCCCTTCTTCCTTGGCTTCAACCGAACGCAATCGGGGAAAGCAGGCACGTGATGCAGTTACTGTCAGCACCGGAATAAAGGGAGAAGAGGCACTGGTCCGCTGTTGGGCTGCTACCAGCGTCAGTGAGTAGTCGGTGCAGTCGCCAGTAGCGCCAGAAGCCTACACACACCTTCCACTTAATCACGTTGCTTGAAATCGCTCCAACCACAACAAGCGAAAGCCCGGATAGCTCAGTCGGTAGAGCATTAGGCTTTTAACCTAAGGGTCCAGGGTTCGAGTCCCTGTCCGGGCGAAGATTTTAACGCTTCCATAATGGCTCGTCTCGTAGCGATAGTAGCCCTGTCGTAATCAGTGCACGGTTTTACGTTTAATGTCGGCATTCTGCGCAGACGCAACCGGTTGGGTTTTTCACGATTCGAGGGGCACCTGTTGGACAAGCAGTCGTGGCCCAGTGGTTAAGGCGTCTGACTAGAAATCAGATTCCCACTGGGAGCGTAGGTTCGAGTCCTACCGACTGCGTCGGATTTTTCTTTTCTTGTTTTGGAAGAAGAAGCAGAAAATATCGCGTTTTGGTACCTCGCCACACCTCACCTCTCACAGCCGTTTATAGTGCCTGTCCTTTAGATAAGGGCGATTTCCAAGCGTCAGCTTTCGCGTCAGCCGAGCATAGTCGGGACAAGTCGGGACATACTACAGGATGGTGCAACGACGAAAAAAAAAAAACCTTAATTTAACAGCAGGAGCCCACATAATGATACGGAAAAATTAGCGCCACTTGCGGTGGCCGGGAATCGTACCCGGATCAACTGCTTGGAAGGCAACTATGCTCAACAGTACAACACCACCGCACTGCCGCTGCTCGCAACGCCGCGCTGTGTCGGCTTCCCGCCCGCCCACAGCGGCCCACGGCTATAGGAGCTGCAGGCGCATTACGAGGTAGGAGGGTGCATCCACACGCATTCGGGCAGCGCCTCCAAGCACGCTACGTCTTTGGGCAAGACTCGTCGCCGCTGACGCAAGGTTACTCACACGATAGTGATGAACGGTCGTTTTAAGGCAGTGTAGTGGGGGACTTCGCGAGTTTAGCCCCTTTTTCGACGTCGCTGGGTGGCAATCCCAGTTTCCCTGCCGACAGCTGCTTGGAAAGCACGGGTAGCTTGTCGAGCATCTGTAGTTGAGTGGTTTGTGACTCAGTAGTGCAGTAGGCAGCGCCTAAGTCTCATAATCTTAAGGTATGCCGGCACGATTCCCGGTCGATGCATTATTTTGCTCTTGTGGCAACAATGCTGCCGCGCGGATTGCTCGCTTGAGATGGGTCAGCCTCAGGACCTTATAGCTGTATAGCTGCGGCTGCAGTTTAATCTAGAGAGTCGGGACAGCACGTGTAGCAAGACAACAGATTCTTCAGAAAGCGCAAACTGTCTATCTCTAATATGTGAGACTTACCGAGTTTCGTACGTGTAGCAAGACAATAGATCCTTCAGAAAGCGCAAACTGTCTTTCTCTAAAATGTGAGACTTGGCGAGTTTCCTTCGAGGTCGTCTCCGGCGTGCCTCGGTAGCGCAGTAGGCAGCGCGTAAGTCTCATAATCTTAAGGTCGTGAGTTTGATCCTCACCCGGGGCATTCAATTTTCTGTACATCATGGCTGCATTAAGGGCGTTGCTGTTGCTAGGGAACGAACTTAACTGTTGTCCGTTATCCACACGGAGTCCACGCCTCAGCGTCAAAATGTTTACTTCCAATTATGACGACGTAACAACTTTGATATTTCTTCTCCGTGTTACAAACAAAATGCGATGCACACAGCAATGGACAGTCAATTTTGAACTGTGCGCCATGCCGGTCTGTAGGCGCGGATTTGATCGCAAGCAGAGAACAGCACTGAGTCCAGATTCAGCACAAAATACAATAAGAGACGGAGTAGATCTCACCGCTGTAGAGCAAGTCCTGTGTGGTCTAGTGGCTAGGATACCTGGCTTTCACTCAACAGGTCCGGCTTCGATTCCCGGTACCGGAAAGGAACTATTTGCGCACACAACGCTCCATGTTTTGGTCTTCGAACTGTCGTTGGTCGCCCTTCTTCCTTGGCTTCAACCGAACGCAATCGGGGAAAGCAGGCACGTGATGCAGTTACTGTCAGCACCGGAATAAAGGGAGAAGAGGCACTGGTCCGCTGTTGGGCTGCTACCAGCGTCAGTGAGTAGTCGGTGCAGTCGCCAGTAGCGCCAGAAGCCTACACACACCTTCCACTTAATCACGTTGCTTGAAACCGCTCCAACCACAACAAGCGAAAGCCCGGATAGCTCAGTCGGTAGAGCATTAGGCTTTTAACCTAAGGGTCCAGGGTTCGAGTACCTGTCCGGTCGAAGATTTTAACGCTTCCATAATGGCTCGTCTCGTAGCGATAGTAGCCCTGTCGTAATCAGTGCACGGTTTTACGTTTCCTGTCGGCATTCTGCGCAGACGCAACCGGTTGGGTTTTTCACGATTCGAGGGGCACCTGTTGGACAAGCAGTCGTGGCCGAGTGGTTAAGGCGTCTGACTAGAAATCGGATTCCCTCTGGGAGCGTAGGTTCGAGTCCTACCGACTGCGTCGGATTTTTCTTTTCTTGTTTTGGAAGAAGAAGCAGAAAATATCGCGTTTTGGTACCTCGCCACACCTCACCTCTCACAGCCGTTTATAGTGCCTGTCCTTTAGATAAGGGCGATTTCCAAGCGTCAGCTTTCGCGTCAGCCGAGCAAAGTCGGGACAAGTCGGGACATACTACAGGATGGTGCAACGACGAAAAAAAAAAAAAAACCTTAATTTAACAGCAGGAGCCCACATAATGATACGGAAAAATTAGCGCCACTTGCGGTGGCCGGGAATCGTACCCGGATCAACTGCTTGGAAGGCAACTATGCTCAACAGTACAACACCACCGCACTGCCGCTGCTCGCAACGCCGCGCTGTGTCGGCTTCCCGCCCGCCCACAGCGGCCCACGGCTATAGGAGCTGCAGGCGCATTACGAGGTAGGAGGGTGCATCCACACGCATTCGGGCAGCGCCTCCAAGCACGCTACGTCTTTGGGCAAGACTCGTCGCCGCTGACGCAAGGTTACTCACACGATAGTGATGAACGGTCGTTTTAAGGCAGTGTAGTGGGGGACTTCGCGAGTTTAGCCCCTTTTTCGACGTCGCTGGGTGGCAATCCCAGTTTCCCTGCCGACAGCTGCTTGGAAAGCACGGGTAGCTTGTCGAGCATCTGTAGTTGAGTGGTTTGTGACTCAGTAGTGCAGTAGGCAGCGCCTAAGTCTCATAATCTTAAGGTATGCCGGCACGATTCCCGGTCGATGCATTATTTTGCTCTTGTGGCAACAATGCTGCCGCGCGGATTGCTCGCTTGAGATGGGTCAGCCTCAGGACCTTATAGCTGTATAGCTGCGGCTGCAGTTTAATCTAGAGAGTCGGGACAGCACGTGTAGCAAGACAACAGATTCTTCAGAAAGCGCAAACTGTCTATCTCTAATATGTGAGACTTACCGAGTTTCGTACGTGTAGCAAGACAATAGATCCTTCAGAAAGCGCAAACTGTCTTTCTCTAAAATGTGAGACTTAGCGAGTTTCCTTCGAGGACGTCTCCGGCGTGCCTCGGTAGCGCAGTAGGCAGCGCGTAAGTCTCACAATATTAAGGTCGTGAGTTCGATCCTCACCTGGGGCATTTAATTTTCTGTACATCATGGCTGCATTAAGGGCGTTGCTGTTCCTAGGGAACGAACTTAACTGTTGTCCGTTATCCACACGGAGTCCACGCCTCAGCGTCAAAATGTTTACTTCCAATTATGACGACGTAACAACTTTGATATTTCTCCTCCGTGTTACAAACAAAATGCGATGCACACAGCAATGGACAGTCAATTTTGAACTGTGCGCCATGCCGGTCTGTAGGCGCGGATATGATCGCAAGCAGAGAACAGCACTGAGTCCAGATTCAGCACAAAATACAATAAGAGACGGAGTAAATCTCACCGCTGTAGAGCAAGTCCTGTGTGGTCTAGTGGCTAGGATACCTGGCTTTCACTCAACAGGTCCGGCTTCGATTCCCGGTACCGGAACGGAACTATTTGCGCACACAACGCTCCATGTTTTGGTCTTCGAACTGTCGTTGGTCGCCCTTCTTCCTTGGCTTCAACCGAACGCAATCGGGGAAAGCAGGCACGTGATGCAGTTACTGTCAGCACCGGAATAAAGGGAGAAGAGGCACTGGTCCGCTGTTGGGCTGCTACCAGCGTCAGTGAGTAGTCGGTGCAGTCGCCAGTAGCGCCAGAAGCCTACACACACCTTCCACTTAATCACGTTGCTTGAAACCGCTCCAACCACAACAAGCGAAAGCCCGGATAGCTCAGTCGGTAGAGCATTAGGCTTTTAACCTAAGGGTCCAGGGTTCGAGTCCCTGTCCGGGCGAAGATTTTAACGCTTCCATAATGGCTCGTCTCGTAGCGATAGTAGCCCTGTCGTAATCAGTGCACGGTTTTACGTTTCCTGTCGCCATTCTGCGCAGACGCAACCGGTTGGGTTTTTCACGATTCGAGGGGCACCTGTTGGACAAGCAGTCGTGGCCGAGTGGTTAAGGCGTCTGACTAGAAATCAGATTCCCTCTGGGAGCGTAGGTTCGAGTCCTACCGACTGCGTCGGATTTTTCTTTTCTTGTTTTGGAAGAAGAAGCAGAAAATATCGCGTTTTGGTACCTCGCCACACCTCACCTCTCACAGCCGTTTATAGTGCCTGTCCTTTAGATAAGGGCGATTTCCAAGCGTCAGCTTTCGCGTCAGCCGAGCAAAGTCGGGACAAGTCGGTACATACTACAGGATGGTGCAACGACGAAAAAAAAAAAAACCTTAATTTAACAGCAGGAGCCCACATAATGATACGGAAAAATTAGCGCCACTTGCGGTGGCCGGGAATCGTACCCGGATCAACTGCTTGGAAGGCAACTATGCTCAACAGTACAACACCACCGCACTGCCGCTACTCGCAACGCCGCGCTGTGTCGGCTTCCCGCCCGCCCACAGCGGCCCACGGCTATAGGAGCTGCAGGCGCATTACGAGGTAGGAGGGTGCATCCACACGCATTCGGGCAGCGCCTCCAAGCACGCTACGTCTTTGGGCAAGACTCGTCGCCGCTGACGCAAGGTTACTCACACGATAGTGATGAACGGTCGTTTTAAGGCAGTGTAGTGGGGGACTTCGCGAGTTTAGCCCCTTTTTCGACGTCGCTGGGTGGCAATCCCAGTTTCCCTGCCGACAGCTGCTTGGAAAGCACGGGTAGCTTGTCGAGCATCTGTAGTTGAGTGGTTTGTGACTCAGTAGTGCAGTAGGCAGCGCCTAAGTCTCATAATCTTAAGGTATGCCGGCACGATTCCCGGTCGATGCATTATTTTGCTCTTGTGGCAACAATGCTGCCGCGCGGATTGCTCGCTTGAGATGGGTCAGCCTCAGGACCTTATAGCTGTATAGCTGCGGCTGCAGTTTAATCTAGAGAGTCGGGACAGCACGTGTAGCAAGACAACAGATTCTTCAGAAAGCGCAAACTGTCTATCTCTAATATGTGAGACTTACCGAGTTTCGTACGTGTAGCAAGACAATAGATCCTTCAGAAAGCGCAAACTGTCTTTCTCTAAAATGTGAGACTTAGCGAGTTTCCTTCGAGGACGTCTCTCGGCGTGCCTCGGTAGCGCAGTAGGCAGCGCGTAAGTCTCATAATCTTAAAGTCGTGAGTTCGATCCTCACCTGGGGCATTTAATTTTCTGTACATCATGGCTGCATTAAGGGCGTTGCTGTTCCTAGGGAACGAACTTAACTGTTGTCCGTTATCCACACGGAGTCCACGCCTCAGCGTCAAAATGTTTACTTCCAATTATGACGACGTAACAACTTTGATATTTCTCCTCCGTGTTACAAACAAAATGCGATGCACACAGCAATGGACAGTCAATTTTGAACTGTGCGCCATGCCGGTCTGTAGGCGCGGATATGATCGCAAGCAGAGAACAGCACTGAGTCCAGATTCAGCACAAAATACAATAAGAGACGGAGTAAATCTCACCGCTGTAGAGCAAGTCCTGTGTGGTCTAGTGGCTAGGATACCTGGCTTTCACTCAACAGGTCCGGCTTCGATTCCCGGTACCGGAACGGAACTATTTGCGCACACAACGCTCCATGTTTTGGTCTTCGAACTGTCGTTGGTCGCCCTTCTTCCTTGGCTTCAACCGAACGCAATCGGGGAAAGCAGGCACGTGATGCAGTTACTGTCAGCACCGGAATAAAGGGAGAAGAGGCACTGGTCCGCTGTTGGGCTGCTACCAGCGTCAGTGAGTAGTCGGTGCAGTCGCCAGTAGCGCCAGAAGCCTACACACACCTTCCACTTAATCACGTTGCTTGAAACCGCTCCAACCACAACAAGCGAAAGCCCGGATAGCTCAGTCGGTAGAGCATTAGGCTTTTAACCTAACGGTCCAGGGTTCGAGTCCCTGTCCGGGCGAAGATTTTAACGCTTCCATAATGGCTCGTCTCGTAGCGATAGTAGCCCTGTCGTAATCAGTGCACGGTTTTACGTTTCCTGTCGGCATTCTGCGCAGACGCAACCGGTTGGGTTTTTCACGATTCGAGGGGCACCTGTTGGACAAGCAGTCGTGGCCGAGTGGTTAAGGCGTCTGACTAGAAATCAGATTCCCTCTGGGAGCGTAGGTTCGAGTCCTACCGACTGCGTCGGATTTTTCTTTTCTTGTTTTGGAAGAAGAAGCAGAAAATATCGCGTTTTGGTACCTCGCCACACCTCACCTCTCACAGCCGTTTATAGTGCCTGTCCTTTAGATAAGGGCGATTTCCAAGCGTCAGCTTTCGCGTCAGCCGAGCAAAGTCGGGACAAGTCGGTACATACTACAGGATGGTGCAACGACGAAAAAAAAAAAAACCTTAATTTAACAGCAGGAGCCCACATAATGATACGGAAAAATTAGCGCCACTTGCGGTGGCCGGGAATCGTACCCGGATCAACTGCTTGGAAGGCAACTATGCTCAACAGTACAACACCACCGCACTGCCGCTACTCGCAACGCCGCGCTGTGTCGGCTTCCCGCCCGCCCACAGCGGCCCACGGCTATAGGAGCTGCAGGCGCATTACGAGGTAGGAGGGTGCATCCACACGCATTCGGGCAGCGCCTCCAAGCACGCTACGTCTTTGGGCAAGACTCGTCGCCGCTGACGCAAGGTTACTCACACGATAGTGATGAACGGTCGTTTTAAGGCAGTGTAGTGGGGGACTTCGCGAGTTTAGCCCCTTTTTCGACGTCGCTGGGTGGCAATCCCAGTTTCCCTGCCGACAGCTGCTTGGAAAGCACGGGTAGCTTGTCGAGCATCTGTAGTTGAGTGGTTTGTGACTCAGTAGTGCAGTAGGCAGCGCCTAAGTCTCATAATCTTAAGGTATGCCGGCACGATTCCCGGTCGATGCATTATTTTGCTCTTGTGGCAACAATGCTGCCGCGCGGATTGCTCGCTTGAGATGGGTCAGCCTCAGGACCTTATAGCTGTATAGCTGCGGCTGCAGTTTAATCTAGAGAGTCGGGACAGCACGTGTAGCAAGACAACAGATTCTTCAGAAAGCGCAAACTGTCTATCTCTAATATGTGAGACTTACCGAGTTTCGTACGTGTAGCAAGACAATAGATCCTTCAGAAAGCGCAAACTGTCTTTCTCTAAAATGTGAGACTTAGCGAGTTTCCTTCGAGGACGTCTCTCGGCGTGCCTCGGTAGCGCAGTAGGCAGCGCGTAAGTCTCATAATCTTAAAGTCGTGAGTTCGATCCTCACCTGGGGCATTTAATTTTCTGTACATCATGGCTGCATTAAGGGCGTTGCTGTTCCTAGGGAACGAACTTAACTGTTGTCCGTTATCCACACGGAGTCCACGCCTCAGCGTCAAAATGTTTACTTCCAATTATGACGACGTAACAACTTTGATATTTCTCCTCCGTGTTACAAACAAAATGCGATGCACACAGCAATGGACAGTCAATTTTGAACTGTGCGCCATGCCGGTCTGTAGGCGCGGATATGATCGCAAGCAGAGAACAGCACTGAGTCCAGATTCAGCACAAAATACAATAAGAGACGGAGTAAATCTCACCGCTGTAGAGCAAGTCCTGTGTGGTCTAGTGGCTAGGATACCTGGCTTTCACTCAACAGGTCCGGCTTCGATTCCCGGTACCGGAACGGAACTATTTGCGCACACAACGCTCCATGTTTTGGTCTTCGAACTGTCGTTGGTCGCCCTTCTTCCTTGGCTTCAACCGAACGCAATCGGGGAAAGCAGGCACGTGATGCAGTTACTGTCAGCACCGGAATAAAGGGAGAAGAGGCACTGGTCCGCTGTTGGGCTGCTACCAGCGTCAGTGAGTAGTCGGTGCAGTCGCCAGTAGCGCCAGAAGCCTACACACACCTTCCACTTAATCACGTTGCTTGAAACCGCTCCAACCACAACAAGCGAAAGCCCGAATAGCTCAGTCGGTAGAGCATTAGGCTTTTAACCTAAGGGTCCAGGGTTCGAGTCCCTGTCCGGGCGAAGATTTTAACGCTTCCATAATGGCTCGTCTCGTAGCGATAGTAGCCCTGTCGTAATCAGTGCACGGTTTTACGTTTCCTGTCGGCATTCTGCGCAGACGCAACCGGTTGGGTTTTTCACGATTCGAGGGGCACCTGTTGGACAAGCAGTCGTGGCCGAGTGGTTAAGGCGTCTGACTAGAAATCAGATTCCCTCTGGGAGCGTAGGTTCGAGTCCTACCGACTGCGTCGGATTTTTCTTTTCTTGTTTTGGAAGAAGAAGCAGAAAATATCGCGTTTTGGTACCTCGCCACACCTCACCTCTCACAGCCGTTTATAGTGCCTGTCCTTTAGATAAGGGCGATTTCCAAGCGTCAGCTTTCGCGTCAGCCGAGCAAAGTCGGGACAAGTCGGGACATACTACAGGATGGTGCAACGACGAAAAAAAAAAAAACCTTAATTTAACAGCAGGAGCCCACATAATGATACGGAAAAATTAGCGCCACTTGCGGTGGCCGGGAATCGTACCCGGATCAACTGCTTGGAAGGCAACTATGCTCAACAGTACAACACCACCGCACTGCCGCTACTCGCAACGCCGCGCTGTGTCGGCTTCCCGCCCGCCCACAGCGGCCCACGGCTATAGGAGCTGCAGGCGCATTACGAGGTAGGAGGGTGCATCCACACGCATTCGGGCAGCGCCTCCAAGCACGCTACGTCTTTGGGCAAGACTCGTCGCCGCTGACGCAAGGTTACTCACACGATAGTGATGAACGGTCGTTTTAAGGCAGTGTAGTGGGGGACTTCGCGAGTTTAGCCCCTTTTTCGACGTCGCTGGGTGGCAATCCCAGTTTCCCTGCCGACAGCTGCTTGGAAAGCACGGGTAGCTTGTCGAGCATCTGTAGTTGAGTGGTTTGTGACTCAGTAGTGCAGTAGGCAGCGCCTAAGTCTCATAATCTTAAGGTATGCCGGCACGATTCCCGGTCGATGCATTATTTTGCTCTTGTGGCAACAATGCTGCCGCGCGGATTGCTCGCTTGAGATGGGTCAGCCTCAGGACCTTATAGCTGTATAGCTGCGGCTGCAGTTTAATCTAGAGAGTCGGGACAGCACGTGTAGCAAGACAACAGATTCTTCAGAAAGCGCAAACTGTCTATCTCTAATATGTGAGACTTACCGAGTTTCGTACGTGTAGCAAGACAATAGATCCTTCAGAAAGCGCAAACTGTCTTTCTCTAAAATGTGAGACTTGGCGAGTTTCCTTCGAGGTCGTCTCCGGCGTGCCTCGGTAGCGCAGTAGGCAGCGCGTAAGTCTCATAATCTTAAGGTCGTGAGTTTGATCCTCACCCGGGGCATTCAATTTTCTGTACATCATGGCTGCATTAAGGGCGTTGCTGTTGCTAGGGAACGAACTTAACTGTTGTCCGTTATCCACACGGAGTCCACGCCTCAGCGTCAAAATGTTTACTTCCAATTATGACGACGTAACAACTTTGATATTTCTTCTCCGTGTTACAAACAAAATGCGATGCACACAGCAATGGACAGTCAATTTTGAACTGTGCGCCATGCCGGTCTGTAGGCGCGGATTTGATCGCAAGCAGAGAACAGCACTGAGTCCAGATTCAGCACAAAATACAATAAGAGACGGAGTAGATCTCACCGCTGTAGAGCAAGTCCTGTGTGGTCTAGTGGCTAGGATACCTGGCTTTCACTCAACAGGTCCGGCTTCGATTCCCGGTACCGGAAAGGAACTATTTGCGCACACAACGCTCCATGTTTTGGTCTTCGAACTGTCGTTGGTCGCCCTTCTTCCTTGGCTTCAACCGAACGCAATCGGGGAAAGCAGGCACGTGATGCAGTTACTGTCAGCACCGGAATAAAGGGAGAAGAGGCACTGGTCCGCTGTTGGGCTGCTACCAGCGTCAGTGAGTAGTCGGTGCAGTCGCCAGTAGCGCCAGAAGCCTACACACACCTTCCACTTAATCACGTTGCTTGAAACCGCTCCAACCACAACAAGCGAAAGCCCGGATAGCTCAGTCGGTAGAGCATTAGGCTTTTAACCTAAGGGTCCAGGGTTCGAGTACCTGTCCGGTCGAAGATTTTAACGCTTCCATAATGGCTCGTCTCGTAGCGATAGTAGCCCTGTCGTAATCAGTGCACGGTTTTACGTTTCCTGTCGGCATTCTGCGCAGACGCAACCGGTTGGGTTTTTCACGATTCGAGGGGCACCTGTTGGACAAGCAGTCGTGGCCGAGTGGTTAAGGCGTCTGACTAGAAATCGGATTCCCTCTGGGAGCGTAGGTTCGAGTCCTACCGACTGCGTCGGATTTTTCTTTTCTTGTTTTGGAAGAAGAAGCAGAAAATATCGCGTTTTGGTACCTCGCCACACCTCACCTCTCACAGCCGTTTATAGTGCCTGTCCTTTAGATAAGGGCGATTTCCAAGCGTCAGCTTTCGCGTCAGCCGAGCAAAGTCGGGACAAGTCGGGACATACTACAGGATGGTGCAACGACGAAAAAAAAAAAAAAACCTTAATTTAACAGCAGGAGCCCACATAATGATACGGAAAAATTAGCGCCACTTGCGGTGGCCGGGAATCGTACCCGGATCAACTGCTTGGAAGGCAACTATGCTCAACAGTACAACACCACCGCACTGCCGCTGCTCGCAACGCCGCGCTGTGTCGGCTTCCCGCCCGCCCACAGCGGCCCACGGCTATAGGAGCTGCAGGCGCATTACGAGGTAGGAGGGTGCATCCACACGCATTCGGGCAGCGCCTCCAAGCACGCTACGTCTTTGGGCAAGACTCGTCGCCGCTGACGCAAGGTTACTCACACGATAGTGATGAACGGTCGTTTTAAGGCAGTGTAGTGGGGGACTTCGCGAGTTTAGCCCCTTTTTCGACGTCGCTGGGTGGCAATCCCAGTTTCCCTGCCGACAGCTGCTTGGAAAGCACGGGTAGCTTGTCGAGCATCTGTAGTTGAGTGGTTTGTGACTCAGTAGTGCAGTAGGCAGCGCCTAAGTCTCATAATCTTAAGGTATGCCGGCACGATTCCCGGTCGATGCATTATTTTGCTCTTGTGGCAACAATGCTGCCGCGCGGATTGCTCGCTTGAGATGGGTCAGCCTCAGGACCTTATAGCTGTATAGCTGCGGCTGCAGTTTAATCTAGAGAGTCGGGACAGCACGTGTAGCAAGACAACAGATTCTTCAGAAAGCGCAAACTGTCTATCTCTAATATGTGAGACTTACCGAGTTTCGTACGTGTAGCAAGACAATAGATCCTTCAGAAAGCGCAAACTGTCTTTCTCTAAAATGTGAGACTTAGCGAGTTTCCTTCGAGGACGTCTCCGGCGTGCCTCGGTAGCGCAGTAGGCAGCGCGTAAGTCTCACAATATTAAGGTCGTGAGTTCGATCCTCACCTGGGGCATTTAATTTTCTGTACATCATGGCTGCATTAAGGGCGTTGCTGTTCCTAGGGAACGAACTTAACTGTTGTCCGTTATCCACACGGAGTCCACGCCTCAGCGTCAAAATGTTTACTTCCAATTATGACGACGTAACAACTTTGATATTTCTCCTCCGTGTTACAAACAAAATGCGATGCACACAGCAATGGACAGTCAATTTTGAACTGTGCGCCATGCCGGTCTGTAGGCGCGGATATGATCGCAAGCAGAGAACAGCACTGAGTCCAGATTCAGCACAAAATACAATAAGAGACGGAGTAAATCTCACCGCTGTAGAGCAAGTCCTGTGTGGTCTAGTGGCTAGGATACCTGGCTTTCACTCAACAGGTCCGGCTTCGATTCCCGGTACCGGAACGGAACTATTTGCGCACACAACGCTCCATGTTTTGGTCTTCGAACTGTCGTTGGTCGCCCTTCTTCCTTGGCTTCAACCGAACGCAATCGGGGAAAGCAGGCACGTGATGCAGTTACTGTCAGCACCGGAATAAAGGGAGAAGAGGCACTGGTCCGCTGTTGGGCTGCTACCAGCGTCAGTGAGTAGTCGGTGCAGTCGCCAGTAGCGCCAGAAGCCTACACACACCTTCCACTTAATCACGTTGCTTGAAACCGCTCCAACCACAACAAGCGAAAGCCCGGATAGCTCAGTCGGTAGAGCATTAGGCTTTTAACCTAAGGGTCCAGGGTTCGAGTCCCTGTCCGGGCGAAGATTTTAACGCTTCCATAATGGCTCGTCTCGTAGCGATAGTAGCCCTGTCGTAATCAGTGCACGGTTTTACGTTTCCTGTCGCCATTCTGCGCAGACGCAACCGGTTGGGTTTTTCACGATTCGAGGGGCACCTGTTGGACAAGCAGTCGTGGCCGAGTGGTTAAGGCGTCTGACTAGAAATCAGATTCCCTCTGGGAGCGTAGGTTCGAGTCCTACCGACTGCGTCGGATTTTTCTTTTCTTGTTTTGGAAGAAGAAGCAGAAAATATCGCGTTTTGGTACCTCGCCACACCTCACCTCTCACAGCCGTTTATAGTGCCTGTCCTTTAGATAAGGGCGATTTCCAAGCGTCAGCTTTCGCGTCAGCCGAGCAAAGTCGGGACAAGTCGGTACATACTACAGGATGGTGCAACGACGAAAAAAAAAAAAACCTTAATTTAACAGCAGGAGCCCACATAATGATACGGAAAAATTAGCGCCACTTGCGGTGGCCGGGAATCGTACCCGGATCAACTGCTTGGAAGGCAACTATGCTCAACAGTACAACACCACCGCACTGCCGCTACTCGCAACGCCGCGCTGTGTCGGCTTCCCGCCCGCCCACAGCGGCCCACGGCTATAGGAGCTGCAGGCGCATTACGAGGTAGGAGGGTGCATCCACACGCATTCGGGCAGCGCCTCCAAGCACGCTACGTCTTTGGGCAAGACTCGTCGCCGCTGACGCAAGGTTACTCACACGATAGTGATGAACGGTCGTTTTAAGGCAGTGTAGTGGGGGACTTCGCGAGTTTAGCCCCTTTTTCGACGTCGCTGGGTGGCAATCCCAGTTTCCCTGCCGACAGCTGCTTGGAAAGCACGGGTAGCTTGTCGAGCATCTGTAGTTGAGTGGTTTGTGACTCAGTAGTGCAGTAGGCAGCGCCTAAGTCTCATAATCTTAAGGTATGCCGGCACGATTCCCGGTCGATGCATTATTTTGCTCTTGTGGCAACAATGCTGCCGCGCGGATTGCTCGCTTGAGATGGGTCAGCCTCAGGACCTTATAGCTGTATAGCTGCGGCTGCAGTTTAATCTAGAGAGTCGGGACAGCACGTGTAGCAAGACAACAGATTCTTCAGAAAGCGCAAACTGTCTATCTCTAATATGTGAGACTTACCGAGTTTCGTACGTGTAGCAAGACAATAGATCCTTCAGAAAGCGCAAACTGTCTTTCTCTAAAATGTGAGACTTAGCGAGTTTCCTTCGAGGACGTCTCTCGGCGTGCCTCGGTAGCGCAGTAGGCAGCGCGTAAGTCTCATAATCTTAAAGTCGTGAGTTCGATCCTCACCTGGGGCATTTAATTTTCTGTACATCATGGCTGCATTAAGGGCGTTGCTGTTCCTAGGGAACGAACTTAACTGTTGTCCGTTATCCACACGGAGTCCACGCCTCAGCGTCAAAATGTTTACTTCCAATTATGACGACGTAACAACTTTGATATTTCTCCTCCGTGTTACAAACAAAATGCGATGCACACAGCAATGGACAGTCAATTTTGAACTGTGCGCCATGCCGGTCTGTAGGCGCGGATATGATCGCAAGCAGAGAACAGCACTGAGTCCAGATTCAGCACAAAATACAATAAGAGACGGAGTAAATCTCACCGCTGTAGAGCAAGTCCTGTGTGGTCTAGTGGCTAGGATACCTGGCTTTCACTCAACAGGTCCGGCTTCGATTCCCGGTACCGGAACGGAACTATTTGCGCACACAACGCTCCATGTTTTGGTCTTCGAACTGTCGTTGGTCGCCCTTCTTCCTTGGCTTCAACCGAACGCAATCGGGGAAAGCAGGCACGTGATGCAGTTACTGTCAGCACCGGAATAAAGGGAGAAGAGGCACTGGTCCGCTGTTGGGCTGCTACCAGCGTCAGTGAGTAGTCGGTGCAGTCGCCAGTAGCGCCAGAAGCCTACACACACCTTCCACTTAATCACGTTGCTTGAAACCGCTCCAACCACAACAAGCGAAAGCCCGGATAGCTCAGTCGGTAGAGCATTAGGCTTTTAACCTAACGGTCCAGGGTTCGAGTCCCTGTCCGGGCGAAGATTTTAACGCTTCCATAATGGCTCGTCTCGTAGCGATAGTAGCCCTGTCGTAATCAGTGCACGGTTTTACGTTTCCTGTCGGCATTCTGCGCAGACGCAACCGGTTGGGTTTTTCACGATTCGAGGGGCACCTGTTGGACAAGCAGTCGTGGCCGAGTGGTTAAGGCGTCTGACTAGAAATCAGATTCCCTCTGGGAGCGTAGGTTCGAGTCCTACCGACTGCGTCGGATTTTTCTTTTCTTGTTTTGGAAGAAGAAGCAGAAAATATCGCGTTTTGGTACCTCGCCACACCTCACCTCTCACAGCCGTTTATAGTGCCTGTCCTTTAGATAAGGGCGATTTCCAAGCGTCAGCTTTCGCGTCAGCCGAGCAAAGTCGGGACAAGTCGGTACATACTACAGGATGGTGCAACGACGAAAAAAAAAAAAACCTTAATTTAACAGCAGGAGCCCACATAATGATACGGAAAAATTAGCGCCACTTGCGGTGGCCGGGAATCGTACCCGGATCAACTGCTTGGAAGGCAACTATGCTCAACAGTACAACACCACCGCACTGCCGCTACTCGCAACGCCGCGCTGTGTCGGCTTCCCGCCCGCCCACAGCGGCCCACGGCTATAGGAGCTGCAGGCGCATTACGAGGTAGGAGGGTGCATCCACACGCATTCGGGCAGCGCCTCCAAGCACGCTACGTCTTTGGGCAAGACTCGTCGCCGCTGACGCAAGGTTACTCACACGATAGTGATGAACGGTCGTTTTAAGGCAGTGTAGTGGGGGACTTCGCGAGTTTAGCCCCTTTTTCGACGTCGCTGGGTGGCAATCCCAGTTTCCCTGCCGACAGCTGCTTGGAAAGCACGGGTAGCTTGTCGAGCATCTGTAGTTGAGTGGTTTGTGACTCAGTAGTGCAGTAGGCAGCGCCTAAGTCTCATAATCTTAAGGTATGCCGGCACGATTCCCGGTCGATGCATTATTTTGCTCTTGTGGCAACAATGCTGCCGCGCGGATTGCTCGCTTGAGATGGGTCAGCCTCAGGACCTTATAGCTGTATAGCTGCGGCTGCAGTTTAATCTAGAGAGTCGGGACAGCACGTGTAGCAAGACAACAGATTCTTCAGAAAGCGCAAACTGTCTATCTCTAATATGTGAGACTTACCGAGTTTCGTACGTGTAGCAAGACAATAGATCCTTCAGAAAGCGCAAACTGTCTTTCTCTAAAATGTGAGACTTAGCGAGTTTCCTTCGAGGACGTCTCTCGGCGTGCCTCGGTAGCGCAGTAGGCAGCGCGTAAGTCTCATAATCTTAAAGTCGTGAGTTCGATCCTCACCTGGGGCATTTAATTTTCTGTACATCATGGCTGCATTAAGGGCGTTGCTGTTCCTAGGGAACGAACTTAACTGTTGTCCGTTATCCACACGGAGTCCACGCCTCAGCGTCAAAATGTTTACTTCCAATTATGACGACGTAACAACTTTGATATTTCTCCTCCGTGTTACAAACAAAATGCGATGCACACAGCAATGGACAGTCAATTTTGAACTGTGCGCCATGCCGGTCTGTAGGCGCGGATATGATCGCAAGCAGAGAACAGCACTGAGTCCAGATTCAGCACAAAATACAATAAGAGACGGAGTAAATCTCACCGCTGTAGAGCAAGTCCTGTGTGGTCTAGTGGCTAGGATACCTGGCTTTCACTCAACAGGTCCGGCTTCGATTCCCGGTACCGGAACGGAACTATTTGCGCACACAACGCTCCATGTTTTGGTCTTCGAACTGTCGTTGGTCGCCCTTCTTCCTTGGCTTCAACCGAACGCAATCGGGGAAAGCAGGCACGTGATGCAGTTACTGTCAGCACCGGAATAAAGGGAGAAGAGGCACTGGTCCGCTGTTGGGCTGCTACCAGCGTCAGTGAGTAGTCGGTGCAGTCGCCAGTAGCGCCAGAAGCCTACACACACCTTCCACTTAATCACGTTGCTTGAAACCGCTCCAACCACAACAAGCGAAAGCCCGAATAGCTCAGTCGGTAGAGCATTAGGCTTTTAACCTAAGGGTCCAGGGTTCGAGTCCCTGTCCGGGCGAAGATTTTAACGCTTCCATAATGGCTCGTCTCGTAGCGATAGTAGCCCTGTCGTAATCAGTGCACGGTTTTACGTTTCCTGTCGGCATTCTGCGCAGACGCAACCGGTTGGGTTTTTCACGATTCGAGGGGCACCTGTTGGACAAGCAGTCGTGGCCGAGTGGTTAAGGCGTCTGACTAGAAATCAGATTCCCTCTGGGAGCGTAGGTTCGAGTCCTACCGACTGCGTCGGATTTTTCTTTTCTTGTTTTGGAAGAAGAAGCAGAAAATATCGCGTTTTGGTACCTCGCCACACCTCACCTCTCACAGCCGTTTATAGTGCCTGTCCTTTAGATAAGGGCGATTTCCAAGCGTCAGCTTTCGCGTCAGCCGAGCAAAGTCGGGACAAGTCGGGACATACTACAGGATGGTGCAACGACGAAAAAAAAAAAAACCTTAATTTAACAGCAGGAGCCCACATAATGATACGGAAAAATTAGCGCCACTTGCGGTGGCCGGGAATCGTACCCGGATCAACTGCTTGGAAGGCAACTATGCTCAACAGTACAACACCACCGCACTGCCGCTACTCGCAACGCCGCGCTGTGTCGGCTTCCCGCCCGCCCACAGCGGCCCACGGCTATAGGAGCTGCAGGCGCATTACGAGGTAGGAGGGTGCATCCACACGCATTCGGGCAGCGCCTCCAAGCACGCTACGTCTTTGGGCAAGACTCGTCGCCGCTGACGCAAGGTTACTCACACGATAGTGATGAACGGTCGTTTTAAGGCAGTGTAGTGGGGGACTTCGCGAGTTTAGCCCCTTTTTCGACGTCGCTGGGTGGCAATCCCAGTTTCCCTGCCGACAGCTGCTTGGAAAGCACGGGTAGCTTGTCGAGCATCTGTAGTTGAGTGGTTTGTGACTCAGTAGTGCAGTAGGCAGCGCCTAAGTCTCATAATCTTAAGGTATGCCGGCACGATTCCCGGTCGATGCATTATTTTGCTCTTGTGGCAACAATGCTGCCGCGCGGATTGCTCGCTTGAGATGGGTCAGCCTCAGGACCTTATAGCTGTATAGCTGCGGCTGCAGTTTAATCTAGAGAGTCGGGACAGCACGTGTAGCAAGACAACAGATTCTTCAGAAAGCGCAAACTGTCTATCTCTAATATGTGAGACTTACCGAGTTTCGTACGTGTAGCAAGACAATAGATCCTTCAGAAAGCGCAAACTGTCTTTCTCTAAAATGTGAGACTTAGCGAGTTTCCTTCGAGGACGTCTCTCGGCGTGCCTCGGTAGCGCAGTAGGCAGCGCGTAAGTCTCATAATCTTAAAGTCGTGAGTTCGATTCTCACCTGGGGCATTTAATTTTCTGTACATCATGGCTGCATTAAGGGCGTTGCTGTTGCTAGGGAACGAACTTAACTGTTGTCCGTTATCCACACGGAGTCCACGCCTCAGCGTCAAAATGTTTACTTCCAATTATGACGACGTAACAACTTTGATATTTCTCCTCCGTGTTACAAACAAAATGCGATGCACACAGCAATGGACAGTCAATTTTGAACTGTGCGCCATGCCGGTCTGTAGGCGCGGATATGATCGCAAGCAGAGAACAGCACTGAGTCCAGATTCAGCACAAAATACAATAAGAGACGGAGTAAATCTCACCGCTGTAGAGCAAGTCCTGTGTGGTCTAGTGGCTAGGATACCTGGCTTTCACTCAACAGGTCCGGCTTCGATTCCCGGTACCGGAACGGAACTATTTGCGCACACAACGCTCCATGTTTTGGTCTTCGAACTGTCGTTGGTCGCCCTTCTTCCTTGGCTTCAACCGAACGCAATCGGGGAAAGCAGGCACGTGATGCAGTTACTGTCAGCACCGGAATAAAGGGAGAAGAGGCACTGGTCCGCTGTTGGGCTGCTACCAGCGTCAGTGAGTAGTCGGTGCAGTCGCCAGTAGCGCCAGAAGCCTACACACACCTTCCACTTAATCACGTTGCTTGAAACCGCTCCAACCACAACAAGCGAAAGCCCGGATAGCTCAGTCGGTAGAGCATTAGGCTTTTAACCTAAGGGTCCAGGGTTCGAGTCCCTGTCCGGGCGAAGATTTTAACGCTTCCATAATGGCTCGTCTCGTAGCGATAGTAGCCCTGTCGTAATCAGTGCACGGTTTTACGTTTCCTGTCGGCATTCTGCGCAGACGCAACCGGTTGGGTTTTTCACGATTCGAGGGGCACCTGTTGGACAAGCAGTCGTGGCCGAGTGGTTAAGGCGTCTGACTAGAAATCAGATTCCCTCTGGGAGCGTAGGTTCGAGTCCTACCGACTGCGTCGGATTTTTCTTTTCTTGTTTTGGAAGAAGAAGCAGAAAATATCGCGTTTTGGTACCTCGCCACACCTCACCTCTCACAGCCGTTTATAGTGCCTGTCCTTTAGATAAGGGCGATTTCCAAGCGTCAGCTTTCGCGTCAGCCGAGCAAAGTCGGGACAAGTCGGGACATACTACAGGATGGTGCAACGACGAAAAAAAAAAAAACCTTAATTTAACAGCAGGAGCCCACATAATGATACGGAAAAATTAGCGCCACTTGCGGTGGCCGGGAATCGTACCCGGATCAACTGCTTGGAAGGCAACTATGCTCAACAGTACAACACCACCGCACTGCCGCTACTCGCAACGCCGCGCTGTGTCGGCTTCCCGCCCGCCCACAGCGGCCCACGGCTATAGGAGCTGCAGGCGCATTACGAGGTAGGAGGGTGCATCCACACGCATTCGGGCAGCGCCTCCAAGCACGCTACGTCTTTGGGCAAGACTCGTCGCCGCTGACGCAAGGTTACTCACACGATAGTGATGAACGGTCGTTTTAAGGCAGTGTAGTGGGGGACTTCGCGAGTTTAGCCCCTTTTTCGACGTCGCTGGGTGGCAATCCCAGTTTCCCTGCCGACAGCTGCTTGGAAGGCACGGGTAGCTTGTCGAGCATCTGTAGTTGAGTGGTTTGTGACTCAGTAGTGCAGTAGGCAGCGCCTAAGTCTCATAATCTTAAGGTATGCCGGCACGATTCCCGGTCGATGCATTATTTTGCTCTTGTGGCAACAATGCTGCCGCGCGGATTGCTCGCTTGAGATGGGTCAGCCTCAGGACCTTATAGCTGTATAGCTGCGGCTGCAGTTTAATCTAGAGAGTCGGGACAGCACGTGTAGCAAGACAACAGATTCTTCAGAAAGCGCAAACTGTCTATCTCTAATATGTGAGACTTACCGAGTTTCGTACGTGTAGCAAGACAATAGATCCTTCAGAAAGCGCAAACTGTCTTTCTCTAAAATGTGAGACTTAGCGAGTTTCCTTCGAGGACGTCTCTCGGCGTGCCTCGGTAGCGCAGTAGGCAGCGCGTAAGTCTCATAATCTTAAAGTCGTGAGTTCGATTCTCACCTGGGGCATTTAATTTTCTGTACATCATGGCTGCATTAAGGGCGTTGCTGTTGCTAGGGAACGAACTTAACTGTTGTCCGTTATCCACACGGAGTCCACGCCTCAGCGTCAAAATGTTTACTTCCAATTATGACGACGTAACAACTTTGATATTTCTCCTCCGTGTTACAAACAAAATGCGATGCACACAGCAATGGACAGTCAATTTTGAACTGTGCGCCATGCCGGTCTGTAGGCGCGGATATGATCGCAAGCAGAGAACAGCACTGAGTCCAGATTCAGCACAAAATACAATAAGAGACGGAGTAAATCTCACCGCTGTAGAGCAAGTCCTGTGTGGTCTAGTGGCTAGGATACCTGGCTTTCACTCAACAGGTCCGGCTTCGATTCCCGGTACCGGAACGGAACTATTTGCGCACACAACGCTCCATGTTTTGGTCTTCGAACTGTCGTTGGTCGCCCTTCTTCCTTGGCTTCAACCGAACGCAATCGGGGAAAGCAGGCACGTGATGCAGTTACTGTCAGCACCGGAATAAAGGGAGAAGAGGCACTGGTCCGCTGTTGGGCTGCTACCAGCGTCAGTGAGTAGTCGGTGCAGTCGCCAGTAGCGCCAGAAGCCTACACACACCTTCCACTTAATCACGTTGCTTGAAACCGCTCCAACCACAACAAGCGAAAGCCCGGATAGCTCAGTCGGTAGAGCATTAGGCTTTTAACCTAAGGGTCCAGGGTTCGAGTCCCTGTCCGGGCGAAGATTTTAACGCTTCCATAATGGCTCGTCTCGTAGCGATAGTAGCCCTGTCGTAATCAGTGCACGGTTTTACGTTTCCTGTCGGCATTCTGCGCAGACGCAACCGGTTGGGTTTTTCACGATTCGAGGGGCACCTGTTGGACAAGCAGTCGTGGCCGAGTGGTTAAGGCGTCTGACTAGAAATCAGATTCCCTCTGGGAGCGTAGGTTCGAGTCCTACCGACGCAAGTCCTCTGTGGTCTAGTGGCTAGGATACCTGGCTTTCACTCAACAGGTCCGGCTTCGATTCCCGGTACCGGAACGGAACTATTTAGGGCGTGCCTCGGTAGCGCAGTAGGCAGCGCGTAAGTCTCATAATCTTAAGGTCGTGAGTTCGATCCTCACCCGGGGCATTTAATTCTCTGTACATCCTGGCTGCATTAAGGGCGTTGCTGTTGCTAGGGAACGAACTTAACTGTTGTCCGTTATCCACTAGTCAGCCAGCGGCTGCGCTGGAGGTCGGACGTGCCGTGCTGTGTGCTGTGCTGCGTTAGCTCCGCGTGGTAAGTCTCTGCTCTTGCTGCAACGCGTCGCTGTCTATAGTATTTGTGTAGACATGAAAAAGTATTAAGAGATGTCGCAACCGCAACGAAAAGATACTTTGAAATTCACATTTGATCGCAACTTTGTCCGACCGAGGTCATTTGATGTTGAACAGTGGTTAGAGGATGATGTTAAAATAGGACTTGATGATATTATCGGCATACATTTCTCGATTATGAACAGTGTGGTTTTCGTGAAACTTGCCAGTCCAGAATTGTGTGAAAGAATAGTTCGATCTTGTGGTGGAATTCTGAAATTTAAACATGCTGACGGAAATGTTGGGGAGGTTACCGTTGCCCATGCTGGTCTAGGTATTCGGACCGTGCGAGTCTTTGAACTTCCCTTTGAAATTACAAGTGACCAGATAAATGCTGTTATTGCTCCATACGGGAAAATTTTGAGTAATATTGCCGAACGGTGGTCTGCTGCACACAAATTCCCTGTTTTGAATGGTGTGCGCCAATTAAAAGTCGAATTGCAGAAGCACATTCCGTCGTTTATAAACGTCTGCGGATATAGAGCTGTTGTGATGTACGATGACCAACCGAAAACGTGTGCTGTCTGCAATTTACCAGGCCACGTTCGTGCAGAATGTGTTCAAAGGCGAGTGGCGCAACTGCCTGCCGGCGATGCCGTCAGACCCCCTGCTATGTCAACGCTGCCCGTGACATATGTCGCCGTAGCGCGCGGTTTTGCAAGTGCCACTGCGCCCCCCGAAGTTACTACGAATACCGACCCACAAGCGACCGACCAACCGACCGACTCAGGTGTAGCATCTGTAGACACTCAACCCTCCTGCGAAGACATATCTGCTCCTGCCCTTGTCGCCGTGGAATCGCCCAATGAGGCAATGGATACGGACGCGACCTCAGTCGCTTCGGGTAATGCTCCTCTGCATTCTGGAGCTTCTTTAGGAGGTATCAAAAGCGTATCAAGTGCACAGAAAACGGACTCGCCACCAGCCGTTTCTAGTGGTGCTCCTCCGAATCCTGCAGCTGCCTTAGGCAGTGACCACAGCCCGTCAAGTGCACTGAAATCAGACCAGGCGTCAATCACTTCGAGTAGTGCTACTTTGCAACCTGAGGCTTCTTCAGGTACCGTCCAGAGTCCACCACGAGACGCATCTCCCAAGAAATCTAAAAAACGGAGGATCGCGCGTCAAGGTGCAGAGCAGACTGCACCACAACTGCGTGAACAGGCGAAGCAAATAGGGGGCAAAATACGTCAATCTGCATCTGAGAACTTGCAGTGCAATCAGCAGTCATCTAACGAAGACCCTGTGTCCTTGGATAGTACCTCAGGTTCTGCCAGTTTGCCCTCCGATGACGTAGCAATTACCCGAACCGAAGATAAAAATCACCAGCAAACACCTGAATATAGTGCACCACTTAATGACGAACCGATGACAGGGCTGTCGAATCCGTGGGCAGACGATGTCGACGACACTACAAAGGAGGACGAAATTATGGACACCACAGGAACCGTTACAGTCACCACGATGGCCACACCACGAGATGACGTCGTCTTGAATGTCATCGCCGCGACGGATACTGTCCCAGACACGGAGAAGCCGACTGATCCCTTCCCAAGTCATGAATATTTCTAGTCTGAACGGTTTTACTGACTTGGGTCCACATGTCTCTCGTGTCAGATTTCTTAATGTTTTTTCGAAATGATATGTTGCCAGAGTTTTTCCTAATTACACTCCCGTCTTGGCTAACGTAGTTCCGTTGCAGGCATATAAGATCGCTACGCTGAACATCAATAAAATTTGTAGCCCATTTAATTTACAAAATTTAAAAGATTTCCTGTATGCAGCTGATGTGGACATTTTGTTTTTACAAGAAGTAACAAACATCGAACTTGACTTCATACAGGGGTATAATGCTATAGTCAATCCTGGAATTGGATGTGATTTGGGTACCGCATTTCTTTTCAAAGAGGGCGTCGTCATTACAGACGTAACAAAACTGCCTAACGGGAGAGGCATTGCCGGCACGCTTTATAACACCAGGATTATTAATGTCTATGCCCCATCTGGTTCTACCAATCGGTGCCAACGAGCACAGTTTTTTAAGGAGGGAATTGTTCCTTTGTTTGGTGTACACTGCACCCATACCATCCTTGGAGGCGACTTTAACAGTGTCATACATGCCAAAGACCAAA
The DNA here is from genome assembly GCF_023897955.1 of Schistocerca gregaria. Lineage (NCBI taxonomy): Eukaryota > Metazoa > Arthropoda > Insecta > Orthoptera > Acrididae > Schistocerca > Schistocerca gregaria. The sequence continues at coordinate 200,694 of NW_026061817.1, forward strand.
CTCCGAACTACAACAAGTCGCCGGACCTGGAACGTATCGTCACCGACCTCCGTTTAACTGATTCGTGGGAGCAAACGCACGGCGCGGCACCCGGCTTTACCCACCTCACTAATCATTCAGCGAGCCGGTTGGATCGAATATATGTCTCGCCCAATCTGCAACACCGCATCCTGCAGTCTGAAGTTTGGCCAACCGTTTTTTCGGACCACGCTGCATATATATGCACATTAAATTTGGAACGACAAGGAACCTGTCGATATAAAGGGCTATGGAAACTTAATGTTTCACACTTAAAAGATCCTGCCTGTCGAGAAGCCTTTCTCACCATTTGGAGAGCCTGCGAGACCAAACTCGTCTCTTACCACTCGACTTTGGATTGGTGGCTCAAATGCGCCAAACCTCAGATCCGGAGATGTTTCATCAACTACTCCCGGGAGAAGAGCTTTTGGCGGAAAAGAACGATAGAATTTTACTTTCATTGTCTCCGAGAACTCTACCTGCAAGGTGCTACAGCTATTGGGAACCATGGGAGAATTAAAAAATTCCAGGCAAAAATACTGACATTAAGGCGACAACAGCTTGAAGGATACCAGATAAGGTCAAGAGCAGAGACTGTGGCGCAAAAAGAAGCCACTTCGATATATCATGTGATTCGTGAAAGTAAACGAGGATTCCGCAAAATACTGACGGAGCTTAAAACTGATAATGGAACCACCTTGACAATGCACAACGACATAAAAGCAGAAATACTAACCCATTTCGACAACTTGTTTTCACATAAAGAGGTAGACGAAAAAGCACAGGACGATTTACTGACCCACCTGCAAGGACGCGTTGGTAACGCGTACGCGGAAGCTCTAATAGCGGAGGCGACCGAAGACGAGGTACACTATGCTGTCTATCAAAGTGCAAAAAATAAATCCCCTGGAGCTGACGGCATACCAGCAGAATTTTATCAAGTCTTCTGGGAACATATAAAACATAGAATAACATGCATCTGTAATGAACTTCTGAACCTCAATAAGGAGATACCGAAAGATTTTCGCGAAGGTATGATAGTGTTAATCGCAAAAAAATCGGCTGGCAAGAAAATTGGAAATTTGAGACCAATCACTCTGCTGAACAGTGACTATAAAATTTTTTCGCGGCTCTTAGCCCACAGACTTAAAAATGTAATGGCCAGCGTCACCGGCCCATATCAGTCTAGCGTGGGCAAGGGTAGGAAAATTCAGCAGACGCTGTCCGACTACCGCGACATAATTTCAATAGCAGAAGTATGTCGACTAAAATGTGCCATCGTGTCGTTAGATTTCGATAAAGCCTTCGACAGGATCAGCCACTCCTACCTCCTGAAAACGATAGGCGCAATGGGTTTTCCGCCGAGATTCGTCGACCTCATACGACGTTTGGTAACGAATAACTCCTCCAGAATCATCATAAATGGACAGTCTAGCCGGCCAGTCGACATCGCATGTTCCGTCAGACAAGGTTGTCCGTTGTCCATGGCACTTTTTGCCATGGCCATCGAACCTTTGCTCGCTACCTTGACTCAGCGGTTACAAGGATTGCAAATACGAGGAAACAAAATAATATGTAAAGCTTATGCGGACGATGTTGGGTTTCTCGTTATGAATGTAGCGGAAGTCGAGACGGCAATGCACATAATAGAAAAATACGAACGAGCGTCAGCCGCGAGGTTAAACAAAACCAAGTCCGGCATATTCAATATCGGACGTGGCATTGGCATGCGCACACACGGTCAGTTACGTGAGCTAACAGCCTTGAAGTGTCTCGGCATTGATTTCCGAAAAAATATACGTCAAACTATTGCGGCCAACTATAGACAAGTACTAACTACCATACGAGCTAGTGTACGGACACATAGTATTCGACAGTTAAATGAAATTCAGAGAGTGTCTTTAGCGAACGTCTCTATTACTTCCAAAGTCAATTATGTCGCCCAGATCCTGCCAATACCCGCCGGCATCGCCAAACAAATTATGTCAGCAATAGGCTATTTTGTGAGCCGTGGCCACATATTTAAAATCCAGTATGACACTCTGACGCTCGCCACTAATAATGGCGGCTTAAACTTAACGAATGTTACTAAAAAGTCGCAGGCTCTGTACATCTCCAATACGTTTCAACAATGGAGACAATCCGGCAGCTGTATCGCCGCGCACTTGCTATCTGAAATAGCTCCAGATGACCTCTCTCCGCCCATTAATGTGCAGCACATACCGAGCGGACTTTACCATTTACGATGGTTTTTAATAGAATATAGCTACCTACATTCAAGAATTCCGGAAAAAGACATGACAAACGTAAAAGAAATATATGGCAAATTGATGGGAGAAAAGAAGAACAACAAAATAGAACAAAACTATCCATGTTCTAACTGGAAAGTGATATGGGGAAATATTCATAACCGTAACTTAGCTACTCATCTAAAAGCAACATGGTACTTTGTTGTAAATAGGAAAGTTGCAACAAACTCGAAACTTTATACGATCCACTTAGCGGATTCGCCTTTGTGTGCAACGTGTAGTTTAATTGATAACGAAGAACATCGTTTCGTGTGTGACAAGGTTAAAGATATCTGGCTGAATGTCCGACGAAAGCTGGCACTCATCCTTCGAACGTCACCTAACGCTATAACGCCTGCGGACTTTTTGACACCGGATGATGTACCCTTTCCTAAAACGAAACGCAACGCAGTCAATTGGCTGAAAGCGGCAACGGTACATTACCTCTTCACGAAGGAAGAGAAAAGCCAAGAGGATTTTTGGATCTATCTGCTAACTGAGCATCACATGTTACTGAAGACTAGTAAATATAAAGAAACATACGCAAATTTTTTAATCAAGACCTTGATGTAAAAGAATTAACAAGAAATATCTGCGGACACAGAAGACAAACGTAAGAGAGTGTTCACCACTACTAACTTACTTTACAATCGTGGAAAAAAAAAAAAAAAAAAAAAATTATTTTAGTTTTTACCGGAATTGCCGTTCTTTGAGTTCAACGTTTATTAATTTATTTTTCAAGAAGCCATTATAAATAGTTGCTTCTCACCGAATATGGTTTTTTTTAAGCATTTTCAGAGAGAAGAGGCAGTTTCGGAATGCCCTCTGACGTTTCTTTGTCAAGGAAGCCTATTTGCTTTAAGTGTGACAACAAAAAACAGCGATGAAGAAGGAAACAAACTGAACATAACTTCTGTTTCTACCTACTGAAGACTTCATTCTTTTTTCACATTATCAATAAGCCCAAAGAAGGGGTACATTAGTTTCTCCACGATAAAGGGATTACCCTTGTCTCATCAGTTTATGGTTCTGTACATGGCGTGAGAAGCCGACGCCGATGAAGGCGAATTATGGAGAGCGCAAGGATGGGCTAAAAGGGGTGATGGGAGGCCCAACAAAAAAAAAAAAAAAAAAGTGGTTAAGGCGTCTGACTAGAAATCAGATTCCCTCTGGGAGCGTAGGTTCGAGTCCTACCGACTGCGTCGGATTTTTCTTTTCTTGTTTTGGAAGAAGAAGCAGAAAATATCGCGTTTTGGTACCTCGCCACACCTCACCTCTCACAGCCGTTTATAGTGCCTGTCCTTTAGATAAGGGCGATTTCCAAGCGTCAGCTTTCGCGTCAGCCGAGCAAAGTCGGGTCAAGTCGGGACATACTACAGGATGGTGCAACGACGAAAAAAAAAAACCTTAATTTAACAGCAGGAGCCCACATAATGATACGGAAAAATTAGCGCCACTTGCGGTGGCCGGGAATCGTACCCGGATCAACTGCTTGGAAGGCAACTATGCTCAACAGTACAACACCACCGCACTGCCGCTGCTCGCAACGCCGCGCTGTGTCGGCTTCCCGCCCGCCCACAGCGGCCCACGGCTATAGGAGCTGCAGGCGCATTACGAGGTAGGAGGGTGCATCCACACGCATTCGGGCAGCGCCTCCAAGCACGCTACGTCTTTGGGCAAGACTCGTCGCCGCTGACGCAAGGTTACTCACACGATAGTGATGAACGGTCGTTTTAAGGCAGTGTAGTGGGGGACTTCGCGAGTTTAGCCCCTTTTTCGACGTCGCTGGGTGGCAATTCCAGTTTCCCTGCCGACAGCTGCTTGGAAAGCACGGGTAGCTTGTCGAGCATCTGTAGTTGAGTGGTTTGTGACTCAGTAGTGCAGTAGGCAGCGCCTAAGTCTCATAATCTTAAGGTATGCCGGCACGATTCCCGGTCGATGCATTATTTTGCTCTTGTGGCAACAATGCTGCCGCGCGGATTGCTCGCTTGAGATGGGTCAGCCTCAGGACCTTATAGCTGTATAGCTGCGGCTGCAGTTTAATCTAGAGAGTCGGGACAGCACGTGTAGCAAGACAACAGATTCTTCAGAAAGCGCAAACTGTCTATCTCTAATATGTGAGACTTACCGAGTTTCGTACGTGTAGCAAGACAATAGATCCTTCAGAAAGCGCAAACTGTCTTTCTCTAAAATGTGAGACTTAGCGAGTTTCCTTCGAGGACGTCTCCGGCGTGCCTCGGTAGCGCAGTAGGCAGCGCGTAAGTCTCATAATCTTAAGGTCGTGAGTTCGATCCTCACCTGGGGCATTTAATTTTCTGTACATCATGGCTGCATTAAGGGCGTTGCTGTTGCTAGGGAACGAACTTAACTGTTGTCCGTTATCCACACGGAGTCCACGCCTCAGCGTCAAAATGTTTACTTCCAATTATGACGACGTAACAACTTTGATATTTCTCCTCCGTGTTACAAACAAAATGCGATGCACACAGCAATGGACAGTCAATTTTGAACTGTGCGCCATGCCGGTCTGTAGGCGCGGATATGATCGCAAGCAGAGAACAGCACTGAGTCCAGATTCAGCACAAAATACAATAAGAGACGGAGTAAATCTCACCGCTGTAGAGCAAGTCCTGTGTGGTCTAGTGGCTAGGATACCTGGCTTTCACTCAACAGGTCCGGCTTCGATTCCCGGTACCGGAACGGAACTATTTGCGCACACAACGCTCCATGTTTTGGTCTTCGAACTGTCGTTGGTCGCCCTTCTTCCTTGGCTTCAACCGAACGCAATCGGGGAAAGCAGGCACGTGATGCAGTTACTGTCAGCACCGGAATAAAGGGAGAAGAGGCACTGGTCCGCTGTTGGGCTGCTACCAGCGTCAGTGAGTAGTCGGTGCAGTCGCCAGTAGCGCCAGAAGCCTACACACACCTTCCACTTAATCACGTTGCTTGAAACCGCTCCAACCACAACAAGCGAAAGCCCGGATAGCTCAGTCGGTAGAGCATTAGGCTTTTAACCTAAGGGTCCAGGGTTCGAGTCCCTGTCCGGGCGAAGATTTTAACGCTTCCATAATGGCTCGTCTCGTAGCGATAGTAGCCCTGTCGTAATCAGTGCACGGTTTTACGTTTCCTGTCGGCATTCTGCGCAGACGCAACCGGTTGGGTTTTTCACGATTCGAGGGGCACCTGTTGGACAAGCAGTCGTGGCCGACGGTATTCTGGCTTTAGCCGTCGCCGCGGTCGGACGTGCTTGTTGTTTACTCCGCGTACGTTAGCGCTCTCGACGGTGTTTGGTGTTTACGTGAAGTTAGCTGTACATTTTCGCTGTTATTTCTTGAGTGGTGTCTCTGAAAAGTGTTTTTATAGTGCTTTCGTCCGTTCCACGTCTCGTGCTTCGCCGCAATTTCGGTTGTTGCCGGAATTTCGTCGGAACCGACGACCATGTCTGACACCGTCAGGAAGAATACTTTAGTCTTCTCGTTCGAGAAAGAAACACGGCCGGTCCAACCCACTGCGCTGGAAATCCACGATTGGCTGACTGAGGTAATCGGTATAAATTCTGACTCTGTTCATACCACGCAATTAGATGCTGAAAAATACTGTGTTTTTGTTAAATTTCTGAACTCAGTGACAGTCGATAAGTTGCTTGCAAAATGGGGTAATTCCGTCGAATTTGTTCATCGAGACGGTTCAAAAAGTAATGTCTCTGTACGAAAAGCTGATATCATGTACACCAATGTCAGGATTTTGAATGTTCCAATTGAAATTGATAATCAGTTGATCAAGGACGCTCTATCTAAATATGGCGAAGTTAAATCTATCTATAACGAAAGATGGTCGAAGCTATACAAGATACAGTGTTTTAATGGCATTAGATCCGTTGAAATGGAGGTGAAAGCCAACATTCCGTCCCATATATCCGTTGCAGGCCATAAAGCACATGTTGTGTATTCTGGTCAGGAGCGCACGTGCAATATTTGCAATGAGACAGGTCATTTCCGACAAGATTGTCCGCGCCGTGTTTTTGTTCTTCGGAACAATCTAACACAGCGTCAAAAACTGACCCTCAGCGATGTCTTACCAAATAGCACTTCCCTTCTTTCGGTTAACGACAGTGGTGCATGTACTTCTGCAGTGCCCGCCATAACTACTACGGAGTTCCCTCCCCTGAGCGTCATTACATCACACCCTTCTGTTCCCGATTGCGATCTCCAGAATAAGAAGCGACCGTTGGAAACGACCGATGACGGCTCGGACGGCGAGTCCGCCCGTCATTCGCCTTCCACCCGCAAGCAGAAGCAGTGTAATGCGGATGTGCTCGAGGAAACAAACAGTACATGTATTGACGTGACGACAGCCGCTGAGGCAACCCGGCCGCTGTCGGCGGCTGATCAGGTACAAACGGTCCACGGAGGGGACGCAGTAACGATTGTCGCGGAGACGGAAGAGGCGCACTCCGAAGCACAAGAGGTGACGGAGCGGAACCCAACTCAAGAACTTACAGACCCACAAACCGCCGACTCAGTCAGTGCTCTGGAGCTAGTGACGGAAGAACAAGGAAATGGCACTCGTAAAAAGGACGCTGTTGAGGCAGCTTCGGTCACAACGGTGGTAAAGATAGACAATCCGAATGACGGCGCGTTGAACCAAGATGTCCGAAGACGCCGACTCAAACCGCAACCTAATCTCAAAGCTTCCCGTAACCAAAGCAAACAACAACCAGCACAAGAGGAAGCGACGGCCAAGAACGTCTTGTATGAAATCATCACGGAAAGACCTAAGGAGGTACCTTCAAGTGACATTAGTGATGCAAAGCCCCTCGGTAAAACTAAAACCCGAGATGTTCGGAATCCTGCACCAAAATGAGGCTGTAAGATGAAAAAAAAAAAAAGGATTTTGTTGAACCAGTTTCATTTCTAATTGTACTACTGTCTTAGTCATATTTCAGAGGAACCAGATGAAGTGTTTACCGAGCTTCAAATACTGACTATTCTTTTAGATGTTTGTTTAAGCAGAGTCGTTTCTCCCTTCTAGAAGCTGCACATCTCTTTTTTTTTTTTTATTAATATTTTGTTATCTTTTTAATCACTTTTTTACTTTTTATGCAAACTCAATGTCCCAGGCATATACAATTACGACTATCAATATTAACAGGATTACATCCGTGACTAAAGTTACAGCGCTCAAGGATTATTTACATGAGTCAGGGACGGACATTGCTTTCCTACAGGAAGTAGTGCTGACTAATCTTACAGTGCCTGGATATTTGGCGATTTTAAATGTCTCACTTGACACCAACGTCGGTACAGCAATTTTAGTCAGGGAGGGGATTCCTGTCTCGGATATCGAGAGGTTGGACTCCGGCAGAGCGATAGGTATAAAAGTCTTTGGTTCTACCCTTATCAATCTGTATGCCCCTTCTGGCACATCCAATAGAATGGAAAGAGCACAGTTCTATAAAGAAGAAATCATTTATTTATTACGGAAAAACCCAAAAGATCTTATAATAGGCGGTGATTTTAATTGTGTGATAAATAAGAAAGACCAGGTTCCGAATTTTAATAACTGCATTGAACTGAAGCGTTTCGTCACTGTTTTACAGCTTAAAGATGCTTGGGAAATAATGTATCCCACATTTGTGGCATTTACATTCCTAGGTCCTCACTCACGTAGCAGGATCGACAGACTCTACATATCGCAAAGTCTAGTTAGCTCCTTCATTAAAGCAGAGACGATTCCAGTTTACTTTTCTGATCATAGCTCCGTGCTAGCTTCCATCAACCTTACTGCGCAACCCACTCGCCGTTTTAGAAGTTCATGGCACCTTAATACGTCACTGATGCAGGACGACGGATTAGAAGAAAGTTTGACAGAAGCGTGGTCATTGTGCCTCCGCTCTGCAGATAGACACGTCTCAGTACTAGACTGGTGGTGCAACAGGGCAAAGCCTAAACTGAGAAAAGTTCTCATCCAGTATAGTGTACAACGATCGAAAGACTTGAAAAATTCCATAGAATTTTATTATACCATGCTGCGAAATTTATATGAGCAGGCAAACACTTCCAACGTCCGTCTGGCAGATATCAAGCAAACTAAGGCCAAATTGCTCAGTCTTAAAAGACAGCAGATGGAGGGTCTGAAATTAAAATCCAAGGCTAAGACAGTCGTGGAGGATGAACATGCTTCCTTGTACCATCTACTGAAGCACGAAAGAAACAGGAGACGCACCTTCATTGATGGACTTCAGTCTGAAACTGGCGAGACACTCACGACTCAGAGAGACATCGTCAATGCGGTGCACAAATATTACGAAGACCTATACACTGCCAACCCGGTATGTGAAGAGTCCTTCGATGAGTTCCTTCTTTCCATAGCTCCACAGGTCTCGGACGAGGAAAACGAAGACCTTCTCGTTGAGTGTACTAACGAAGATATCCACAGAATCATCTGCAAATCTCCTCTGAGGAAATCGCCGGGACCGGATGGTTTGCCTGTTGAATTTTATAAACGATACTGGCCACTGATTGGTGACATGTTTACCCGAATGACGAACGAGGTGCTTCAGGGAAAGCATTTACCTGCTGTTTTTAAAGAGAGCACAATAGTACTAATCCCAAAAAATGCTGCAAAAAGAAACCTCAACAACTTTCGTCCTATCTCCCTGTTAAACTCCGATTATAAAATCATCGGCAGAATTTTAAACAACAGACTCTCACAGTTGGCCAAAAAGATAGTAAGTCCATACCAGTCCTGTGTGCCTACCAAGAGCATTTTCAAAAGCATAGCTGAATATAGAGATATAATTGCAATCACTGCTGTGACCACCATAAAATGTGCTATCATGTTTATTGACTTCCAGAAAGCATTTGATCGTGTGGATCATAGATTCCTTAGTGCCACACTGAACAAAATAGGTTTTAATGAGCGAGTCGTAAGTGTGATCAGAAATGTTGCAACAGGCATCAGCGCTTGTATATCAGTTAACTGCCAGAGGACAAAGCAGATTCAGATCAGGCGCGGCGTTCCTCAAGGAAGCCCCCTCTCCATGTTCCTATTCGTGCTTTCATTAGAACCTTTCCTCCGCAGTGTTCATGCCACTCTAACTGGCATCACATTATCTGGTCACCGAACAGTCATAAACGCCTATGCCGATGATGTCGGAGTCGTCCTGCGAAATCCCGACGACATTTTGAAATTGGAAACGCTAATTAAAAAGTACTGTAGAGTCTCCGGAGCAGGTGTCAACGCAAACAAAAGCAAACTCCTAAACCTGCGGGGTTTTCAACATACCACCTTAGCCTGGGCCACAATGGTCACCCAATGCAAAGCACTAGGAATAACACTGACACCTTGTCCGTTAAAAATGGCAGCTATCAATTGGAGAAATACGTCGGGACAACTTCTTGGAACAACAAGAGAAAACCTCCACCGTAACATGAACCAAGTTCAGAGGGTGATTTTCATTAACCACTGCATTCTCTCCAGGAGTTACTTTATAGCACAGATCTTCCCACTACCGAAAATGATTGGAAAAAAGATAATGTCTACCATTGCCAGCTATCTTTGGAGAGGGGATATATTCAGAGTCGACGCAAAAACTGCGACCTTAGATCCCAGGAATGGAGGTTTGGGGTTAGTTGACATCAGAAATAAGGCGTCTGCGCTTTTTATAAAAAGGACCGCCACTATCCTTAGCGACCACGCTGATAGCATTACAACTAAATTATTTGAAGTTGTCAGGCCTGCCAGTTTACAGGCGCCGGTGAATGTGCAAAAAATAAATAACCGGCTCCAGTACGTTCGTGTATATTTTGTGGAATTCAGCTATCTCGGCGGTGTCATCATCAACTCACGACGGATCACGGCCCGCGATATTCTGTGCCATCGAAAGAAAATGGAGGGGAGAAACAAATTGGAAAGTAAATACCCACACACTGATTGGGACGCCATATGGAAAAATATTAATATGCGTGGTCTACCATCGGACGTCAAGTCAGCGTGGTATAAAACAGTGAATGAGACCGTAAGCACCAATGAAAGGTTACATGCAATCGGCGTTAGCGACACGAACCTATGTCTCAAATGTAAATTGATCGACACGTTAGTGCACAGATTCACGTGCGGTGGCAATCTACAACTCTGTAATTGGATTAGGGAACAACTGGCTTTTCTTACGAGATCTTCGGTGGAAAATTTTCCCCCTGTTACATTCCTCAGGCCTCAGACTTGCTATTTTCCAGCAGCAAAAAACAACTCGGTCCATTGGTTAATGGGACACTATGTGAATTACGTAATTAATCACCTGGGAAATGACAATTCCACTGATTTTTACATGTACTTGAAGTGTGCTTTTTATAACGCCCTGAAATATAAAGACCACAAGAAAAACTACGGCAATATGCTTAAAATTGTATTCGAGCGACTGGGCATTGGTTGACAAGCCAACGAGATAAACAAAAATCGTTTATTTAAGCGAAACGACGCTTAAACAAAAACAATTGGGGAGAAGTACAATTTTACAGTTTCATATTACAATCACTTATCCTCTGCTGGCAAAGAACGCTATTTTGTTTATTGCACAGAAGAAGCCGAAGCCGAAAGCCAGTATCGCAGGGTTAAAGATAAATTGTTTTCTTATACATTCATTTTATGACTGAGAAGGAAGTCTCATTTGTTTCCATGGAAGGGAACATACTTTTTTATTATTATTATTAATCTCAAGAAGGAAAGGAGGCTATGGAATTAGTGCCTTAACATAAAATTCCTTCTTCACATTCCATGAAGATTTTTCTTTTACAATAAAAAAAATAACAAACAAACAAAAATAATAATAATAACAATAAAAAAATTAAACAGAAATTAAAAAAATAATATACAGGTTCAGGGTCCACTACTTCCTACAACTTTATTATATATTACAAAGAAGTATGCTAGGTTGCCGCGAAGCAGTGGATGAGGGAAAAAAAAAAAAAAGCACTAAAGCTATAACCTTCAATCTCTATTGCCTCGGCATGACATAAATTTTTTGTTTCAAGTGAAGCATCTTTTGGTTCAGGATTTCGAAGGCAAAACAGCATATATCTACGTATACACAAGATGTAAAATTTCTTATTGAAAACTATGATAAAGACACGCCTCAGCAACAGGACTGGGTGGAGACATCGCGGCCAGGCCTCGAGATTTTGACCCCTGCCCGCTTTGCCTCCGCCTGCCTCATGCTGCTTATATAAAAAAAAAAAAAAAAAAAAAAAAAAAATGGATAAGGCGTCGGTAAAAAAAAAAAAAAAAAGTGGTTAGGACATTGCGTTGTGGCCGCAATAACCCAGGTTCGTATCCTGGTCACGGCACTTTTTAAAGTTTTGCCTCGCTGTCGCTGCAATGACGATAGTGACCCACTGTTTGAAAACACTGTGCCCTCTTGATTTTTCGCTCATGTTCCGCGGGCTGCAGGTGCCAGTTATCAACACGCAAAAAAAAAAAAAAAAAAAAAAAGTGGTAGAGCACTGGACTAGTAAACCAGGGGTCGTGAGTTCCCACCCTCAGAGGAGGAAGACGAATTAAAAAAAAAAAAAAAAAAAAAAAAAAAAAAAAAAAAAAAAAAAAGGCTAGGATACCTGGCTCTCACCCAGGAGGCCCGGGTTCGATTCCCGGTACCGGAAACGTGAGTTTTTGTTGCTCCTCTAATGCGACTTGTCTAAAAAAAAAAAAAAAAAAAAAAGTGGTTAAGGCGTCTGACTAGAAATCAGATTCCCTCTGGGAGCGTAGGTTCGAGTCCTACCGACTGCGTCGGATTTTTCTTTTCTTGTTTTGGAAGAAGAAGCAGAAAATATCGCGTTTTGGTACCTCGCCACACCTCACCTCTCACAGCCGTTTATAGTGCCTGTCCTTTAGATAAGGGCGATTTCCAAGCGTCAGCTTTCGCGTCAGCCGAGCAAAGTCGGGACAAGTCGGGACATACTACAGGATGGTGCAACGACGAAAAAAAAAAACCTTAATTTAACAGCAGGAGCCCACATAATGATACGGAAAAATTAGCGCCACTTGCGGTGGCCGGGAATCGTACCCGGATCAACTGCTTGGAAGGCAACTATGCTCAACAGTACAACACCACCGCACTGCCGCTGCTCGCAACGCCGCGCTGTGTCGGCTTCCCGCCCGCCCACAGCGGCCCACGGCTATAGGAGCTGCAGGCGCATTACGAGGTAGGAGGGTGCATCCACACGCATTCGGGCAGCGCCTCCAAGCACGCTACGTCTTTGGGCAAGACTCGTCGCCGCTGACGCAAGGTTACTCACACGATAGTGATGAACGGTCGTTTTAAGGCAGTGTAGTGGGGGACTTCGCGAGTTTAGCCCCTTTTTCGACGTCGCTGGGTGGCAATCCCAGTTTCCCTGCCGACAGCTGCTTGGAAAGCACGGGTAGCTTGTCGAGCATCTGTAGTTGAGTGGTTTGTGACTCAGTAGTGCAGTAGGCAGCGCCTAAGTCTCATAATCTTAAGGTATGCCGGCACGATTCCCGGTCGATGCATTATTTTGCTCTTGTGGCAACAATGCTGCCGCGCGGATTGCTCGCTTGAGATGGGTCAGCCTCAGGATCTTATAGCTGTATAGCTGCGGCTGCAGTTTAATCTAGAGAGTCGGGACAGCACGTGTAGCAAGACAACAGATTCTTCAGAAAGCGCAAACTGTCTATCTCTAATATGTGAGACTTACCGAGTTTCGTACGTGTAGCAAGACAATAGATCCTTCAGAAAGCGCAAACTGTCTTTCTCTAAAATGTGAGACTTAGCGAGTTTCCTTCGAGGACGTCTCCGGCGTGCCTCGGTAGCGCAGTAGGCAGCGCGTAAGTCTCATAATCTTAAGGTCGTGAGTTCGATCCTCACCTGGGGCATTTAATTTTCTGTACATCATGGCTGCATTAAGGGCGTTGCTGTTGCTAGGGAACGAACTTAACTGTTGTCCGTTATCCACACGGAGTCCACGCCTCAGCGTCAAAATGTTTACTTCCAATTATGACGACGTAACAACTTTGATATTTCTCCTCCGTGTTACAAACAAAATGCGATGCACACAGCAATGGACAGTCAATTTTGAACTGTGCGCCATGCCGGTCTGTAGGCGCGGATATGATCGCAAGCAGAGAACAGCACTGAGTCCAGATTCAGCACAAAATACAATAAGAGACGGAGTAAATCTCACCGCTGTAGAGCAAGTCCTGTGTGGTCTAGTGGCTAGGATACCTGGCTTTCACTCAACAGGTCCGGCTTCGATTCCCGGTACCGGAACGGAACTATTTGCGCACACAACGCTCCATGTTTTGGTCTTCGAACTGTCGTTGGTCGCCCTTCTTCCTTGGCTTCAACCGAACGCAATCGGGGAAAGCAGGCACGTGATGCAGTTACTGTCAGCACCGGAATAAAGGGAGAAGAGGCACTGGTCCGCTGTTGGGCTGCTACCAGCGTCAGTGAGTAGTCGGTGCAGTCGCCAGTAGCGCCAGAAGCCTACACACACCTTCCACTTAATCACGTTGCTTGAAACCGCTCCAACCACGACAAGCGAAAGCCCGGATAGCTCAGTCGGTAGAGCATTAGGCTTTTAACCTAAGGGTCCAGGGTTCGAGTCCCTGTCCGGGCGAAGATTTTAACGCTTCCATAATGGCTCGTCTCGTAGCGATAGTAGCCCTGTCGTAATCAGTGCACGGTTTTACGTTTCCTGTCGGCATTCTGCGCAGACGCAACCGGTTGGGTTTTTCACGATTCGAGGGGCACCTGTTGGACAAGCAGTCGTGGCCGAGTGGTTAGGGCGTCTGACTAGAAATCAGATTCCCTCTGGGAGCGTAGGTTCGAGTCCTACCGACTGCGTCGGATTTTTCTTTTCTTGTTTTGGAAGAAGAAGCAGAAAATATCGCGTTTTGGTACCTCGCCACACCTCACCTCTCACAGCCGTTTATAGTGCCTGTCCTTTAGATAAGGGCGATTTCCAAGCGTCAGCTTTCGCGTCAGCCGAGCAAAGTCGGGTCAAGTCGGGACATACTACAGGATGGTGCAACGACGAAAAAAAAAAACCTTAATTTAACAGCAGGAGCCCACATAATGATACGGAAAAATTAGCGCCACTTGCGGTGGCCGGGAATCGTACCCGGATCAACTGCTTGGAAGGCAACTATGCTCAACAGTACAACACCACCGCACTGCCGCTGCTCGCAACGCCGCGCTGTGTCGGCTTCCCGCCCGCCCACAGCGGCCCACGGCTATAGGAGCTGCAGGCGCATTACGAGGTAGGAGGGTGCATCCACACGCATTCGGGCAGCGCCTCCAAGCACGCTACGTCTTTGGGCAAGACTCGTCGCCGCTGACGCAAGGTTACTCACACGATAGTGATGAACGGTCGTTTTAAGGCAGTGTAGTGGGGGACTTCGCGAGTTTAGCCCCTTTTTCGACGTCGCTGGGTGGCAATCCCAGTTTCCCTGCCGACAGCTGCTTGGAAAGCACGGGTAGCTTGTCGAGCATCTGTAGTTGAGTGGTTTGTGACTCAGTAGTGCAGTAGGCAGCGCCTAAGTCTCATAATCTTAAGGTATGCCGGCACGATTCCCGGTCGATGCATTATTTTGCTCTTGTGGCAACAATGCTGCCGCGCGGATTGCTCGCTTGAGATGGGTCAGCCTCAGGATCTTATAGCTGTATAGCTGCGGCTGCAGTTTAATCTAGAGAGTCGGGACAGCACGTGTAGCAAGACAACAGATTCTTCAGAAAGCGCAAACTGTCTATCTCTAATATGTGAGACTTACCGAGTTTCGTACGTGTAGCAAGACAATAGATCCTTCAGAAAGCGCAAACTGTCTTTCTCTAAAATGTGAGACTTAGCGAGTTTCCTTCGAGGACGTCTCCGGCGTGCCTCGGTAGCGCAGTAGGCAGCGCGTAAGTCTCATAATCTTAAGGTCGTGAGTTCGATCCTCACCTGGGGCATTTAATTTTCTGTACATCATGGCTGCATTAAGGGCGTTGCTGTTGCTAGGGAACGAACTTAACTGTTGTCCGTTATCCACACGGAGTCCACGCCTCAGCGTCAAAATGTTTACTTCCAATTATGACGACGTAACAACTTTGATATTTCTCCTCCGTGTTACAAACAAAATGCGATGCACACAGCAATGGACAGTCAATTTTGAACTGTGCGCCATGCCGGTCTGTAGGCGCGGATATGATCGCAAGCAGAGAACAGCACTGAGTCCAGATTCAGCACAAAATACAATAAGAGACGGAGTAAATCTCACCGCTGTAGAGCAAGTCCTGTGTGGTCTAGTGGCTAGGATACCTGGCTTTCACTCAACAGGTCCGGCTTCGATTCCCGGTACCGGAACGGAACTATTTGCGCACACAACGCTCCATGTTTTGGTCTTCGAACTGTCGTTGGTCGCCCTTCTTCCTTGGCTTCAACCGAACGCAATCGGGGAAAGCAGGCACGTGATGCAGTTACTGTCAGCACCGGAATAAAGGGAGAAGAGGCACTGGTCCGCTGTTGGGCTGCTACCAGCGTCAGTGAGTAGTCGGTGCAGTCGCCAGTAGCGCCAGAAGCCTACACACACCTTCCACTTAATCACGTTGCTTGAAACCGCTCCAACCACAACAAGCGAAAGCCCGGATAGCTCAGTCGGTAGAGCATTAGGCTTTTAACCTAAGGGTCCAGGGTTCGAGTCCCTGTCCGGGCGAAGATTTTAACGCTTCCATAATGGCTCGTCTCGTAGCGATAGTAGCCCTGTCGTAATCAGTGCACGGTTTTACGTTTCCTGTCGGCATTCTGCGCAGACGCAACCGGTTGGGTTTTTCACGATTCGAGGGGCACCTGTTGGACAAGCAGTCGTGGCCGAGTGGTTAAGGCGTCTGACTAGAAATCAGATTCCCTCTGGGAGCGTAGGTTCGAGTCCTACCGACTGCGTCGGATTTTTCTTTTCTTGTTTCGGAAGAAGAAGCAGAAAATATCGCGTTTTGGTACCTCGCCACACCTCACCTCTCACAGCCGTTTATAGTGCCTGTCCTTTAGATAAGGGCGATTTCCAAGCGTCAGCTTTCGCGTCAGCCGAGCAAAGTCGGGTCAAGTCGGGACATACTACAGGATGGTGCAACGACGAAAAAAAAAAACCTTAATTTAACAGCAGGAGCCCACATAATGATACGGAAAAATTAGCGCCACTTGCGGTGGCCGGGAATCGTACCCGGATCAACTGCTTGGAAGGCAACTATGCTCAACAGTACAACACCACCGCACTGCCGCTGCTCGCAACGCCGCGCTGTGTCGGCTTCCCGCCCGCCCACAGCGGCCCACGGCTATAGGAGCTGCAGGCGCATTACGAGGTAGGAGGGTGCATCCACACGCATTCGGGCAGCGCCTCCAAGCACGCTACGTCTTTGGGCAAGACTCGTCGCCGCTGACGCAAGGTTACTCACACGATAGTGATGAACGGTCGTTTTAAGGCAGTGTAGTGGGGGACTTCGCGAGTTTAGCCCCTTTTTCGACGTCGCTGGGTGGCAATCCCAGTTTCCCTGCCGACAGCTGCTTGGAAAGCACGGGTAGCTTGTCGAGCATCTGTAGTTGAGTGGTTTGTGACTCAGTAGTGCAGTAGGCAGCGCCTAAGTCTCATAATCTTAAGGTATGCCGGCACGATTCCCGGTCGATGCATTATTTTGCTCTTGTGGCAACAATGCTGCCGCGCGGATTGCTCGCTTGAGATGGGTCAGCCTCAGGACCTTATAGCTGTATAGCTGCGGCTGCAGTTTAATCTAGAGAGTCGGGACAGCACGTGTAGCAAGACAACAGATTCTTCAGAAAGCGCAAACTGTCTATCTCTAATATGTGAGACTTACCGAGTTTCGTACGTGTAGCAAGACAATAGATCCTTCAGAAAGCGCAAACTGTCTTTCTCTAAAATGTGAGACTTAGCGAGTTTCCTTCGAGGACGTCTCCGGCGTGCCTCGGTAGCGCAGTAGGCAGCGCGTAAGTCTCATAATCTTAAGGTCGTGAGTTCGATCCTCACCTGGGGCATTTAATTTTCTGTACATCATGGCTGCATTAAGGGCGTTGCTGTTGCTAGGGAACGAACTTAACTGTTGTCCGTTTTCCACACGGAGTCCACGCCTCAGCGTCAAAATGTTTACTTCCAATTATGACGACGTAACAACTTTGATATTTCTCCTCCGTGTTACAAACAAAATGCGATGCACACAGCAATGGACAGTCAATTTTGAACTGTGCGCCATGCCGGTCTGTAGGCGCGGATATGATCGCAAGCAGAGAACAGCACTGAGTCCAGATTCAGCACAAAATACAATAAGAGACGGAGTAAATCTCACCGCTGTAGAGCAAGTCCTGTGTGGTCTAGTGGCTAGGATACCTGGCTTTCACTCAACAGGTCCGGCTTCGATTCCCGGTACCGGAACGGAACTATTTGCGCACACAACGCTCCATGTTTTGGTCTTCGAACTGTCGTTGGTCGCCCTTCTTCCTTGGCTTCAACCGAACGCAATCGGGGAAAGCAGGCACGTGATGCAGTTACTGTCAGCACCGGAATAAAGGGAGAAGAGGCACTGGTCCGCTGTTGGGCTGCTACCAGCGTCAGTGAGTAGTCGGTGCAGTCGCCAGTAGCGCCAGAAGCCTACACACACCTTCCACTTAATCACGTTGCTTGAAACCGCTCCAACCACAACAAGCGAAAGCCCGGATAGCTCAGTCGGTAGAGCATTATGCTTTTAACCTAAGGGTCCAGGGTTCGAGTCCCTGTCCGGGCGAAGATTTTAACGCTTCCATAATGGCTCGTCTCGTAGCGATAGTAGCCCTGTCGTAATCAGTGCACGGTTTTACGTTTCCTGTCGGCATTCTGCGCAGACGCAACCGGTTGGGTTTTTCACGATTCGAGGGGCACATGTTGGACAAGCAGTCGTGGCCGAGTGGTTAAGGCGTCTGACTAGAAATCAGATTCCCTCTGGGATCGTAGGTTCGAGTCCTGCCGACTGCGTCGGATTTTTCTTTTCTTGTTTTGGAAGAAGAAGCAGAAAATATCGCGTTTTGGTACCTCGCCACACCTCACTTCTCACAGCCGTTTATAGTGCCTGTCCTTTAGATAAGGGCGATTTCCAAGCGTCAGCTTTCGCGTCAGCCGAGTAAAGTCGGGACAAGTCGCGACATACTACAGGATGGTGCAACGACGAAAAAAAAAAAAACCTTAATTTAACAGCAGGAGCCCACATAATGATACGGAAAAATTAGCGCCACTTGCGGTGGCCGGGAATCGTACCCGGATCAACTGCTTGGAAGGCAACTATGCTCAACAGTACAACACCACCGCACTGCCGCTGCTCGCAACGCCGCGCTGTGTCGGCTTCCCGCCCGCCCACAGCGGCCCACGGCTATAGGAGCTGCAGGCGCATTACGAGGTAGGAGGGTGCATCCACACGCATTCGGGCAGCGCCTCCAAGCACGCTACGTCTTTGGGCAAGACTCGTCGCCGCTGACGCAAGGTTACTCACACGATAGTGATGAACGGTCGTTTTAAGGCAGTGTAGTGGGGGACTTCGCGAGTTTAGCCCCTTTTTCGACGTCGCTGGGTGGCAATCCCAGTTTCCCTGCCGACAGCTGCTTGGAAAGCACGGGTAGCTTGTCGAGCATCTGTAGTTGAGTGGTTTGTGACTCAGTAGTGCAGTAGGCAGCGCCTAAGTCTCATAATCTTAAGGTATGCCGGCACGATTCCCGGTCGATGCATTATTTTGCTCTTGTGGCAACAATGCTGCCGCGCGGATTGCTCGCTTGAGATGGGTCAAACTCAGGACCTTATAGCTGTATAGCTGCGGCTGCAGTTTAATCTAGAGAGTCGGGACAGCACGTGTAGCAAGACAACAGATTCTTCAGAAAGCGCAAACTGTCTATCTCTAATATGTGAGACTTACCGAGTTTCGTACGTGTAGCAAGACAATAGATCCTTCAGAAAGCGCAAACTGTCTTTCTCTAAAATGTGAGACTTAGCGAGTTTCCTTCGAGGACGTCTCCGGCGTGCCTCGGTAGCGCAGTAGGCAGCGCGTAAGTCTCATAATCTTAAGGTCGTGAGTTCGATCCTCACCTGGGGCATTTAATTTTCTGTACATCATGGCTGCATTAAGGGCGTTGCTGTTGCTAGGGAACGAACTTAACTGTTGTCCGTTATCCACACGGAGTCCACGCCTCAGCGTCAAAATGTTTACTTCCAATTATGACGACGTAACAACTTTGATATTTCTCCTCCGTGTTACAAACAAAATGCGATGCACACAGCAATGGACAGTCAATTTTGAACTGTGCGCCATGCCGGTCTGTAGGCGCGGATATGATCGCAAGCAGAGAACAGCACTGAGTCCAGATTCAGCACAAAATACAATAAGAGACGGAGTAAATCTCACCGCTGTAGAGCAAGTCCTGTGTGGTCTAGTGGCTAGGATACCTGGCTTTCACTCAACAGGTCCGGCTTCGATTCCCGGTACCGGAACGGAACTATTTGCGCACACAACGCTCCATGTTTTGGTCTTCGAACTGTCGTTGGTCGCCCTTCTTCCTTGGCTTCAACCGAACGCAATCGGGGAAAGCAGGCACGTGATGCAGTTACTGTCAGCACCGGAATAAAGGGAGAAGAGGCACTGGTCCGCTGTTGGGCTGCTACCAGCGTCAGTGAGTAGTCGGTGCAGTCGCCAGTAGCGCCAGAAGCCTACACACACCTTCCACTTAATCACGTTGCTTGAAACCGCTCCAACCACAACAAGCGAAAGCCCGGATAGCTCAGTCGGTAGAGCATTAGGCTTTTAACCTAAGGGTCCAGGGTTCGAGTCCCTGTCCGGGCGAAGATTTTAACGCTTCCATAATGGCTCGTCTCGTAGCGATAGTAGCCCTGTCGTAATCAGTGCACGGTTTTACGTTTCCTGTCGGCATTCTGCGCAGACGCAACCGGTTGGGTTTTTCACGATTCGAGGGGCACCTGTTGGACAAGCAGTCGTGGCCGAGTGGTTAGGGCGTCTGACTAGAAATCAGATTCCCTCTGGGAGCGTAGGTTCGAGTCCTACCGACTGCGTCGGATTTTTCTTTTCTTGTTTTGGAAGAAGAAGCAGAAAATATCGCGTTTTGGTACCTCGCCACACCTCACTTCTCACAGCCGTTTATAGTGCCTGTCCTTTAGATAAGGGCGATTTCCAAGCGTCAGCTTTCGCGTCAGCCGAGCAAAGTCGGGACAAGTCGGGACATACTACAGGATGGTGCAACGACGAAAAAAAAAAAAAACCTTAATTTAACAGCAGGAGCCCACATAATGATACGGAAAAATTAGCGCCACTTGCGGTGGCCGGGAATCGTACCCGGATCAACTGCTTGGAAGGCAACTATGCTCAACAGTACAACACCACCGCACTGCCGCTGCTCGCAACGCCGCGCTGTGTCGGCTTCCCGCCCGCCCACAGCGGCCCACGGCTATAGGAGCTGCAGGCGCATTACGAGGTAGGAGGGTGCATCCACACGCATTCGGGCAGCGCCTCCAAGCACGCTACGTCTTTGGGCAAGACTCGTCGCCGCTGACGCAAGGTTACTCACACGATAGTGATGAACGGTCGTTTTAAGGCAGTGTAGTGGGGGACTTCGCGAGTTTAGCCCCTTTTTCGACGTCGCTGGGTGGCAATCCCAGTTTCCCTGCCGACAGCTGCTTGGAAAGCACGGGTAGCTTGTCGAGCATCTGTAGTTGAGTGGTTTGTGACTCAGTAGTGCAGTAGGCAGCGCCTAAGTCTCATAATCTTAAGGTATGCCGGCACGATTCCCGGTCGATGCATTATTTTGCTCTTGTGGCAACAATGCTGCCGCGCGGATTGCTCGCTTGAGATGGGTCAGCCTCAGGACCTTATAGCTGTATAGCTGCGGCTGCAGTTTAATCTACAGAGTCGGGACAGCACGTGTAGCAAGACAACAGATTCTTCAGAAAGCGCAAACTGTCTATCTCTAATATGTGAGACTTACCGAGTTTCGTACGTGTAGCAAGACAATAGATCCTTCAGAAAGCGCAAACTGTCTTTCTCTAAAATGTGAGACTTAGCGAGTTTCCTTCGAGGACGTCTCCGGCGTGCCTCGGTAGCGCAGTAGGCAGCGCGTAAGTCTCATAATCTTAAGGTCGTGAGTTCGATCCTCACCTGGGGCATTTAATTTTCTGTACATCATGACTGCGTTGCTGTTGCTAGGGAACGAACTTAACTGTTGTCCGTTATCCACACGGAGTCCACGCCTCAGCGTCAAAATGTTTACTTCCAATTATGACGACGTAACAACTTTGATATTTCTCCTCCGTGTTACAAACAAAATGCGGTGCACACAGCAATGGACAGTCAATTTTGAACTGTGCGCCATGCCGGTCTGTAGGCGCGGATATGATCGCAAGCAGAGAACAGCACTGAGTCCAGATTCAGCACAAAATACAATAAGAGACGGAGTAAATCTCACCGCTGTAGAGCAAGTCCTGTGTGGTCTAGTGGCTGGGATACCTGGCTTTCACTCAACAGGTCCGGCTTCGATTCCCGGTACCGGAACGGAACTATTTGCGCACACAACGCTCCATGTTTTGGTCTTCGAACTGTCGTTGGTCGCCCTTCTTCCTTGGCTTCAACCGAACGCAATCGGGGAAAGCAGGCACGTGATGCAGTTACTGTCAGCACCGGAATAAAGGGAGAAGAGGCACTGGTCCGCTGTTGGGCTGCTACCAGCGTCAGTGAGTAGTCGGTGCAGTCGCCAGTAGCGCCAGAAGCCTACACACACCTTCCACTTAATCACGTTGCTTGAAACCGCTCCAACCACAACAAGCGAAAGCCCGGATAGCTCAGTCGGTAGAGCATTATGCTTTTAACCTAAGGGTCCAGGGTTCGAGTCCCTGTCCGGGCGAAGATTTTAACGCTTCCATAATGGCTCGTCTCGTAGCGATAGTAGCCCTGTCGTAATCAGTGCACGGTTTTACGTTTCCTGTCGGCATTCTGCGCAGACGCAACCGGTTGGGTTTTTCACGATTCGAGGGGCACCTGTTGGACAAGCAGTCGTGGCCGAGTGGTTAAGGCGTCTGACTAGAAATCAGATTCCCTCTGGGATCGTAGGTTCGAGTCCTACCGACTGCGTCGGATTTTTCTTTTCTTGTTTTGGAAGAAGAAGCAGAAAATATCGCGTTTTGGTACCTCGCCACACCTCACCTCTCACAGCTGTTTATAGTGCCTGTCCTTTAGATAAGGGCGATTTCCAAGCGTCAGCTTTCGCGTCAGCCGAGCAAAGTCGGGACAAGTCGGGACATACTACAGGATGGTGCAACGACGAAAAAAAAAAAAAAAAACCTTAATTTAACAGCAGGAGCCCACATAATGATACGGAAAAATTAGCGCCACTTGCGGTGGCCGGGAATCGTACCCGGATCAACTGCTTGGAAGGCAACTATGCTCAACAGTACAACACCACCGCACTGCCGCTGCTCGCAACGCCGCGCTGTGTCGGCTTCCCGCCCGCCCACAGCGGCCCACGGCTATAGGAGCTGCAGGCGCATTACGAGGTAGGAGGGTGCATCCACACGCATTCGGGCAGCGCCTCCAAGCACGCTACGTCTTTGGGCAAGACTCGTCGCCGCTGACGCAAGGTTACTCACACGATAGTGATGAACGGTCGTTTTAAGGCAGTGTAGTGGGGGACTTCGCGAGTTTAGCCCCTTTTTCGACGTCGCTGGGTGGCAATCCCAGTTTCCCTGCCGACAGCTGCTTGGAAAGCACGGGTAGCTTGTCGAGCATCTGTAGTTGAGTGGTTTGTGACTCAGTAGTGCAGTAGGCAGCGCCTAAGTCTCATAATCTTAAGGTATGCCGGCACGATTCCCGGTCGATGCATTATTTTGCTCTTGTGGCAACAATGCTGCCGCGCGGATTGCTCGCTTGAGATGGGTCAGCCTCAGGACCTTATAGCTGTATAGCTGCGGCTGCAGTTTAATCTAGAGAGTCGGGACAGCACGTGTAGCAAGACAACAGATTCTTCAGAAAGCGCAAACTGTCTATCTCTAATATGTGAGACTTACCGAGTTTCGTACGTGTAGCAAGACAATAGATCCTTCAGAAAGCGCAAACTGTCTTTCTCTAAAATGTGAGACTTAGCGAGTTTCCTTCGAGGACGTCTCCGGCGTGCCTCGGTAGCGCAGTAGGCAGCGCGTAAGTCTCATAATCTTAAGGTCGTGAGTTCGATCCTCACCTGGGGCATTTAATTTTCTGTACATCATGACTGCGTTGCTGTTGCTAGGGAACGAACTTAACTGTTGTCCGTTATCCACACGGAGTCCACGCCTCAGCGTCAAAATGTTTACTTCCAATTATGACGACGTAACAACTTTGATATTTCTCCTCCGTGTTACAAACAAAATGCGATGCACACAGCAATGGACAGTCAATTTTGAACTGTGCGCCATGCCGGTCTGTAGGCGCGGATATGATCGCAAGCAGAGAACAGCACTGAGTCCAGATTCAGCACAAAATACAATAAGAGACGGAGTAAATCTCACCGCTGTAGAGCAAGTCCTGTGTGGTCTAGTGGCTAGGATACCTGGCTTTCACTCAACAGGTCCGGCTTCGATTCCCGGTACCGGAACGGAACTATTTGCGCACACAACGCTCCATGTTTTGGTCTTCGAACTGTCGTTGGTCGCCCTTCTTCCTTGGCTTCAACCGAACGCAATCGGGGAAAGCAGGCACGTGATGCAGTTACTGTCAGCACCGGAATAAAGGGAGAAGAGGCACTGGTCCGCTGTTGGGCTGCTACCAGCGTCAGTGAGTAGTCGGTGCAGTCGCCAGTAGCGCCAGAAGCCTACACACACCTTCCACTTAATCACGTTGCTTGAAACCGCTCCAACCACAACAAGCGAAAGCCCGGATAGCTCAGTCGGTAGAGCATTAGGCTTTTAACCTAAGGGTCCAGGGTTCGAGTCCCTGTCCGGGCGAAGATTTTAACGCTTCCATAATGGCTCGTCTCGTAGCGATAGTAGCCCTGTCGTAATCAGTGCACGGTTTTACGTTTCCTGTCGGCATTCTGCGCAGACGCAACCGGTTGGGTTTTTCACGATTCGAGGGGCACCTGTTGGACAAGCAGTCGTGGCCGAGTGGTTAAGGCGTCTGACTAGAAATCAGATTCCCTCTGGGAGCGTAGGTTCGAGTCCTACCGACTGCGTCGGATTTTTCTTTTCTTGTTTTGGAAGAAGAAGCAGAAAATATCGCGTTTTGGTACCTCGCCACACCTCACCTCTCACAGCCGTTTATAGTGCCTGTCCTTTAGATAAGGGCGATTTCCAAGCGTCAGCTTTCGCGTCAGCCGAGCAAAGTCGGGACAAGTCGGGACATACTACAGGATGGTGCAACGACGAAAAAAAAAAAAACCTTAATTTAACAGCAGGAGCCCACATAATGATACGGAAAAATTAGCGCCACTTGCGGTGGCCGGGAATCGTACCCGGATCAACTGCTTGGAAGGCAACTATGCTCAACAGTACACCACCACCGCACTGCCGCTGCTCGCAACGCCGCGCTGTGTCGGCTTCCCGCCCGCCCACAGCGGCCCACGGCTATAGGAGCTGCAGGCGCATTACGAGGTAGGAGGGTGCATCCACACGCATTCGGGCAGCGCCTCCAAGCACGCTACGTCTTTGGGCAAGACTCGTCGCCGCTGACGCAAGGTTACTCACACGATAGTGATGAACGGTCGTTTTAAGGCAGTGTAGTGGGGGACTTCGCGAGTTTAGCCCCTTTTTCGACGTCGCTGGGTGGCAATCCCAGTTTCCCTGCAGACAGCTGCTTGGAAAGCACGGGTAGCTTGTCGAGCATCTGTAGTTGAGTGGTTTGTGACTCAGTAGTGCAGTAGGCAGCGCCTAAGTCTCATAATCTTAAGGTATGCCGGCACGATTCCCGGTCGATGCATTATTTTGCTCTTGTGGCAACAATGCTGCCGCGCGGATTGCTCGCTTGAGATGGGTCAGCCTCAGGACCTTATAGCTGTATAGCTGCGGCTGCAGTTTAATCTAGAGAGTCGGGACAGCACGTGTAGCAAGACAACAGATTCTTCAGAAAGCGCAAACTGTCTATCTCTAATATGTGAGACTTACCGAGTTTCGTACGTGTAGCAAGACAATAGATCCTTCAGAAAGCGCAAACTGTCTTTCTCTAAAATGTGAGACTTAGCGAGTTTCCTTCGAGGACGTCTCCGGCGTGCCTCGGTAGCGCAGTAGGCAGCGCGTAAGTCTCATAATCTTAAGGTCGTGAGTTCGATCCTCACCTGGGGCATTTAATTTTCTGTACATCATGACTGCGTTGCTGTTGCTAGGGAACGAACTTAACTGTTGTCCGTTATCCACACGGAGTCCACGCCTCAGCGTCAAAATGTTTACTTCCAATTATGACGACGTAACAACTTTGATATTCCCCCTTCGTGTTACAAACAAAATGCGATGCACACAGCAATGGACAGTCAATTTTGAACTGTGCGCCATGCCGGTCTGTAGGCGCGGATATGATCGCAAGCAGAGAACAGCACTGAGTCCAGATTCAGCACAAAATACAATAAGAGACGGAGTAAATCTCACCGCTGTAGAGCAAGTCCTGTGTGGTCTAGTGGCTAGGATACCTGGCTTTCACTCAACAGGTCCGGCTTCGATTCCCGGTACCGGAACGGAACTATTTGCGCACACAACGCTCCATGTTTTGGTCTTCGAACTGTCGTTGGTCGCCCTTCTTCCTTGGCTTCAACCGAACGCAATCGGGGAAAGCAGGCACGTGATGCAGTTACTGTCAGCACCGGAATAAAGGGAGAAGAGGCACTGGTCCGCTGTTGGGCTGCTACCAGCGTCAGTGAGTAGTCGGTGCAGTCGCCAGTAGCGCCAGAAGCCTACACACACCTTCCACTTAATCACGTTGCTTGAAACCGCTCCAACCACAACAAGCGAAAGCCCGGATAGCTCAGTCGGTAGAGCATTATGCTTTTAACCTAAGGGTCCAGGGTTCGAGTCCCTGTCCGGGCGAAGATTTTAACGCTTCCATAATGGCTCGTCTCGTAGCGATAGTAGCCCTGTCGTAATCAGTGCACGGTTTTACGTTTCCTGTCGGCATTCTGCGCAGACGCAACCGGTTGGGTTTTTCACGATTCGAGGGGCACCTGTTGGACAAGCAGTCGTGGCCGAGTGGTTAGGGCGTCTGACTAGAAATCAGATTCCCTCTGGGAGCGTAGGTTCGAGTCCTACCGACTGCGTCGGATTTTTCTTTTCTTGTTTTGGAAGAAGAAGCAGAAAATATCGCGTTTTGGTACCTCGCCACACCTCACTTCTCACAGCCGTTTATAGTGCCTGTCCTTTAGATAAGGGCGATTTCCAAGCGTCAGCTTTCGCGTCAGCCGAGCAAAGTCGGGACAAGTCGGGACATACTACAGGATGGTGCAACGACGAAAAAAAAAAAAACCTTAATTTAACAGCAGGAGCCCACATAATGATACGGAAAAATTAGCGCCACTTGCGGTGGCCGGGAATCGTACCCGGATCAACTGCTTGGAAGGCAACTATGCTCAACAGTACACCACCACCGCACTGCCGCTGCTCGCAACGCCGCGCTGTGTCGGCTTCCCGCCCGCCCACAGCGGCCCACGGCTACAGGAGCTGCAGGCGCATTACGAGGTAGGAGGGTGCATCCACACGCATTCGGGCAGCGCCTCCAAGCACGCTACGTCTTTGGGCAAGACTCGTCGCCGCTGACGCAAGGTTACTCACACGATAGTGATGAACGGTCGTTTTAAGGCAGTGTAGTGGGGGACTTCGCGAGTTTAGCCCCTTTTTCGACGTCGCTGGGTGGCAATCCCAGTTTCCCTGCCGACAGCTGCTTGGAAAGCACGGGTAGCTTGTCGAGCAT
Source organism: Schistocerca gregaria (assembly GCF_023897955.1). Classification (NCBI taxonomy): domain Eukaryota; kingdom Metazoa; phylum Arthropoda; class Insecta; order Orthoptera; family Acrididae; genus Schistocerca; species Schistocerca gregaria. The sequence goes on from NW_026061817.1 coordinate 227,937, forward strand.
CTGTAGTTGAGTGGTTTGTGACTCAGTAGTGCAGTAGGCAGCGCCTAAGTCTCATAATCTTAAGGTATGCCGGCACGATTCCCGGTCGATGCATTATTTTGCTCTTGTGGCAACAATGCTGCCGCGCGGATTGCTCGCTTGAGATGGGTCAGCCTCAGGACCTTATAGCTGTATAGCTGCGGCTGCAGTTTAATCTACAGAGTCGGGACAGCACGTGTAGCAAGACAACAGATTCTTCAGAAAGCGCAAACTGTCTATCTCTAATATGTGAGACTTACCGAGTTTCGTACGTGTAGCAAGACAATAGATCCTTCAGAAAGCGCAAACTGTCTTTCTCTAAAATGTGAGACTTAGCGAGTTTCCTTCGAGGACGTCTCCGGCGTGCCTCGGTAGCGCAGTAGGCAGCGCGTAAGTCTCATAATCTTAAGGTCGTGAGTTCGATCCTCACCTGGGGCAATTAATTTTCTGTACATCATGACTGCGTTGCTGTTGCTAGGGAACGAACTTAACTGTTGTCCGTTATCCACACGGAGTCCACGCCTCAGCGTCAAAATGTTTACTTCCAATTATGACGACGTAACAACTTTGATATTTCTCCTCCGTGTTACAAACAAAATGCGATGCACACAGCAATGGACAGTCAATTTTGAACTGTGCGCCATGCCGGTCTGTAGGCGCGGATATGATCGCAAGCAGAGAACAGCACTGAGTCCAGATTCAGCACAAAATACAATAAGAGACGGAGTAAATCTCACCGCTGTAGAGCAAGTCCTGTGTGGTCTAGTGGCTAGGATACCTGGCTTTCACTCAACAGGTCCGGCTTCGATTCCCGGTACCGGAACGGAACTATTTGCGCACACAACGCTCCATGTTTTGGTCTTCGAACTGTCGTTGGTCGCCCTTCTTCCTTGGCTTCAACCGAACGCAATCGGGGAAAGCAGGCACGTGATGCAGTTACTGTCAGCACCGGAATAAAGGGAGAAGAGGCACTGGTCCGCTGTTGGGCTGCTACCAGCGTCAGTGAGTAGTCGGTGCAGTCGCCAGTAGCGCCAGAAGCCTACACACACCTGCCACTTAATCACGTTGCTTGAAACCGCTCCAACCACAACAAGCGAAAGCCCGGATAGATCAGTCGGTAGAGCATTAGGCTTTTAACCTAAGGGTCCAGGGTTCGAGTCCCTGTCCGGGCGAAGATTTTAACGCTTCCATAATGGCTCGTCTCGTAGCGATAGTAGCCCTGTCGTAATCAGTGCACGGTTTTACGTTTCCTGTCGGCATTCTGCGCAGACGCAACCGGTTGGGTTTTTCACGATTCGAGGGAGACCTGTTGGACAAGCAGTCGTGGCCGAGTGGTTAAGGCGTCTGACTAGAAATCAGATTCCCTCTGGGAGCGTAGGTTCGAGTCCTACCGACTGCGTCGGATTTTTCTTTTCTTGTTTTGGAAGAAGAAGCAGAAAATATCGCGTTTTGGTACCTCGCCACACCTCACTTCTCACAGCCGTTTATAGTTCCTGTCCTTTAGATAAGGGCGATTTCCAAGCGTCAGCTTTCGCGTCAGCCGAGCAAAGTCGGGACAAGTCGGGACATACTACAGGATGGTGCAACGACGAAAAAAAAAAAAACCTTAATTTAACAGCAGGAGCCCACATAATGATACGGAAAAATTAGCGCCACTTGCGGTGGCCGGGAATCGTACCCGGATCAACTGCTTGGAAGGCAACTATGCTCAACAGTACAACACCACCGCACTGCCGCTGCTCGCAACGCCGCGCTGTGTCGGCTTCCCGCCCGCCCACAGCGGCCCACGGCTATAGGAGCTGCAGGCGCATTACGAGGTAGGAGGGTGCATCCACACGCATTCGGGCAGCGCCTCCAAGCACGCTACGTCTTTGGGCAAGACTCGTCGCCGCTGACGCAAGGTTACTCACACGATAGTGATGAACGGTCGTTTTAAGGCAGTGTAGTGGGGGACTTCGCGAGTTTAGCCCCTTTTTCGACGTCGCTGGGTGGCAATCCCAGTTTCCCTGCCGACAGCTGCTTGGAAAGCACGGGTAGCTTGTCGAGCATCTGTAGTTGAGTGGTTTGTGACTCAGTAGTGCAGTAGGCAGCGCCTAAGTCTCATAATCTTAAGGTATGCCGGCACGATTCCCGGTCGATGCATTATTTTGCTCTTGTGGCAACAATGCTGCCGCGCGGATTGCTCGCTTGAGATGGGTCAGCCTCAGGACCTTATAGCTGTATAGCTGCGGCTGCAGTTTAATCTAGAGAGTCGGGACAGCACGTGTAGCAAGACAACAGATTCTTCAGAAAGCGCAAACTGTCTATCTCTAATATGTGAGACTTACCGAGTTTCGTACGTGTAGCAAGACAATAGATCCTTCAGAAAGCGCAAACTGTCTTTCTCTAAAATGTGAGACTTAGCGAGTTTCCTTCGAGGACGTCTCCGGCGTGCCTCGGTAGCGCAGTAGGCAGCGCGTAAGTCTCATAATCTTAAGGTCGTGAGTTCGATCCTCACCTGGGGCAATTAATTTTCTGTACATCATGACTGCGTTGCTGTTGCTAGGGAACGAACTTAACTGTTGTCCGTTATCCACACGGAGTCCACGCCTCAGCGTCAAAATGTTTACTTCCAATTATGACGACGTAACAACTTTGATATTTCTCCTCCGTGTTACAAACAAAATGCGATGCACACAGCAATGGACAGTCAATTTTGAACTGTGCGCCATGCCGGTCTGTAGGCGCGGATATGATCGCAAGCAGAGAACAGCACTGAGTCCAGATTCAGCACAAAATACAATAAGAGACGGAGTAAATCTCACCGCTGTAGAGCAAGTCCTGTGTGGTCTAGTGGCTAGGATACCTGGCTTTCACTCAACAGGTCCGGCTTCGATTCCCGGTACCGGAACGGAACTATTTGCGCACACAACGCTCCATGTTTTGGTCTTCGAACTGTCGTTGGTCGCCCTTCTTCCTTGGCTTCAACCGAACGCAATCGGGGAAAGCAGGCACGTGATGCAGTTACTGTCAGCACCGGAATAAAGGGAGAAGAGGCACTGGTCCGCTGTTGGGCTGCTACCAGCGTCAGTGAGTAGTCGGTGCAGTCGCCAGTAGCGCCAGAAGCCTACACACACCTGCCACTTAATCACGTTGCTTGAAACCGCTCCAACCACAACAAGCGAAAGCCCGGATAGATCAGTCGGTAGAGCATTAGGCTTTTAACCTAAGGGTCCAGGGTTCGAGTCCCTGTCCGGGCGAAGATTTTAACGCTTCCATAATGGCTCGTCTCGTAGCGATAGTAGCCCTGTCGTAATCAGTGCACGGTTTTACGTTTCCTGTCGGCATTCTGCGCAGACGCAACCGGTTGGGTTTTTCACGATTCGAGGGACACCTGTTGGACAAGCAGTCGTGGCCGAGTGGTTAAGGCGTCTGACTAGAAATCAGATTCCCTCTGGGAGCGTAGGTTCGAGTCCTACCGACTGCGTCGGATTTTTCTTTTCTTGTTTTGGAAGAAGAAGCAGAAAATATCGCATTTTGGTACCTCGCCACACCTCACCTCTCACAGCCGTTTATAGTGCCTGTCCTTTAGATAAGGGCGATTTCCATGCGTCAGCTTTCGCGTCAGCCGAGCAAAGTCGGGACAAGTCGGGACATACTACAGGATGGTGCAACGACGAAAAAAAAAAAAAAAACCTTAATTTAACAGCAGGAGCCCACATAATGATACGGAAAAATTAGCGCCACTTGCGGTGGCCGGGAATCGTACCCGGATCAACTGCTTGGAAGGCAACTATGCTCAACAGTACAACACCACCGCACTGCCGCTGCTCGCAACGCCGCGCTGTGTCGGCTTCCCGCCCGCCCACAGCGGCCCACGGCTATAGGAGCTGCAGGCGCATTACGAGGTAGGAGGGTGCATCCACACGCATTCGGGCAGCGCCTCCAAGCACGCTACGTCTTTGGGCAAGACTCGTCGCCGCTGACGCAAGGTTACTCACACGATAGTGATGAACGGTCGTTTTAAGGCAGTGTAGTGGGGGACTTCGCGAGTTTAGCCCCTTTTTCGACGTCGCTGGGTGGCAATCCCAGTTTCCCTGCCGACAGCTGCTTGGAAAGCACGGGTAGCTTGTCGAGCATCTGTAGTTGAGTGGTTTGTGACTCAGTAGTGCAGTAGGCAGCGCCTAAGTTTCATAATCTTAAGGTATGCCGGCACGATTCCCGGTCGATGCATTATTTTGCTCTTGTGGCAACAATGCTGCCGCGCGGATTGCTCGCTTGAGATGGGTCAGCCTCAGGACCTTATAGCTGTATAGCTGCGGCTGCAGTTTAATCTAGAGAGTCGGGACAGCACGTGTAGCAAGACAACAGATTCTTCAGAAAGCGCAAACTGTCTATCTCTAATATGTGAGACTTACCGAGTTTCGTACGTGTAGCAAGACAATAGATCCTTCAGAAAGCGCAAACTGTCTTTCTCTAAAATGTGAGACTTAGCGAGTTTCCTTCGAGGACGTCTCCGGCGTGCCTCGGTAGCGCAGTAGGCAGCGCGTAAGTCTCATACTCTTAAGGTCGTGAGTTCGATCCTCACCTGGGGCATTTAATTTTCTGTACATCATGACTGCGTTGCTGTTGCTAGGGAACGAACTTAACTGTTGTCCGTTATCCACACGGAGTCCACGCCTCAGCGTCAAAATGTTTACTTCCAATTATGACGACGTAACAACTTTGATATTTCTCCTCCGTGTTACAAACAAAATGCGATGCACACAGCAATGGACAGTCAATTTTGAACTGTGCGCCATGCCGGTCTGTAGGCGCGGATATGATCGCAAGCAGAGAACAGCACTGAGTCCAGATTCAGCACAAAATACAATAAGAGACGAAGTAAATCTCACCGCTGTAGAGCAAGTCCTGTGTGGTCTAGTGGCTAGGATACCTGGCTTTCACTCAACAGGTCCGGCTTCGATTCCCGGTACCGGAACGGAACTATTTGCGCACACAACGCTCCATGTTTTGGTCTTCGAACTGTCGTTGGTCGCCCTTCTTCCTTGGCTTCAACCGAACGCAATCGGGGAAAGCAGGCACGTGATGCAGTTACTGTCAGCACCGGAATAAAGGGAGAAGAGGCACTGGTCCGCTGTTGGGCTGCTACCAGCGTCAGTGAGTAGTCGGTGCAGTCGCCAGTAGCGCCAGAAGCCTACACACACCTGCCACTTAATCACGTTGCTTGAAACCGCTCCAACCACAACAAGCGAAAGCCCGGATAGCTCAGTCGGTAGAGCATTAGGCTTTTAACCTAAGGGTCCATGGTTCGAGTCCCTGTCCGGGCGAAGATTTTAACGCTTCCATAATGGCTCGTCTCGTAGCGATAGTAGCCCTGTCGTAATCAGTGCACGGTTTTACGTTTCCTGTCGGCATTCTGCGCAGACGCAACCGGTTGGGTTTTTCACGATTCGAGGGGCACCTGTTGGACAAGCAGTCGTGGCCGAGTGGTTAAGGCGTCTGACTAGAAATCAGATTCCCTCTGGGAGCGTAGGTTCGAGTCCTACCGACTGCGTCGGATTTTTCTTTTCTTGTTTTGGAAGAAGAAGCAGAAAATATCGCGTTTTGGTACCTCGCCACACCTCACCTCTCACAGCCGTTTATAGTGCCTGTCCTTTAGATAAGGGCGATTTCCAAGCGTCAGCTTTCGCGTCAGCCGAGCAAAGTCGGGACAAGTCGGGACATACTACAGGATGGTGCAACGACGAAAAAAAAAAAAAAAACCTTAATTTAACAGCAGGAGCCCACATAATGATACGGAAAAATTAGCGCCACTTGCGGTGGCCGGGAATCGTACCCGGATCAACTGCTTGGAAGGCAACTATGCTCAACAGTACAACACCACCGCACTGCCGCTGCTCGCAACGCCGCGCTGTGTCGGCTTCCCGCCCGCCCACAGCGGCCCACGGCTATAGGAGCTGCAGGCGCATTACGAGGTAGGAGGGTGCATCCACACGCATTCGGGCAGCGCCTCCAAGCACGCTACGTCTTTGGGCAAGACTCGTCGCCGCTGACGCAAGGTTACTCACACGATAGTGATGAACGGTCGTTTTAAGGCAGTGTAGTGGGGGACTTCGCGAGTTTAGCCCCTTTTTCGACGTCGCTGGGTGGCAATCCCAGTTTCCCTGCCGACAGCTGCTTGGAAAGCACGGGTAGCTTGTCGAGCATCTGTAGTTGAGTGGTTTGTGACTCAGTAGTGCAGTAGGCAGCGCCTAAGTCTCATAATCTTAAGGTATGCCGGCACGATTCCCGGTCGATGCATTATTTTGCTCTTGTGGCAACAATGCTGCCGCGCGGATTGCTCGCTTGAGATGGGTCAGCCTCAGGACCTTATAGCTGTATAGCTGCGGCTGCAGTTTAATCTAGAGAGTCGGGACAGCACGTGTAGCAAGACAACAGATTCTTCAGAAAGCGCAAACTGTCTATCTCTAATATGTGAGACTTACCGAGTTTCGTACGTGTAGCAAGACAATAGATCCTTCAGAAAGCGCAAACTGTCTTTCTCTAAAATGTGAGACTTAGCGAGTTTCCTTCGAGGACGTCTCCGGCGTGCCTCGGTAGCGCAGTAGGCAGCGCGTAAGTCTCATAATCTTACGGTCGTGAGTTCGATCCTCACCGGGGCATTTAATTTTCTGTACATCATGGCTGCATTAAGGGCGTTGCTGTTGCTAGGGAACGAACTTAACTGTTGTCCGTTATCCACACGGAGTCCACGCCTCAGCGTCAAAATGTTTACTTCCAATTATGACGACGTAACAACTTTGATATTTCTCCTCCGTGTTACAAACAAAATGCGATGCACACAGCAATGGACAGTCAATTTTGAACTGTGCGCCATGCCGGTCTGTAGGCGCGGATATGATCGCAAGCAGAGAACAGCACTGAGTCCAGATTCAGCACAAAATACAATAAGAGACGGAGTAAATCTCACCGCTGTAGAGCAAGTCCTGTGTGGTCTAGTGGCTAGGATACCTGGCTTTCACTCAACAGGTCCGGCTTCGATTCCCGGTACCGGAACGGAACTATTTGCGCACACAACGCTCCATGTTTTGGTCTTCGAACTGTCGTTGGTCGCCCTTCTTCCTTGGCTTCAACCGAACGCAATCGGGGAAAGCAGGCACGTGATGCAGTTACTGTCAGCACCGGAATAAAGGGAGAAGAGGCACTGGTCCGCTGTTGGGCTGCTACCAGCGTCAGTGAGTAGTCGGTGCAGTCGCCAGTAGCGCCAGAAGCCTACACACACCTTCCACTTAATCACGTTGCTTGAAACCGCTCCAACCACAACAAGCGAAAGCCCGGATAGCTCAGTCGGTAGAGCATTAGGCTTTTAACCTAAGGGTCCAGGGTTCGAGTCCCTGTCCGGGCGAAGATTTTAACGCTTCCATAATGGCTCGTCTCGTAGCGATAGTAGCCCTGTCGTAATCAGTGCACGGTTTTACGTTTCCTGTCGGCATTCTGCGCAGACGCAACCGGTTGGGTTTTTCACGATTCGAGGGGCACCTGTTGGACAAGCAGTCGTGGCCGAGTGGTTAGGGCGTCTGACTAGAAATCAGATTCCCTCTGGGAGCGTAGGTTCGAGTCCTACCGACTGCGTCGGATTTTTCTTTTCTTGTTTTGGAAGAAGAAGCAGAAAATATCGCGTTTTGGTACCTCGCCACACCTCACTTCTCACAGCCGTTTATAGTGCCTGTCCTTTAGATAAGGGCGATTTCCAAGCGTCAGCTTTCGCGTCAGCCGAGCAAAGTCGGGACAAGTCGGGACATACTACAGGATGGTGCAACGACGAAAAAAAAAAAAAAAAAACCTTAATTTAACAGCAGGAGCCCACATAATGATACGGAAAAATTAGCGCCACTTGCGGTGGCCGGGAATCGTACCCGGATCAACTGCTTGGAAGGCAACTATGCTCAACAGTACAACACCACCGCACTGCCGCTGCTCGCAACGCCGCGCTGTGTCGGCTTCCCGCCCGCCCACAGCGGCCCACGGCTATAGGAGCTGCAGGCGCATTACGAGGTAGGAGGGTGCATCCACACGCATTCGGGCAGCGCCTCCAAGCACGCTACGTCTTTGGGCAAGACTCGTCGCCGCTGACGCAAGGTTACTCACACGATAGTGATGAACGGTCGTTTTAAGGCAGTGTAGTGGGGGACTTCGCGAGTTTAGCCCCTTTTTCGACGTCGCTGGGTGGCAATCCCAGTTTCCCTGCCGACAGCTGCTTGGAAAGCACGGGTAGCTTGTCGAGCATCTGTAGTTGAGTGGTTTGTGACTCAGTAGTGCAGTAGGCAGCGCCTAAGTCTCATAATCTTAAGGTATGCCGGCACGATTCCCGGTCGATGCATTATTTTGCTCTTGTGGCAACAATGCTGCCGCGCGGATTGCTCGCTTGAGATGGGTCTGCCTCAGGACCTTATAGCTGTATAGCTGCGGCTGCAGTTTAATCTAGAGAGTCGGGACAGCACGTGTAGCAAGACAACAGATTCTTCAGAAAGCGCAAACTGTCTATCTCTAATATGTGAGACTTACCGAGTTTCGTACGTGTAGCAAGACAATAGATCCTTCAGAAAGCGCAAACTGTCTTTCTCTAAAATGTGAGACTTAGCGAGTTTCCTTCGAGGACGTCTCCGGCGTGCCTCGGTAGCGCAGTAGGCAGCGCGTAAGTCTCATAATCTTAAGGTCGTGAGTTCGATCCTCACCTGGGGCATTTAATTTTCTGTACATCATGGCTGCATTAAGGGCGTTGCTGTTGCTAGGGAACGAACTTAACTGTTGTCCGTTATCCACACGGAGTCCACGCCTCAGCGTCAAAATGTTTACTTCCAATTATGACGACGTAACAACTTTGATATTTCTCCTCCGTGTTACAAACAAAATGCGATGCACACAGCAATGGACAGTCAATTTTGAACTGTGCGCCATGCCGGTCTGTAGGCGCGGATATGATCGCAAGCAGAGAACAGCACTGAGTCCAGATTCAGCACAAAATACAATAAGAGACGGAGTAAATCTCACCGCTGTAGAGCAAGTCCTGTGTGGTCTAGTGGCTAGGATACCTGGCTTTCACTCAACAGGTCCGGCTTCGATTCCCGGTACCGGAACGGAACTATTTGCGCACACAACGCTCCATGTTTTGGTCTTCGAACTGTCGTTGGTCGCCCTTCTTCCTTGGCTTCAACCGAACGCAATCGGGGAAAGCAGGCACGTGATGCAGTTACTGTCAGCACCGGAATAAAGGGAGAAGAGGCACTGGTCCGCTGTTGGGCTGCTACCAGCGTCAGTGAGTAGTCGGTGCAGTCGCCAGTAGCGCCAGAAGCCTACACACACCTGCCACTTAATCACGTTGCTTGAAACCGCTCCAACCACAACAAGCGAAAGCCCGGATAGCTCAGTCGGTAGAGCATTAGGCTTTTAACCTAAGGGTCCAGGGTTCGAGTCCCTGTCCGGCCGAAGATTTTAACGCTTCCATAATGGCTCGTCTCGTAGCGATAGTAGCCCTGTCGTAATCAGTGCACGGTTTTACGTTTCCTGTCGGCATTCTGCGCAGACGCAACCGGTTGGGTTTTTCACGATTCGAGGGGCACTTGTTGGACAAGCAGTCGTGGCCGAGTGGTTAAGGCGTCTGACTAGAAATCAGATTCCCTCTGGGAGCGTAGGTTCGAGTCCTACCGACTGCGTCGGATTTTTCTTTTCTTGTTTTGGAAGAAGAAGCAGAAAATATCGCGTTTTGGTACCTCGCCACACCTCACCTCTCACAGCCGTTTATAGTGCCTGTCCTTTAGATAAGGGCGATTTCCAAGCGTCAGCTTTCGCGTCAGCCGAGCAAAGTCGGGACAAGTCGGGACATACTACAGGATGGTGCAACGACGAAAAAAAAAAAAAAAAAACCTTAATTTAACAGCAGGAGCCCACATAATGATACGGAAAAATTAGCGCCACTTGCGGTGGCCGGGAATCGTACCCGGATCAACTGCTTGGAAGGCAACTATGCTCAACAGTACAACACCACCGCACTGCCGCTGCTCGCAACGCCGCGCTGTGTCGGCTTCCCGCCCGCCCACAGCGGCCCACGGCTATAGGAGCTGCAGGCGCATTACGAGGTAGGAGGGTGCATCCACACGCATTCGGGCAGCGCCTCCAAGCACGCTACGTCTTTGGGCAAGACTCGTCGCCGCTGACGCAAGGTTACTCACGCGATAGTGATGAACGGTCGTTTTAAGGCAGTGTAGTGGGGGACTTCGCGAGTTTAGCCCCTTTTTCGACGTCGCTGGGTGGCAATCCCAGTTTCCCTGCCGACAGCTGCTTGGAAAGCACGGGTAGCTTGTCGAGCATCTGTAGTTGAGTGGTTTGTGACTCAGTAGTGCAGTAGGCAGCGCCTAAGTCTCATAATCTTAAGGTATGCCGGCACGATTCCCGGTCGATGCATTATTTTGCTCTTGTGGCAACAATGCTGCCGCGCGGATTGCTCGCTTGAGATGGGTCTGCCTCAGGACCTTATAGCTGTATAGCTGCGGCTGCAGTTTAATCTAGAGAGTCGGGACAGCACGTGTAGCAAGACAACAGATTCTTCAGAAAGCGCAAACTGTCTATCTCTAATATGTGAGACTTACCGAGTTTCGTACGTGTAGCAAGACAATAGATCCTTCAGAAAGCGCAAACTGTCTTTCTCTAAAATGTGAGACTTAGCGAGTTTCCTTCGAGGACGTCTCCGGCGTGCCTCGGTAGCGCAGTAGGCAGCGCGTAAGTCTCATAATCTTAAGGTCGTGAGTTCGATCCTCACCTGGGGCATTTAATTTTCTGTACATTATGGCTGCATTAAGGGCGTTGCTGTTGCTAGGGAACGAACTTAACTGTTGTCCGTTATCCACACGGAGTCCACGCCTCAGCGTCAAAATGTTTACTTCCAATTATGACGACGTAACAACTTTGATATTTCTCCTCCGTGTTACAAACAAAATGCGATGCACACAGCAATGGACAGTCAATTTTGAACTGTGCGCCATGCCGGTCTGTAGGCGCGGATATGATCGCAAGCAGAGAACAGCACTGAGTCCAGATTCAGCACAAAATACAATAAGAGACGGAGTAAATCTCACCGCTGTAGAGCAAGTCCTGTGTGGTCTAGTGGCTAGGATACCTGGCTTTCACTCAACAGGTCCGGCTTCGATTCCCGGTACCGGAACGGAACTATTTGCGCACACAACGCTCCATGTTTTGGTCTTCGAACTGTCGTTGGTCGCCCTTCTTCCTTGGCTTCAACCGAACGCAATCGGGGAAAGCAGGCACGTGATGCAGTTACTGTCAGCACCGGAATAAAGGGAGAAGAGGCACTGGTCCGCTGTTGGGCTGCTACCAGCGTCAGTGAGTAGTCGGTGCAGTCGCCAGTAGCGCCAGAAGCCTACACACACCTGCCACTTAATCACGTTGCTTGAAACCGCTCCAACCACAACAAGCGAAAGCCCGGATAGCTCAGTCGGTAGAGCATTAGGCTTTTAACCTAAGGGTCCAGGGTTCGAGTCCCTGTCCGGGCGAAGATTTTAACGCTTCCATAATGGCTCGTCTCGTAGCGATAGTAGCCCTGTCGTAATCAGTGCACGGTTTTACGTTTCCTGTCGGCATTCTGCGCAGACGCAACTGGTTGGGTTTTTCACGATTCGAGGGGCACCTGTTGGTCAAGCAGTCGTGGCCGAGTGGTTAAGGCGTCTGACTAGAAATCAGATTCCCTCTGGGAGCGTAGGTTCGAGTCCTACCGACTGCGTCGGATTTTTCTTTTCTTGTTTCGGAAGAAGAAGCAGAAAATATCGCGTTTTGGTACCTCGCCACACCTCACCTCTCACAGCCGTTTATAGTGCCTGTCCTTTAGATAAGGGCGATTTCCAAGCGTCAGCTTTCGCGTCAGCCGAGCAAAGTCGGGACAAGTCGGGACATACTACAGGATGGTGCAACGACGAAAAAAAAAAAAAAAAAACCTTAATTTAACAGCAGGAGCCCACATAATGATACGGAAAAATTAGCGCCACTTGCGGTGGCCGGGAATCGTACCCGGATCAACTGCTTGGAAGGCAACTATGCTCAACAGTACAACACCACCGCACTGCCGCTGCTCGCAACGCCGCGCTGTGTCGGCTTCCCGCCCGCCCACAGCGGCCCACGGCTATAGGAGCTGCAGGCGCATTACGAGGTAGGAGGGTGCATCCACACGCATTCGGGCAGCGCCTCCAAGCACGCTACGTCTTTGGGCAAGACTCGTCGCCGCTGACGCAAGGTTACTCACACGATAGTGATGAACGGTCGTTTTAAGGCAGTGTAGTGGGGGACTTCGCGAGTTTAGCCCCTTTTTCGACGTCGCTGGGTGGCAATCCCAGTTTCCCTGCCGACAGCTGCTTGGAAAGCACGGGTAGCTTGTCGAGCATCTGTAGTTGAGTGGTTTGTGACTCAGTAGTGCAGTAGGCAGCGCCTAAGTCTCATAATCTTAAGGTATGCCGGCACGATTCCCGGTCGATGCATTATTTTGCTCTTGTGGCAACAATGCTGCCGCGCGGATTGCTCGCTTGAGATGGGTCAGCCTCAGGACCTTATAGCTGTATAGCTGCGGCTGCAGTTTAATCTAGAGAGTCGGGACAGCACGTGTAGCAAGACAACAGATTCTTCAGAAAGCGCAAACTGTCTATCTCTAATATGTGAGACTTACCGAGTTTCGTACGTGTAGCAAGACAATAGATCCTTCAGAAAGCGCAAACTGTCTTTCTCTAAAATGTGAGACTTAGCGAGTTTCCTTCGAGGACGTCTCCGGCGTGCCTCGGTAGCGCAGTAGGCAGCGCGTAAGTCTCATAATCTTAAGGTCGTGAGTTCGATCCTCACCTGGGGCATTTAATTTTCTGTACATCATGACTGCGTTGCTGTTGCTAGGGAACGAACTTAACTGTTGTCCGTTATCCACACGGAGTCCACGCCTCAGCGTCAAAATGTTTACTTCCAATTATGACGACGTAACAACTTTGATATTTCTCCTCCGTGTTACAAACAAAATGCGATGCACACAGCAATGGACAGTCAATTTTGAACTGTGCGCCATGCCGGTCTGTAGGCGCGGATATGATCGCAAGCAGAGAACAGCACTGAGTCCAGATTCAGCACAAAATACAATAAGAGACGGAGTAAATCTCACCGCTGTAGAGCAAGTCCTGTGTGGTCTAGTGGCTAGGATACCTGGCTTTCACTCAACAGGTCCGGCTTCGATTCCCGGTACCGGAACGGAACTATTTGCGCACACAACGCTCCATGTTTTGGTCTTCGAACTGTCGTTGGTCGCCCTTCTTCCTTGGCTTCAACCGAACGCAATCGGGGAAAGCAGGCACGTGATGCAGTTACTGTCAGCACCGGAATAAAGGGAGAAGAGGCACTGGTCCGCTGTTGGGCTGCTACCAGCGTCAGTGAGTAGTCGGTGCAGTCGCCAGTAGCGCCAGAAGCCTACACACACCTTCCACTTAATCACGTTGCTTGAAACCGCTCCAACCACAACAAGCGAAAGCCCGGATAGCTCAGTCGGTAGAGCATTAGGCTTTTAACCTAAGGGTCCAGGGTTCGAGTCCCTGTCCGGGCGAAGATTTTAACGCTTCCATAATGGCTCGTCTCGTAGCGATAGTAGCCCTGTCGTAATCAGTGCACGGTTTTACGTTTCCTGTCGGCATTCTGCGCAGACGCAACCGGTTGGGTTTTTCACGATTCGAGGGGCACCTGTTGGACAAGCAGTCGTGGCCGAGTGGTTAAGGCGTCTGACTAGAAATCAGATTCCCTCTGGGAGCGTAGGTTCGAGTCCTACCGACTGCGTCGGATTTTTCTTTTCTTGTTTCGGAAGAAGAAGCAGAAAATATCGCGTTTTGGTACCTCGCCACACCTCACCTCTCACAGCCGTTTATAGTGCCTGTCCTTTAGATAAGGGCGATTTCCAAGCGTCAGCTTTCGCGTCAGCCGAGCAAAGTCGGGACAAGTCGGGACATACTACAGGATGGTGCAACGACGAAAAAAAAAAAAAAACCTTAATTTAACAGCAGGAGCCCACATAATGATACGGAAAAATTAGCGCCACTTGCGGTGGCCGGGAATCGTACCCGGATCAACTGCTTGGAAGGCAACTATGCTCAACAGTACAACACCACCGCACTGCCGCTGCTCGCAACGCCGCGCTGTGTCGGCTTCCCGCCCGCCCACAGCGGCCCACGGCTATAGGAGCTGCAGGCGCATTACGAGGTAGGAGGGTGCATCCACACGCATTCGGGCAGCGCCTCCAAGCACGCTACGTCTTTGGGCAAGACTCGTCGCCGCTGACGCAAGGTTACTCACACGATAGTGATGAACGGTCGTTTTAAGGCAGTGTAGTGGGGGACTTCGCGAGTTTAGCCCCTTTTTCGACGTCGCTGGGTGGCAATCCCAGTTTCCCTGCCGACAGCTGCTTGGAAAGCACGGGTAGCTTGTCGAGCATCTGTAGTTGAGTGGTTTGTGACTCAGTAGTGCAGTAGGCAGCGCCTAAGTCTCATAATCTTAAGGTATGCCGGCACGATTCCCGGTCGATGCATTATTTTGCTCTTGTGGCAACAATGCTGCCGCGCGGATTGCTCGCTTGAGATGGGTCAGCCTCAGGACCTTATAGCTGTATAGCTGCGGCTGCAGTTTAATCTAGAGAGTCGGGACAGCACGTGTAGCAAGACAACAGATTCTTCAGAAAGCGCAAACTGTCTATCTCTAATATGTGAGACTTACCGAGTTTCGTACGTGTAGCAAGACAATAGATCCTTCAGAAAGCGCAAACTGTCTTTCTCTAAAATGTGAGACTTAGCGAGTTTCCTTCGAGGACGTCTCCGGCGTGCCTCGGTAGCGCAGTAGGCAGCGCGTAAGTCTCATAATCTTAAGGTCGTGAGTTCGATCCTCACCTGGGGCATTTAATTTTCTGTACATCATGACTGCGTTGCTGTTGCTAGGGAACGAACTTAACTGTTGTCCGTTATCCACACGGAGTCCACGCCTCAGCGTCAAAATGTTTACTTCCAATTATGACGACGTAACAACTTTGATATTTCTCCTCCGTGTTACAAACAAAATGCGATGCACACAGCAATGGACAGTCAATTTTGAACTGTGCGCCATGCCGGTCTGTAGGCGCGGATATGATCGCAAGCAGAGAACAGCACTGAGTCCAGATTCAGCACAAAATACAATAAGAGACGGAGTAAATCTCACCGCTGTAGAGCAAGTCCTGTGTGGTCTAGTGGCTAGGATACCTGGCTTTCACTCAACAGGTCCGGCTTCGATTCCCGGTACCGGAACGGAACTATTTGCGCACACAACGCTCCATGTTTTGGTCTTCGAACTGTCGTTGGTCGCCCTTCTTCCTTGGCTTCAACCGAACGCAATCGGGGAAAGCAGGCACGTGATGCAGTTACTGTCAGCACCGGAATAAAGGGAGAAGAGGCACTGGTCCGCTGTTGGGCTGCTACCAGCGTCAGTGAGTAGTCGGTGCAGTCGCCAGTAGCGCCAGAAGCCTACACACACCTGCCACTTAATCACGTTGCTTGAAACCGCTCCAACCACAACAAGCGAAAGCCCGGATAGCTCAGTCGGTAGAGCATTAGGCTTTTAACCTAAGGGTCCAGGGTTCGAGTCCCTGTCCGGGCGAAGATTTTAACGCTTCCATAATGGCTCGTCTCGTAGCGATAGTAGCCCTGTCGTAATCAGTGCACGGTTTTACGTTTCCTGTCGGCATTCTGCGCAGACGCAACCGGTTGGGTTTTTCACGATTCGAGGGGCACCTGTTGGACAAGCAGTCGTGGCCGAGTGGTTAAGGCGTCTGACTAGAAATCAGATTCCCTCTGGGAGCGTAGGTTTCTTGTTTTGGAAGAAGAAGCAGAAAATATCGCGTTTTGGTACCTCGCCACACCTCACCTCTCACAGCCGTTTATAGTGCCTGTCCTTTAGATAAGGGCGATTTCCAAGCGTCAGCTTTCGCGTCAGCCGAGCAAAGTCGGGACAAGTCGGGACATACTACAGGATGGTGCAACGACGAAAAAAAAAAAAAAAACCTTAATTTAACAGCAGGAGCCCACATAATGATACGGAAAAATTAGCGCCACTTGCGGTGGCCGGGAATCGTACCCGGATCAACTGCTTGGAAGGCAACTATGCTCAACAGTACAACACCACCGCACTGCCGCTGCTCGCAACGCCGCGCTGTGTCGGCTTCCCGCCCGCCCACAGCGGCCCACGGCTATAGGAGCTGCAGGCGCATTACGAGGTAGGAGGGTGCATCCACACGCATTCGGGCAGCGCCTCCAAGCACGCTACGTCTTTGGGCAAGACTCGTCGCCGCTGACGCAAGGTTACTCACACGATAGTGATGAACGGTCGTTTTAAGGCAGTGTAGTGGGGGACTTCGCGAGTTTAGCCCCTTTTTCGACGTCGCTGGGTGGCAATCCCAGTTTCCCTGCCGACAGCTGCTTGGAAAGCACGGGTAGCTTGTCGAGCATCTGTAGTTGAGTGGTTTGTGACTCAGTAGTGCAGTAGGCAGCGCCTAAGTCTCATAATCTTAAGGTATGCCGGCACGATTCCCGGTCGATGCATTATTTTGCTCTTGTGGCAACAATGCTGCCGCGCGGATTGCTCGCTTGAGATGGGTCTGCCTCAGGACCTTATAGCTGTATAGCTGCGGCTGCAGTTTAATCTAGAGAGTCGGGACAGCACGTGTAGCAAGACAACAGATTCTTCAGAAAGCGCAAACTGTCTATCTCTAATATGTGAGACTTACCGAGTTTCGTACGTGTAGCAAGACAATAGATCCTTCAGAAAGCGCAAACTGTCTTTCTCTAAAATGTGAGACTTAGCGAGTTTCCTTCGAGGACGTCTCCGGCGTGCCTCGGTAGCGCAGTAGGCAGCGCGTAAGTCTCATAATCTTAAGGTCGTGAGTTCGATCCTCACCTGGGGCATTTAATTTTCTGTACATCATGACTGCGTTGCTGTTGCTAGGGAACGAACTTAACTGTTGTCCGTTATCCACACGGAGTCCACGCCTCAGCGTCAAAATGTTTACTTCCAATTATGACGACGTAACAACTTTGATATTTCTCCTCCGTGTTACAAACAAAATGCGATGCACACAGCAATGGACAGTCAATTTTGAACTGTGCGCCATGCCGGTCTGTAGGCGCGGATATGATCGCAAGCAGAGAACAGCACTGAGTCCAGATTCAGCACAAAATACAATAAGAGACGGAGTAAATCTCACCGCTGTAGAGCAAGTCCTGTGTGGTCTAGTGGCTAGGATACCTGGCTTTCACTCAACAGGTCCGGCTTCGATTCCCGGTACCGGAACGGAACTATTTGCGCACACAACGCTCCATGTTTTGGTCTTCGAACTGTCGTTGGTCGCCCTTCTTCCTTGGCTTCAACCGAACGCAATCGGGGAAAGCAGGCACGTGATGCAGTTACTGTCAGCACCGGAATAAAGGGAGAAGAGGCACTGGTCCGCTGTTGGGCTGCTACCAGCGTCAGTGAGTAGTCGGTGCAGTCGCCAGTAGCGCCAGAAGCCTACACACACCTTCCACTTAATCACGTTGCTTGAAACCGCTCCAACCACAACAAGCGAAAGCCCGGATAGCTCAGTCGGTAGAGCATTAGGCTTTTAACCTAAGGGTCCAGGGTTCGAGTCCCTGTCCGGGCGAAGATTTTAACGCTTCCATAATGGCTCGTCTCGTAGCGATAGTAGCCCTGTCGTAATCAGTGCACGGTTTTACGTTTCCTGTCGGCATTCTGCGCAGACGCAACCGGTTGGGTTTTTCACGATTCGAGGGGCACCTGTTGGACAAGCAGTCGTGGCCGAGTGGTTAAGGCGTCTGACTAGAAATCAGATTCCCACTGGGAGCGTAGGTTCGAGTCCTACCGACTGCGTCGGATTTTTCTTTTCTTGTTTTGGAAGAAGAAGCAGAAAATATCGCGTTTTGGTACCTCGCCACACCTCACCTCTCACAGCCGTTTATAGTGCCTGTCCTTTAGATAAGGGCGATTTCCAAGCGTCAGCTTTCGCGTCAGCCGAGCAAAGTCGGGACAAGTCGGGACATACTACAGGATGGTGCAACGACGAAAAAAAAAAAAAAAAACCTTAATTTAACAGCAGGAGCCCACATAATGATACGGAAAAATTAGCGCCACTTGCGGTGGCCGGGAATCGTACCCGGATCAACTGCTTGGAAGGCAACTATGCTCAACAGTACAACACCACCGCACTGCCGCTGCTCGCAACGCCGCGCTGTGTCGGCTTCCCGCCCGCCCACAGCGGCCCACGGCTATAGGAGCTGCAGGCGCATTACGAGGTAGGAGGGTGCATCCACACGCATTCGGGCAGCGCCTCCAAGCACGCTACGTCTTTGGGCAAGACTCGTCGCCGCTGACGCAAGGTTACTCACACGATAGTGATGAACGGTCGTTTTAAGGCAGTGTAGTGGGGGACTTCGCGAGTTTAGCCCCTTTTTCGACGTCGCTGGGTGGCAATCCCAGTTTCCCTGCCGACAGCTGCTTGGAAAGCACGGGTAGCTTGTCGAGCATCTGTAGTTGAGTGGTTTGTGACTCAGTAGTGCAGTAGGCAGCGCCTAAGTCTCATAATCTTAAGGTATGCCGGCACGATTCCCGGTCGATGCATTATTTTGCTCTTGTGGCAACAATGCTGCCGCGCGGATTGCTCGCTTGAGATGGGTCTGCCTCAGGACCTTATAGCTGTATAGCTGCGGCTGCAGTTTAATCTAGAGAGTCGGGACAGCACGTGTAGCAAGACAACAGATTCTTCAGAAAGCGCAAACTGTCTATCTCTAATATGTGAGACTTACCGAGTTTCGTACGTGTAGCAAGACAATAGATCCTTCAGAAAGCGCAAACTGTCTTTCTCTAAAATGTGAGACTTAGCGAGTTTCCTTCGAGGACGTCTCCGGCGTGCCTCGGTAGCGCAGTAGGCAGCGCGTAAGTCTCATAATCTTAAGGTCGTGAGTTCGATCCTCACCTGGGGCATTTAATTTTCTGTACATCATGGCTGCATTAAGGGCGTTGCTGTTGCTAGGGAACGAACTTAACTGTTGTCCGTTATCCACACGGAGTCCACGCCTCAGCGTCAAAATGTTTACTTCCAATTATGACGACGTAACAACTTTGATATTTCTCCTCCGTGTTACAAACAAAATGCGATGCACACAGCAATGGACAGTCAATTTTGAACTGTGCGCCATGCCGGTCTGTAGGCGCGGATATGATCGCAAGCAGAGAACAGCACTGAGTCCAGATTCAGCACAAAATACAATAAGAGACGGAGTAAATCTCACCGCTGTAGAGCAAGTCCTGTGTGGTCTAGTGGCTAGGATACCTGGCTTTCACTCAACAGGTCCGGCTTCGATTCCCGGTACCGGAACGGAACTATTTGCGCACACAACGCTCCATGTTTTGGTCTTCGAACTGTCGTTGGTCGCCCTTCTTCCTTGGCTTCAACCGAACGCAATCGGGGAAAGCAGGCACGTGATGCAGTTACTGTCAGCACCGGAATAAAGGGAGAAGAGGCACTGGTCCGCTGTTGGGCTGCTACCAGCGTCAGTGAGTAGTCGGTGCAGTCGCCAGTAGCGCCAGAAGCCTACACACACCTTCCACTTAATCACGTTGCTTGAAACCGCTCCAACCACAACAAGCGAAAGCCCGGATAGCTCAGTCGGTAGAGCATTAGGCTTTTAACCTAAGGGTCCAGGGTTCGAGTCCCTGTCCGGGCGAAGATTTTAACGCTTCCATAATGGCTCGTCTCGTAGCGATAGTAGCCCTGTCGTAATCAGTGCACGGTTTTACGTTTCCTGTCGGCATTCTGCGCAGACGCAACCGGTTGGGTTTTTCACGATTCGAGGGGCACCTGTTGGACAAGCAGTCGTGGCCGAGTGGTTAAGGCGTCTGACTAGAAATCAGATTCCCTCTGGGAGCGTAGGTTCGAGTCCTACCGACTGCGTCGGATTTTTCTTTTCTTGTTTCGGAAGAAGAAGCAGAAAATATCGCGTTTTGGTACCTCGCCACACCTCACCTCTCACAGCCGTTTATAGTGCCTGTCCTTTAGATAAGGGCGATTTCCAAGCGTCAGCTTTCGCGTCAGCCGAGCAAAGTCGGGACAAGTCGGGACATACTACAGGATGGTGCAACGACGAAAAAAAAAAAAAACCTTAATTTAACAGCAGGAGCCCACATAATGATACGGAAAAATTAGCGCCACTTGCGGTGGCCGGGAATCGTACCCGGATCAACTGCTTGGAAGGCAACTATGCTCAACAGTACAACACCACCGCACTGCCGCTGCTCGCAACGCCGCGCTGTGTCGGCTTCCCGCCCGCCCACAGCGGCCCACGGCTATAGGAGCTGCAGGCGCATTACGAGGTAGGAGGGTGCATCCACACGCATTCGGGCAGCGCCTCCAAGCACGCTACGTCTTTGGGCAAGACTCGTCGCCGCTGACGCAAGGTTACTCACACGATAGTGATGAACGGTCGTTTTAAGGCAGTGTAGTGGGGGACTTCGCGAGTTTAGCCCCTTTTTCGACGTCGCTGGGTGGCAATCCCAGTTTCCCTGCCGACAGCTGCTTGGAAAGCACGGGTAGCTTGTCGAGCATCTGTAGTTGAGTGGTTTGTGACTCAGTAGTGCAGTAGGCAGCGCCTAAGTCTCATAATCTTAAGGTATGCCGGCACGATTCCCGGTCGATGCATTATTTTGCTCTTGTGGCAACAATGCTGCCGCGCGGATTGCTCGCTTGAGATGGGTCAGCCTCAGGACCTTATAGCTGTATAGCTGCGGCTGCAGTTTAATCTAGAGAGTCGGGACAGCACGTGTAGCAAGACAACAGATTCTTCAGAAAGCGCAAACTGTCTATCTCTAATATGTGAGACTTACCGAGTTTCGTACGTGTAGCAAGACAATAGATCCTTCAGAAAGCGCAAACTGTCTTTCTCTAAAATGTGAGACTTAGCGAGTTTCCTTCGAGGACGTCTCCGGCGTGCCTCGGTAGCGCAGTAGGCAGCGCGTAAGTCTCATAATCTTAAGGTCGTGAGTTCGATCCTCACCTGGGGCATTTAATTTTCTGTACATCATGACTGCGTTGCTGTTGCTAGGGAACGAACTTAACTGTTGTCCGTTATCCACACGGAGTCCACGCCTCAGCGTCAAAATGTTTACTTCCAATTATGACGACGTAACAACTTTGATATTTCTCCTCCGTGTTACAAACAAAATGCGATGCACACAGCAATGGACAGTCAATTTTGAACTGTGCGCCATGCCGGTCTGTAGGCGCGGATATGATCGCAAGCAGAGAACAGCACTGAGTCCAGATTCAGCACAAAATACAATAAGAGACGGAGTAAATCTCACCGCTGTAGAGCAAGTCCTGTGTGGTCTAGTGGCTAGGATACCTGGCTTTCACTCAACAGGTCCGGCTTCGATTCCCGGTACCGGAACGGAACTATTTGCGCACACAACGCTCCATGTTTTGGTCTTCGAACTGTCGTTGGTCGCCCTTCTTCCTTGGCTTCAACCGAACGCAATCGGGGAAAGCAGGCACGTGATGCAGTTACTGTCAGCACCGGAATAAAGGGAGAAGAGGCACTGGTCCGCTGTTGGGCTGCTACCAGCGTCAGTGAGTAGTCGGTGCAGTCGCCAGTAGCGCCAGAAGCCTACACACACCTTCCACTTAATCACGTTGCTTGAAACCGCTCCAACCACAACAAGCGAAAGCCCGGATAGCTCAGTCGGTAGAGCATTAGGCTTTTAACCTAAGGGTCCAGGGTTCGAGTCCCTGTCCGGGCGAAGATTTTAACGCTTCCATAATGGCTCGTCTCGTAGCGATAGTAGCCCTGTCGTAATCAGTGCACGGTTTTACGTTTCCTGTCGGCATTCTGCGCAGACGCAACCGGTTGGGTTTTTCACGATTCGAGGGGCACCTGTTGGACAAGCAGTCGTGGCCGAGTGGTTAAGGCGTCTGACTAGAAATCAGATTCCCTCTGGGAGCGTAGGTTCGAGTCCTACCGACTGCGTCGGATTTTTCTTTTCTTGTTTTGGAAGAAGAAGCAGAAAATATCGCGTTTTGGTACCTCGCCACACCTCACCTCTCACAGCCGTTTATAGTGCCTGTCCTTTAGATAAGGGCGATTTCCAAGCGTCAGCTTTCGCGTCAGCCGAGCAAAGTCGGGACAAGTCGGGACATACTACAGGATGGTGCAACGACGAAAAAAAAAAAAAAAACCTTAATTTAACAGCAGGAGCCCACATAATGATACGGAAAAATTAGCGCCACTTGCGGTGGCCGGGAATCGTACCCGGATCAACTGCTTGGAAGGCAACTATGCTCAACAGTACAACACCACCGCACTGCCGCTGCTCGCAACGCCGCGCTGTGTCGGCTTCCCGCCCGCCCACAGCGGCCCACGGCTATAGGAGCTGCAGGCGCATTACGAGGTAGGAGGGTGCATCCACACGCATTCGGGCAGCGCCTCCAAGCACGCTACGTCTTTGGGCAAGACTCGTCGCCGCTGACGCAAGGTTACTCACACGATAGTGATGAACGGTCGTTTTAAGGCAGTGTAGTGGGGGACTTCGCGAGTTTAGCCCCTTTTTCGACGTCGCTGGGTGGCAATCCCAGTTTCCCTGCCGACAGCTGCTTGGAAAGCACGGGTAGCTTGTCGAGCATCTGTAGTTGAGTGGTTTGTGACTCAGTAGTGCAGTAGGCAGCGCCTAAGTCTCATAATCTTAAGGTATGCCGGCACGATTCCCGGTCGATGCATTATTTTGCTCTTGTGGCAACAATGCTGCCGCGCGGATTGCTCGCTTGAGATGGGTCAGCCTCAGGACCTTATAGCTGTATAGCTGCGGCTGCAGTTTAATCTAGAGAGTCGGGACAGCACGTGTAGCAAGACAACAGATTCTTCAGAAAGCGCAAACTGTCTATCTCTAATATGTGAGACTTACCGAGTTTCGTACGTGTAGCAAGACAATAGATCCTTCAGAAAGCGCAAACTGTCTTTCTCTAAAATGTGAGACTTAGCGAGTTTCCTTCGAGGACGTCTCCGGCGTGCCTCGGTAGCGCAGTAGGCAGCGCGTAAGTCTCATAATCTTAAGGTCGTGAGTTCTATCCTCACCTGGGGCATTTAATTTTCTGTACATCATGACTGCGTTGCTGTTGCTAGGGAACGAACTTAACTGTTGTCCGTTATCCACACGGAGTCCACGCCTCAGCGTCAAAATGTTTACTTCCAATTATGACGACGTAACAACTTTGATATTTCTCCTCCGTGTTACAAACAAAATGCGATGCACACAGCAATGGACAGTCAATTTTGAACTGTGCGCCATGCCGGTCTGTAGGCGCGGATATGATCGCAAGCAGAGAACAGCACTGAGTCCAGATTCAGCACAAAATACAATAAGAGACGGAGTAAATCTCACCGCTGTAGAGCAAGTCCTGTGTGGTCTAGTGGCTAGGATACCTGGCTTTCACTCAACAGGTCCGGCTTCGATTCCCGGTACCGGAACGGAACTATTTGCGCACACAACGCTCCATGTTTTGGTCTTCGAACTGTCGTTGGTCGCCCTTCTTCCTTGGCTTCAACCGAACGCAATCGGGGAAAGCAGGCACGTGATGCAGTTACTGTCAGCACCGGAATAAAGGGAGAAGAGGCACTGGTCCGCTGTTGGGCTGCTACCAGCGTCAGTGAGTAGTCGGTGCAGTCGCCAGTAGCGCCAGAAGCCTACACACACCTTCCACTTAATCACGTTGCTTGAAACCGCTCCAACCACAACAAGCGAAAGCCCGGATAGCTCAGTCGGTAGAGCATTATGCTTTTAACCTAAGGGTCCAGGGTTCGAGTCCCTGTCCGGGCGAAGATTTTAACGCTTCCATAATGGCTCGTCTCGTAGCGATAGTAGCCCTGTCGTAATCAGTGCACGGTTTTACGTTTCCTGTCGGCATTCTGCGCAGACGCAACCGGTTGGGTTTTTCACGATTCGAGGGGCACCTGTTGGACAAGCAGTCGTGGCCGAGTGGTTAAGGCGTCTGACTAGAAATCCGATTCCCTCACAGAGCGTAGGTTCGAGTCCTACCGACTGCGTCGGATTTTTCTTTTCTTGTTTCGGAAGAAGAAGCAGCAAATATCGCGTTTTGGTACCTCGCCACACCTCACCTCTCACAGCCGTTTATAGTGCCTGTCCTTTAGATAAGGGCGATTTCCAAGCGTCAGCTTTCGCGTCAGCCGAGCAAAGTCGGGACAAGTCGGGACATACTACAGGATGGTGCAACGACGAAAAAAAAAAAAAAACCTTAATTTAACAGCAGGAGCCCACATAATGATACGGAAAAATTAGCGCCACTTGCGGTGGCCGGGAATCGTACCCGGATCAACTGCTTGGAAGGCAACTATGCTCAACAGTACAACACCACCGCACTGCCGCTGCTCGCAACGCCGCGCTGTGTCGGCTTCCCGCCCGCCCACAGCGGCCCACGGCTATAGGAGCTGCAGGCGCATTACGAGGTAGGAGGGTGCATCCACACGCATTCGGGCAGCGCCTCCAAGCACGCTACGTCTTTGGGCAAGACTCGTCGCCGCTGACGCAAGGTTACTCACACGATAGTGATGAACGGTCGTTTTAAGGCAGTGTAGTGGGGGACTTCGCGAGTTTAGCCCCTTTTTCGACGTCGCTGGGTGGCAATCCCAGTTTCCCTGCCGACAGCTGCTTGGAAAGCACGGGTAGCTTGTCGAGCATCTGTAGTTGAGTGGTTTGTGACTCAGTAGTGCAGTAGGCAGCGCCTAAGTCTCATAATCTTAAGGTATGCCGGCACGATTCCCGGTCGATGCATTATTTTGCTCTTGTGGCAACAATGCTGCCGCGCGGATTGCTCGCTTGAGATGGGTCAGCCTCAGGACCTTATAGCTGTATAGCTGCGGCTGCAGTTTAATCTAGAGAGTCGGGACAGCACGTGTAGCAAGACAACAGATTCTTCAGAAAGCGCAAACTGTCTATCTCTAATATGTGAGACTTACCGAGTTTCGTACGTGTAGCAAGACAATAGATCCTTCAGAAAGCGCAAACTGTCTTTCTCTAAAATGTGAGACTTAGCGAGTTTCCTTCGAGGACGTCTCCGGCGTGCCTCGGTAGCGCAGTAGGCAGCGCGTAAGTCTCATACTCTTAAGGTCGTGAGTTCGATCCTCACCTGGGGCATTTAATTTTCTGTACATCATGACTGCGTTGCTGTTGCTAGGGAACGAACTTAACTGTTGTCCGTTATCCACACGGAGTCCACGCCTCAGCGTCAAAATGTTTACTTCCAATTATGACGACGTAACAACTTTGATATTTCTCCTCCGTGTTACAAACAAAATGCGATGCACACAGCAATGGACAGTCAATTTTGAACTGTGCGCCATGCCGGTCTGTAGGCGCGGATATGATCGCAAGCAGAGAACAGCACTGAGTCCAGATTCAGCACAAAATACAATAAGAGACGGAGTAAATCTCACCGCTGTAGAGCAAGTCCTGTGTGGTCTAGTGGCTAGGATACCTGGCTTTCACTCAACAGGTCCGGCTTCGATTCCCGGTACCGGAACGGAACTATTTGCGCACACAACGCTCCATGTTTTGGTCTTCGAACTGTCGTTGGTCGCCCTTCTTCCTTGGCTTCAACCGAACGCAATCGGGGAAAGCAGGCACGTGATGCAGTTACTGTCAGCACCGGAATAAAGGGAGAAGAGGCACTGGTCCGCTGTTGGGCTGCTACCAGCGTCAGTGAGTAGTCGGTGCAGTCGCCAGTAGCGCCAGAAGCCTACACACACCTTCCACTTAATCACGTTGCTTGAAACCGCTCCAACCACAACAAGCGAAAGCCCGGATAGCTCAGTCGGTAGAGCATTAGGCTTTTAACCTAAGGGTCCAGGGTTCGAGTCCCTGTCCGGGCGAAGATTTTAACGCTTCCATAATGGCTCGTCTCGTAGCGATAGTAGCCCTGTCGTAATCAGTGCACGGTTTTACGTTTCCTGTCGGCATTCTGCGCAGACGCAACCGGTTGGGTTTTTCACGATTCGAGGGGCACCTGTTGGACAAGCAGTCGTGGCCGAGTGGTTAAGGCGTCTGACTAGAAATCAGATTCCCTCTGGGAGCGTAGGTTCGAGTCATACCGACTGCGTCGGATTTTTCTTTTCTTGTTTTGGAAGAAGAAGCAGAAAATATCGCGTTTTGGTACCTCGCCACACCTCACCTCTCACAGCCGTTTATAGTGCCTGTCCTTTAGATAAGGGCGATTTCCAAGCGTCAGCTTTCGCGTCAGCCGAGCAAAGTCGGGACAAGTCGGGACATACTACAGGATGGTGCAACGACGAAAAAAAAAAAAAAACCTTAATTTAACAGCAGGAGCCCACATAATGATACGGAAAAATTAGCGCCACTTGCGGTGGCCGGGAATCGTACCCGGATCAACTGCTTGGAAGGCAACTATGCTCAACAGTACAACACCACCGCACTGCCGCTGCTCGCAACGCCGCGCTGTGTCGGCTTCCCGCCCGCCCACAGCGGCCCACGGCTATAGGAGCTGCAGGCGCATTACGAGGTAGGAGGGTGCATCCACACGCATTCGGGCAGCGCCTCCAAGCACGCTACGTCTTTGGGCAAGACTCGTCGCCGCTGACGCAAGGTTACTCACACGATAGTGATGAACGGTCGTTTTAAGGCAGTGTAGTGGGGGACTTCGCGAGTTTAGCCCCTTTTTCGACGTCGCTGGGTGGCAATCCCAGTTTCCCTGCCGACAGCTGCTTGGAAAGCACGGGTAGCTTGTCGAGCATCTGTAGTTGAGTGGTTTGTGACTCAGTAGTGCAGTAGGCAGCGCCTAAGTCTCATAATCTTAAGGTATGCCGGCACGATTCCCGGTCGATGCATTATTTTGCTCTTGTGGCAACAATGCTGCCGCGCGGATTGCTCGCTTGAGATGGGTCAGCCTCAGGACCTTATAGCTGTATAGCTGCGGCTGCAGTTTAATCTAGAGAGTCGGGACAGCACGTGTAGCAAGACAACAGATTCTTCAGAAAGCGCAAACTGTCTATCTCTAATATGTGAGACTTACCGAGTTTCGTACGTGTAGCAAGACAATAGATCCTTCAGAAAGCGCAAACTGTCTTTCTCTAAAATGTGAGACTTAGCGAGTTTCCTTCGAGGACGTCTCCGGCGTGCCTCGGTAGCGCAGTAGGCAGCGCGTAAGTCTCATACTCTTAAGGTCGTGAGTTCGATCCTCACCTGGGGCATTTAATTTTCTGTACATCATGACTGCGTTGCTGTTGCTAGGGAACGAACTTAACTGTTGTCCGTTATCCACACGGAGTCCACGCCTCAGCGTCAAAATGTTTACTTCCAATTATGACGACGTAACAACTTTGATATTTCTCCTCCGTGTTACAAACAAAATGCGATGCACACAGCAATGGACAGTCAATTTTGAACTGTGCGCCATGCCGGTCTGTAGGCGCGGATATGATCGCAAGCAGAGAACAGCACTGAGTCCAGATTCAGCACAAAATACAATAAGAGACGGAGTAAATCTCACCGCTGTAGAGCAAGTCCTGTGTGGTCTAGTGGCTAGGATACCTGGCTTTCACTCAACAGGTCCGGCTTCGATTCCCGGTACCGGAACGGAACTATTTGCGCACACAACGCTCCATGTTTTGGTCTTCGAACTGTCGTTGGTCGCCCTTCTTCCTTGGCTTCAACCGAACGCAATCGGGGAAAGCAGGCACGTGATGCAGTTACTGTCAGCACCGGAATAAAGGGAGAAGAGGCACTGGTCCGCTGTTGGGCTGCTACCAGCGTCAGTGAGTAGTCGGTGCAGTCGCCAGTAGCGCCAGAAGCCTACACACACCTTCCACTTAATCACGTTGCTTGAAACCGCTCCAACCACAACAAGCGAAAGCCCGGATAGCTCAGTCGGTAGAGCATTAGGCTTTTAACCTAAGGGTCCAGGGTTCGAGTCCCTGTCCGGGCGAAGATTTTAACGCTTCCATAATGGCTCGTCTCGTAGCGATAGTAGCCCTGTCGTAATCAGTGCACGGTTTTACGTTTCCTGTCGGCATTCTGCGCAGACGCAACCGGTTGGGTTTTTCACGATTCGAGGGGCACCTGTTGGACAAGCAGTCGTGGCCGAGTGGTTAAGGCGTCTGACTAGAAATCAGATTCCCTCTGGGAGCGTAGGTTCGAGTCCTACCGACTGCGTCGGATTTTTCTTTTCTTGTTTTGGAAGAAGAAGCAGAAAATATCGCGTTTTGGTACCTCGCCACACCTCACCTCTCACAGCCGTTTATAGTGCCTGTCCTTTAGATAAGGGCGATTTCCAAGCGTCAGCTTTCGCGTCAGCCGAGCAAAGTCGGGACAAGTCGGGACATACTACAGGATGGTGCAACGACGAAAAAAAAAAAACCTTAATTTAACAGCAGGAGCCCACATAATGATACGGAAAAATTAGCGCCACTTGCGGTGGCCGGGAATCGTACCCGGATCAACTGCTTGGAAGGCAACTATGCTCAACAGTACAACACCACCGCACTGCCGCTGCTCGCAACGCCGCGCTGTGTCGGCTTCCCGCCCGCCCACAGCGGCCCACGGCTATAGGAGCTGCAGGCGCATTACGAGGTAGGAGGGTGCATCCACACGCATTCGGGCAGCGCCTCCAAGCACGCTACGTCTTTGGGCAAGACTCGTCGCCGCTGACGCAAGGTTACTCACACGATAGTGATGAACGGTCGTTTTAAGGCAGTGTAGTGGGGGACTTCGCGAGTTTAGCCCCTTTTTCGACGTCGCTGGGTGGCAATCCCAGTTTCCCTGCCGACAGCTGCTTGGAAAGCACGGGTAGCTTGTCGAGCATCTGTAGTTGAGTGGTTTGTGACTCAGTAGTGCAGTAGGCAGCGCCTAAGTCTCATAATCTTAAGGTATGCCGGCACGATTCCCGGTCGATGCATTATTTTGCTCTTGTGGCAACAATGCTGCCGCGCGGATTGCTCGCTTGAGATGGGTCAGCCTCAGGACCTTATAGCTGTATAGCTGCGGCTGCAGTTTAATCTAGAGAGTCGGGACAGCACGTGTAGCAAGACAACAGATTCTTCAGAAAGCGCAAACTGTCTATCTCTAATATGTGAGACTTACCGAGTTTCGTACGTGTAGCAAGACAATAGATCCTTCAGAAAGCGCAAACTGTCTTTCTCTAAAATGTGAGACTTAGCGAGTTTCCTTCGAGGACGTCTCCGGCGTGCCTCGGTAGCGCAGTAGGCAGCGCGTAAGTCTCATACTCTTAAGGTCGTGAGTTCGATCCTCACCTGGGGCATTTAATTTTCTGTACATCATGACTGCGTTGCTGTTGCTAGGGAACGAACTTAACTGTTGTCCGTTATCCACACGGAGTCCACGCCTCAGCGTCAAAATGTTTACTTCCAATTATGACGACGTAACAACTTTGATATTTCTCCTCCGTGTTACAAACAAAATGCGATGCACACAGCAATGGACAGTCAATTTTGAACTGTGCGCCATGCCGGTCTGTAGGCGCGGATATGATCGCAAGCAGAGAACAGCACTGAGTCCAGATTCAGCACAAAATACAATAAGAGACGGAGTAAATCTCACCGCTGTAGAGCAAGTCCTGTGTGGTCTAGTGGCTAGGATACCTGGCTTTCACTCAACAGGTCCGGCTTCGATTCCCGGTACCGGAACGGAACTATTTGCGCACACAACGCTCCATGTTTTGGTCTTCGAACTGTCGTTGGTCGCCCTTCTTCCTTGGCTTCAACCGAACGCAATCGGGGAAAGCAGGCACGTGATGCAGTTACTGTCAGCACCGGAATAAAGGGAGAAGAGGCACTGGTCCGCTGTTGGGCTGCTACCAGCGTCAGTGAGTAGTCGGTGCAGTCGCCAGTAGCGCCAGAAGCCTACACACACCTTCCACTTAATCACGTTGCTTGAAACCGCTCCAACCACAACAAGCGAAAGCCCGGATAGCTCAGTCGGTAGAGCATTAGGCTTTTAACCTAACGGTCCAGGGTTCGAGTCCCTGTCCGGGCGAAGATTTTAACGCTTCCATAATGGCTCGTCTCGTAGCGATAGTAGCCCTGTCGTAATCAGTGCACGGTTTTACGTTTCCTGTCGGCATTCTGCGCAGACGCAACCGGTTGGGTTTTTCACGATTCGAGGGGCACCTGTTGGACAAGCAGTCGTGGCCGAGTGGTTAAGGCGTCTGACTAGAAATCAGATTCCCTCTGGGAGCGTAGGTTCGAGTCCTACCGACTGCGTCGGATTTTTCTTTTCTTGTTTCGGAAGAAGAAGCAGAAAATATCGCGTTTTGGTACCTCGCCACACCTCACCTCTCACAGCCGTTTATAGTGCCTGTCCTTTAGATAAGGGCGATTTCCAAGCGTCAGCTTTCGCGTCAGCCGAGCAAAGTCGGGACAAGTCGGGACATACTACAGGATGGTGCAACGACGAAAAAAAAAAAAAAAAACCTTAATTTAACAGCAGGAGCCCACATAATGATACGGAAAAATTAGCGCCACTTGCGGTGGCCGGGAATCGTACCCGGATCAACTGCTTGGAAGGCAACTATGCTCAACAGTACAACACCACCGCACTGCCGCTGCTCGCAACGCCGCGCTGTGTCGGCTTCCCGCCCGCCCACAGCGGCCCACGGCTATAGGAGCTGCAGGCGCATTACGAGGTAGGAGGGTGCATCCACACGCATTCGGGCAGCGCCTCCAAGCACGCTACGTCTTTGGGCAAGACTCGTCGCCGCTGACGCAAGGTTACTCACACGATAGTGATGAACGGTCGTTTTAAGGCAGTGTAGTGGGGGACTTCGCGAGTTTAGCCCCTTTTTCGACGTCGCTGGGTGGCAATCCCAGTTTCCCTGCCGACAGCTGCTTGGAAAGCACGGGTAGCTTGTCGAGCATCTGTAGTTGAGTGGTTTGTGACTCAGTAGTGCAGTAGGCAGCGCCTAAGTCTCATAATCTTAAGGTATGCCGGCACGATTCCCGGTCGATGCATTATTTTGCTCTTGTGGCAACAATGCTGCCGCGCGGATTGCTCGCTTGAGATGGGTCAGCCTCAGGACCTTATAGCTGTATAGCTGCGGCTGCAGTTTAATCTAGAGAGTCGGGACAGCACGTGTAGCAAGACAACAGATTCTTCAGAAAGCGCAAACTGTCTATCTCTAATATGTGAGACTTACCGAGTTTCGTACGTGTAGCAAGACAATAGATCCTTCAGAAAGCGCAAACTGTCTTTCTCTAAAATGTGAGACTTAGCGAGTTTCCTTCGAGGACGTCTCCGGCGTGCCTCGGTAGCGCAGTAGGCAGCGCGTAAGTCTCATAATCTTAAGGTCGTGAGTTCGATCCTCACCTGGGGCATTTAATTTTCTGTACATCATGACTGCGTTGCTGTTGCTAGGGAATGAACTTAACTGTTGTCCGTTATCCACACGGAGTCCACGCCTCAGCGTCAAAATGTTTACTTCCAATTATGACGACGTAACAACTTTGATATTTCTCCTCCGTGTTACAAACAAAATGCGATGCACACAGCAATGGACAGTCAATTTTGAACTGTGCGCCATGCCGGTCTGTAGGCGCGGATATGATCGCAAGCAGAGAACAGCACTGAGTCCAGATTCAGCACAAAATACAATAAGAGACGGAGTAAATCTCACCGCTGTAGAGCAAGTCCTGTGTGGTCTAGTGGCTAGGATACCTGGCTTTCACTCAACAGGTCCGGCTTCGATTCCCGGTACCGGAACGGAACTATTTGCGCACACAACGCTCCATGTTTTGGTCTTCGAACTGTCGTTGGTCGCCCTTCTTCCTTGGCTTCAACCGAACGCAATCGGGGAAAGCAGGCACGTGATGCAGTTACTGTCAGCACCGGAATAAAGGGAGAAGAGGCACTGGTCCGCTGTTGGGCTGCTACCAGCGTCAGTGAGTAGTCGGTGCAGTCGCCAGTAGCGCCAGAAGCCTACACACACCTTCCACTTAATCACGTTGCTTGAAACCGCTCCAACCACAACAAGCGAAAGCCCGGATAGCTCAGTCGGTAGAGCATTAGGCTTTTAACCTAAGGGTCCAGGGTTCGAGTCCCTGTCCGGGCGAAGATTTTAACGCTTCCATAATGGCTCGTCTCGTAGCGATAGTAGCCCTGTCGTAATCAGTGCACGGTTTTACGTTTCCTGTCGGCATTCTGCGCAGACGCAACCGGTTGGGTTTTTCACGATTCGAGGGGCACCTGTTGGACAAGCAGTCGTGGCCGAGTGGTTAAGGCGTCTGACTAGAAATCCGATTCCCTCTGGGAGCGTAGGTTCGAGTCCTACCGACTGCGTCGGATTTTTCTTTTCTTGTTTCGGAAGAAGAAGCAGAAAATATCGCGTTTTGGTACCTCGCCACACCTCACCTCTCACAGCCGTTTATAGTGCCTGTCCTTTAGATAAGGGCGATTTCCAAGCGTCAGCTTTCGCGTCAGCCGAGCAAAGTCGGGACAAGTCGGGACATACTACAGGATGGTGCAACGACGAAAAAAAAAAAAAAAAACCTTAATTTAACAGCAGGAGCCCACATAATGATACGGAAAAATTAGCGCCACTTGCGGTGGCCGGGAATCGTACCCGGATCAACTGCTTGGAAGGCAACTATGCTCAACAGTACAACACCACCGCACTGCCGCTGCTCGCAACGCCGCGCTGTGTCGGCTTCCCGCCCGCCCACAGCGGCCCACGGCTATAGGAGCTGCAGGCGCATTACGAGGTAGGAGGGTGCATCCACACGCATTCGGGCAGCGCCTCCAAGCACGCTACGTCTTTGGGCAAGACTCGTCGCCGCTGACGCAAGGTTACTCACACGATAGTGATGAACGGTCGTTTTAAGGCAGTGTAGTGGGGGACTTCGCGAGTTTAGCCCCTTTTTCGACGTCGCTGGGTGGCAATCCCAGTTTCCCTGCCGACAGCTGCTTGGAAAGCACGGGTAGCTTGTCGAGCATCTGTAGTTGAGTGGTTTGTGACTCAGTAGTGCAGTAGGCAGCGCCTAAGTCTCATAATCTTAAGGTATGCCGGCACGATTCCCGGTCGATGCATTATTTTGCTCTTGTGGCAACAATGCTGCCGCGCGGATTGCTCGCTTGAGATGGGTCAGCCTCAGGACCTTATAGCTGTATAGCTGCGGCTGCAGTTTAATCTAGAGAGTCGGGACAGCACGTGTAGCAAGACAACAGATTCTTCAGAAAGCGCAAACTGTCTATCTCTAATATGTGAGACTTACCGAGTTTCGTACGTGTAGCAAGACAATAGATCCTTCAGAAAGCGCAAACTGTCTTTCTCTAAAATGTGAGACTTAGCGAGTTTCCTTCGAGGACGTCTCCGGCGTGCCTCGGTAGCGCAGTAGGCAGCGCGTAAGTCTCATAATCTTAAGGTCGTGAGTTCGATCCTCACCTGGGGCATTTAATTTTCTGTACATCATGACTGCGTTGCTGTTGCTAGGGAACGAACTTAACTGTTGTCCGTTATCCGCACGGAGTCCACGCCTCAGCGTCAAAATGTTTACTTCCAATTATGACGACGTAACAACTTTGATATTTCTCCTCCGTGTTACAAACAAAATGCGATGCACACAGCAATGGACAGTCAATTTTGAACTGTGCGCCATGCCGGTCTGTAGGCGCGGATATGATCGCAAGCAGAGAACAGCACTGAGTCCAGATTCAGCACAAAATACAATAAGAGACGGAGTAAATCTCACCGCTGTAGAGCAAGTCCTGTGTGGTCTAGTGGCTAGGATACCTGGCTTTCACTCAACAGGTCCGGCTTCGATTCCCGGTACCGGAACGGAACTATTTGCGCACACAACGCTCCATGTTTTGGTCTTCGAACTGTCGTTGGTCGCCCTTCTTCCTTGGCTTCAACCGAACGCAATCGGGGAAAGCAGGCACGTGATGCAGTTACTGTCAGCACCGGAATAAAGGGAGAAGAGGCACTGGTCCGCTGTTGGGCTGCTACCAGCGTCAGTGAGTAGTCGGTGCAGTCGCCAGTAGCGCCAGAAGCCTACACACACCTTCCACTTAATCACGTTGCTTGAAACCGCTCCAACCACAACAAGCGAAAGCCCGGATAGCTCAGTCGGTAGAGCATTATGCTTTTAACCTAAGGGTCCAGGGTTCGAGTCCCTGTCCGGGCGAAGATTTTAACGCTTCCATAATGGCTCGTCTCGTAGCGATAGTAGCCCTGTCGTAATCAGTGCACGGTTTTACGTTTCCTGTCGGCATTCTGCGCAGACGCAACCGGTTGGGTTTTTCACGATTCGAGGGGCACCTGTTGGACAAGCAGTCGTGGCCGAGTGGTTAAGGCGTCTGACTAGAAATCAGATTCCCTCTGAGAGCGTAGGTTCGAGTCCTACCGACTGCGTCGGATTTTTCTTTTCTTGTTTCGGAAGAAGAAGCAGAAAATATCGCGTTTTGGTACCTCGCCACACCTCACCTCTCACAGCCGTTTATAGTGCCTGTCCTTTAGATAAGGGCGATTTCCAAGCGTCAGCTTTCGCGTCAGCCGAGCAAAGTCGGGACAAGTCGGGACATACTACAGGATGGTGCAACGACGAAAAAAAAAAAAAACCTTAATTTAACAGCAGGAGCCCACATAATGATACGGAAAAATTAGCGCCACTTGCGGTGGCCGGGAATCGTACCCGGATCAACTGCTTGGAAGGCAACTATGCTCAACAGTACAACACCACCGCACTGCCGCTGCTCGCAACGCCGCGCTGTGTCGGCTTCCCGCCCGCCCACAGCGGCCCACGGCTATAGGAGCTGCAGGCGCATTACGAGGTAGGAGGGTGCATCCACACGCATTCGGGCAGCGCCTCCAAGCACGCTACGTCTTTGGGCAAGACTCGTCGCCGCTGACGCAAGGTTACTCACACGATAGTGATGAACGGTCGTTTTAAGGCAGTGTAGTGGGGGACTTCGCGAGTTTAGCCCCTTTTTCGACGTCGCTGGGTGGCAATCCCAGTTTCCCTGCCGACAGCTGCTTGGAAAGCACGGGTAGCTTGTCGAGCATCTGTAGTTGAGTGGTTTGTGACTCAGTAGTGCAGTAGGCAGCGCCTAAGTCTCATAATCTTAAGGTATGCCGGCACGATTCCCGGTCGATGCATTATTTTGCTCTTGTGGCAACAATGCTGCCGCGCGGATTGCTCGCTTGAGATGGGTCAGCCTCAGGACCTTATAGCTGTATAGCTGCGGCTGCAGTTTAATCTAGAGAGTCGGGACAGCACGTGTAGCAAGACAACAGATTCTTCAGAAAGCGCAAACTGTCTATCTCTAATATGTGAGACTTACCGAGTTTCGTACGTGTAGCAAGACAATAGATCCTTCAGAAAGCGCAAACTGTCTTTCTCTAAAATGTGAGACTTAGCGAGTTTCCTTCGAGGACGTCTCCGGCGTGCCTCGGTAGCGCAGTAGGCAGCGCGTAAGTCTCATAATCTTAAGGTCGTGAGTTCGATCCTCACCTGGGGCATTTAATTTTCTGTACATCATGACTGCGTTGCTGTTGCTAGGGAACGAACTTAACTGTTGTCCGTTATCCGCACGGAGTCCACGCCTCAGCGTCAAAATGTTTACTTCCAATTATGACGACGTAACAACTTTGATATTTCTCCTCCGTGTTACAAACAAAATGCGATGCACACAGCAATGGACAGTCAATTTTGAACTGTGCGCCATGCCGGTCTGTAGGCGCGGATATGATCGCAAGCAGAGAACAGCACTGAGTCCAGATTCAGCACAAAATACAATAAGAGACGGAGTAAATCTCACCGCTGTAGAGCAAGTCCTGTGTGGTCTAGTGGCTAGGATACCT
This sequence comes from Schistocerca gregaria, assembly GCF_023897955.1. NCBI lineage: Eukaryota > Metazoa > Arthropoda > Insecta > Orthoptera > Acrididae > Schistocerca > Schistocerca gregaria. The sequence continues at coordinate 263,923 of NW_026061817.1, forward strand.
GGCTTTCACTCAACAGGTCCGGCTTCGATTCCCGGTACCGGAACGGAACTATTTGCGCACACAACGCTCCATGTTTTGGTCTTCGAACTGTCGTTGGTCGCCCTTCTTCCTTGGCTTCAACCGAACGCAATCGGGGAAAGCAGGCACGTGATGCAGTTACTGTCAGCACCGGAATAAAGGGAGAAGAGGCACTGGTCCGCTGTTGGGCTGCTACCAGCGTCAGTGAGTAGTCGGTGCAGTCGCCAGTAGCGCCAGAAGCCTACACACACCTTCCACTTAATCACGTTGCTTGAAACCGCTCCAACCACAACAAGCGAAAGCCCGGATAGCTCAGTCGGTAGAGCATTATGCTTTTAACCTAAGGGTCCAGGGTTCGAGTCCCTGTCCGGGCGAAGATTTTAACGCTTCCATAATGGCTCGTCTCGTAGCGATAGTAGCCCTGTCGTAATCAGTGCACGGTTTTACGTTTCCTGTCGGCATTCTGCGCAGACGCAACCGGTTGGGTTTTTCACGATTCGAGGGGCACCTGTTGGACAAGCAGTCGTGGCCGAGTGGTTAAGGCGTCTGACTAGAAATCAGATTCCCTCTGAGAGCGTAGGTTCGAGTCCTACCGACTGCGTCGGATTTTTCTTTTCTTGTTTCGGAAGAAGAAGCAGAAAATATCGCGTTTTGGTACCTCGCCACACCTCACCTCTCACAGCCGTTTATAGTGCCTGTCCTTTAGATAAGGGCGATTTCCAAGCGTCAGCTTTCGCGTCAGCCGAGCAAAGTCGGGACAAGTCGGGACATACTACAGGATGGTGCAACGACGAAAAAAAAAAAAAACCTTAATTTAACAGCAGGAGCCCACATAATGATACGGAAAAATTAGCGCCACTTGCGGTGGCCGGGAATCGTACCCGGATCAACTGCTTGGAAGGCAACTATGCTCAACAGTACAACACCACCGCACTGCCGCTGCTCGCAACGCCGCGCTGTGTCGGCTTCCCGCCCGCCCACAGCGGCCCACGGCTATAGGAGCTGCAGGCGCATTACGAGGTAGGAGGGTGCATCCACACGCATTCGGGCAGCGCCTCCAAGCACGCTACGTCTTTGGGCAAGACTCGTCGCCGCTGACGCAAGGTTACTCACACGATAGTGATGAACGGTCGTTTTAAGGCAGTGTAGTGGGGGACTTCGCGAGTTTAGCCCCTTTTTCGACGTCGCTGGGTGGCAATCCCAGTTTCCCTGCCGACAGCTGCTTGGAAAGCACGGGTAGCTTGTCGAGCATCTGTAGTTGAGTGGTTTGTGACTCAGTAGTGCAGTAGGCAGCGCCTAAGTCTCATAATCTTAAGGTATGCCGGCACGATTCCCGGTCGATGCATTATTTTGCTCTTGTGGCAACAATGCTGCCGCGCGGATTGCTCGCTTGAGATGGGTCAGCCTCAGGACCTTATAGCTGTATAGCTGCGGCTGCAGTTTAATCTAGAGAGTCGGGACAGCACGTGTAGCAAGACAACAGATTCTTCAGAAAGCGCAAACTGTCTATCTCTAATATGTGAGACTTACCGAGTTTCGTACGTGTAGCAAGACAATAGATCCTTCAGAAAGCGCAAACTGTCTTTCTCTAAAATGTGAGACTTAGCGAGTTTCCTTCGAGGACGTCTCCGGCGTGCCTCGGTAGCGCAGTAGGCAGCGCGTAAGTCTCATACTCTTAAGGTCGTGAGTTCGATCCTCACCTGGGGCATTTAATTTTCTGTACATCATGACTGCGTTGCTGTTGCTAGGGAACGAACTTAACTGTTGTCCGTTATCCACACGGAGTCCACGCCTCAGCGTCAAAATGTTTACTTCCAATTATGACGACGTAACAACTTTGATATTTCTCCTCCGTGTTACAAACAAAATGCGATGCACACAGCAATGGACAGTCAATTTTGAACTGTGCGCCATGCCGGTCTGTAGGCGCGGATATGATCGCAAGCAGAGAACAGCACTGAGTCCAGATTCAGCACAAAATACAATAAGAGACGGAGTAAATCTCACCGCTGTAGAGCAAGTCCTGTGTGGTCTAGTGGCTAGGATACCTGGCTTTCACTCAACAGGTCCGGCTTCGATTCCCGGTACCGGAACGGAACTATTTGCGCACACAACGCTCCATGTTTTGGTCTTCGAACTGTCGTTGGTCGCCCTTCTTCCTTGGCTTCAACCGAACGCAATCGGGGAAAGCAGGCACGTGATGCAGTTACTGTCAGCACCGGAATAAAGGGAGAAGAGGCACTGGTCCGCTGTTGGGCTGCTACCAGCGTCAGTGAGTAGTCGGTGCAGTCGCCAGTAGCGCCAGAAGCCTACACACACCTTCCACTTAATCACGTTGCTTGAAACCGCTCCAACCACAACAAGCGAAAGCCCGGATAGCTCAGTCGGTAGAGCATTATGCTTTTAACCTAAGGGTCCAGCGTTCGAGTCCCTGTCCGGGCGAAGATTTTAACGCTTCCATAATGGCTCGTCTCGTAGCGATAGTAGCCCTGTCGTAATCAGTGCACGGTTTTACGTTTCCTGTCGGCATTCTGCGCAGACGCAACCGGTTGGGTTTTTCACGATTCGAGGGGCACCTGTTGGACAAGCAGTCGTGGCCGAGTGGTTAAGGCGTCTGACTAGAAATCAGATTCCCTCTGAGAGCGTAGGTTCGAGTCCTACCGACTGCGTCGGATTTTTCTTTTCTTGTTTCGGAAGAAGAAGCAGAAAATATCGCGTTTTGGTACCTCGCCACACCTCACCTCTCACAGCCGTTTATAGTGCCTGTCCTTTAGATAAGGGCGATTTCCAAGCGTCAGCTTTCGCGTCAGCCGAGCAAAGTCGGGACAAGTCGGGACATACTACAGGATGGTGCAACGACGAAAAAAAAAAAAAACCTTAATTTAACAGCAGGAGCCCACATAATGATACGGAAAAATTAGCGCCACTTGCGGTGGCCGGGAATCGTACCCGGATCAACTGCTTGGAAGGCAACTATGCTCAACAGTACAACACCACCGCACTGCCGCTGCTCGCAACGCCGCGCTGTGTCGGCTTCCCGCCCGCCCACAGCGGCCCACGGCTATAGGAGCTGCAGGCGCATTACGAGGTAGGAGGGTGCATCCACACGCATTCGGGCAGCGCCTCCAAGCACGCTACGTCTTTGGGCAAGAGTCGTCGCCGCTGACGCAAGGTTACTCACACGATAGTGATGAACGGTCGTTTTAAGGCAGTGTAGTGGGGGACTTCGCGAGTTTAGCCCCTTTTTCGACGTCGCTGGGTGGCAATCCCAGTTTCCCTGCCGACAGCTGCTTGGAAAGCACGGGTAGCTTGTCGAGCATCTGTAGTTGAGTGGTTTGTGACTCAGTAGTGCAGTAGGCAGCGCCTAAGTCTCATAATCTTAAGGTATGCCGGCACGATTCCCGGTCGATGCATTATTTTGCTCTTGTGGCAACAATGCTGCCGCGCGGATTGCTCGCTTGAGATGGGTCAGCCTCAGGACCTTATAGCTGTATAGCTGCGGCTGCAGTTTAATCTAGAGAGTCGGGACAGCACGTGTAGCAAGACAACAGATTCTTCAGAAAGCGCAAACTGTCTATCTCTAATATGTGAGACTTACCGAGTTTCGTACGTGTAGCAAGACAATAGATCCTTCAGAAAGCGCAAACTGTCTTTCTCTAAAATGTGAGACTTAGCGAGTTTCCTTCGAGGACGTCTCCGGCGTGCCTCGGTAGCGCAGTAGGCAGCGCGTAAGTCTCATAATCTTAAGGTCGTGAGTTCGATCCTCACCTGGGGCATTTAATTTTCTGTACATCATGACTGCGTTGCTGTTGCTAGGGAACGAACTTAACTGTTGTCCGTTATCCACACGGAGTCCACGCCTCAGCGTCAAAATGTTTACTTCCAATTATGACGACGTAACAACTTTGATATTTCTCCTCCGTGTTACAAACAAAATGCGATGCACACAGCAATGGACAGTCAATTTTGAACTGTGCGCCATGCCGGTCTGTAGGCGCGGATATGATCGCAAGCAGAGAACAGCACTGAGTCCAGATTCAGCACAAAATACAATAAGAGACGGAGTAAATCTCACCGCTGTAGAGCAAGTCCTGTGTGGTCTAGTGGCTAGGATACCTGGCTTTCACTCAACAGGTCCGGCTTCGATTCCCGGTACCGGAACGGAACTATTTGCGCACACAACGCTCCATGTTTTGGTCTTCGAACTGTCGTTGGTCGCCCTTCTTCCTTGGCTTCAACCGAACGCAATCGGGGAAAGCAGGCACGTGATGCAGTTACTGTCAGCACCGGAATAAAGGGAGAAGAGGCACTGGTCCGCTGTTGGGCTGCTACCAGCGTCAGTGAGTAGTCGGTGCAGTCGCCAGTAGCGCCAGAAGCCTACACACACCTTCCACTTAATCACGTTGCTTGAAACCGCTCCAACCACAACAAGCGAAAGCCCGGATAGCTCAGTCGGTAGAGCATTATGCTTTTAACCTAAGGGTCCAGGGTTCGAGTCCCTGTCCGGGCGAAGATTTTAACGCTTCCATAATGGCTCGTCTCGTAGCGATAGTAGCCCTGTCGTAATCAGTGCACGGTTTTACGTTTCCTGTCGGCATTCTGCGCAGACGCAACCGGTTGGGTTTTTCACGATTCGAGGGGCACCTGTTGGACAAGCAGTCGTGGCCGAGTGGTTAAGGCGTCTGACTAGAAATCAGATTCCCTCTGGGAGCGTAGGTTCGAGTCCTACCGACTGCGTCGGATTTTTCTTTTCTTGTTTCGGAAGAAGAAGCAGAAAATATCGCGTTTTGGTACCTCGCCACACCTCACCTCTCACAGCCGTTTATAGTGCCTGTCCTTTAGATAAGGGCGATTTCCAAGCGTCAGCTTTCGCGTCAGCCGAGCAAAGTCGGGACAAGTCGGGACATACTACAGGATGGTGCAACGACGAAAAAAAAAAAAAACCTTAATTTAACAGCAGGAGCCCACATAATGATACGGAAAAATTAGCGCCACTTGCGGTGGCCGGGAATCGTACCCGGATCAACTGCTTGGAAGGCAACTATGCTCAACAGTACAACACCACCGCACTGCCGCTGCTCGCAACGCCGCGCTGTGTCGGCTTCCCGCCCGCCCACAGCGGCCCACGGCTATAGGAGCTGCAGGCGCATTACGAGGTAGGAGGGTGCATCCACACGCATTCGGGCAGCGCCTCCAAGCACGCTACGTCTTTGGGCAAGACTCGTCGCCGCTGACGCAAGGTTACTCACACGATAGTGATGAACGGTCGTTTTAAGGCAGTGTAGTGGGGGACTTCGCGAGTTTAGCCCCTTTTTCGACGTCGCTGGGTGGCAATCCCAGTTTCCCTGCCGACAGCTGCTTGGAAAGCACGGGTAGCTTGTCGAGCATCTGTAGTTGAGTGGTTTGTGACTCAGTAGTGCAGTAGGCAGCGCCTAAGTCTCATAATCTTAAGGTATGCCGGCACGATTCCCGGTCGATGCATTATTTTGCTCTTGTGGCAACAATGCTGCCGCGCGGATTGCTCGCTTGAGATGGGTCAGCCTCAGGACCTTATAGCTGTATAGCTGCGGCTGCAGTTTAATCTAGAGAGTCGGGACAGCACGTGTAGCAAGACAACAGATTCTTCAGAAAGCGCAAACTGTCTATCTCTAATATGTGAGACTTACCGAGTTTCGTACGTGTAGCAAGACAATAGATCCTTTAGAAAGCGCAAACTGTCTTTCTCTAAAATGTGAGACTTAGCGAGTTTCCTTCGAGGACGTCTCCGGCGTGCCTCGGTAGCGCAGTAGGCAGCGCGTAAGTCTCATAATCTTAAGGTCGTGAGTTCGATCCTCACCTGGGGCATTTAATTTTCTGTACATCATGACTGCGTTGCTGTTGCTAGGGAACGAACTTAACTGTTGTCCGTTATCCACACGGAGTCCACGCCTCAGCGTCAAAATGTTTACTTCCAATTATGACGACGTAACAACTTTGATATTTATCCTCCGTGTTACAAACAAAATGCGATGCACACAGCAATGGACAGTCAATTTTGAACTGTGCGCCATGCCGGTCTGTAGGCGCGGATATGATCGCAAGCAGAGAACAGCACTGAGTCCAGATTCAGCACAAAATACAATAAGAGACGGAGTAAATCTCACCGCTGTAGAGCAAGTCCTGTGTGGTCTAGTGGCTAGGATACCTGGCTTTCACTCAACAGGTCCGGCTTCGATTCCCGGTACCGGAACGGAACTATTTGCGCACACAACGCTCCATGTTTTGGTCTTCGAACTGTCGTTGGTCGCCCTTCTTCCTTGGCTTCAACCGAACGCAATCGGGGAAAGCAGGCACGTGATGCAGTTACTGTCAGCACCGGAATAAAGGGAGAAGAGGCACTGGTCCGCTGTTGGGCTGCTACCAGCGTCAGTGAGTAGTCGGTGCAGTCGCCAGTAGCGCCAGAAGCCTACACACACCTTCCACTTAATCACGTTGCTTGAAACCGCTCCAACCACAACAAGCGAAAGCCCGGATAGCTCAGTCGGTAGAGCATTATGCTTTTAACCTAAGGGTCCAGGGTTCGAGTCCCTGTCCGGGCGAAGATTTTAACGCTTCCATAATGGCTCGTCTCGTAGCGATAGTAGCCCTGTCGTAATCAGTGCACGGTTTTACGTTTCCTGTCGGCATTCTGCGCAGACGCAACCGGTTGGGTTTTTCACGATTCGAGGGGCACCTGTTGGACAAGCAGTCGTGGCCGAGTGGTTAAGGCGTCTGACTAGAAATCAGATTCCCTCTGGGAGCGTAGGTTTCTTGTTTTGGAAGAAGAAGCAGAAAATATCGCGTTTTGGTACCTCGCCACACCTCACCTCTCACAGCCGTTTATAGTGCCTGTCCTTTAGATAAGGGCGTTTTCCAAGCGTCAGCTTTCGCGTCAGCCGAGCAAAGTCGGGACAAGTCGCGACATACTACAGGATGGTGCAACGACGAAAAAAAAAAAAACCTTAATTTAACAGCAGGAGCCCACATAATGATACGGAAAAATTAGCGCCACTTGCGGTGGCCGGGAATCGTACCCGGATCAACTGCTTGGAAGGCAACTATGCTCAACAGTACAACACCACCGCACTGCCGCTGCTCGCAACGCCGCGCTGTGTCGGCTTCCCGCCCGCCCACAGCGGCCCACGGCTATAGGAGCTGCAGGCGCATTACGAGGTAGGAGGGTGCATCCACACGCATTCGGGCAGCGCCTCCAAGCACGCTACGTCTTTGGGCAAGACTCGTCGCCGCTGACGCAAGGTTACTCACACGATAGTGATGAACGGTCGTTTTAAGGCAGTGTAGTGGGGGACTTCGCGAGTTTAGCCCCTTTTTCGACGTCGCTGGGTGGCAATCCCAGTTTCCCTGCCGACAGCTGCTTGGAAAGCACGGGTAGCTTGTCGAGCATCTGTAGTTGAGTGGTTTGTGACTCAGTAGTGCAGTAGGCAGCGCCTAAGTCTCATAATCTTAAGGTATGCCGGCACGATTCCCGGTCGATGCATTATTTTGCTCTTGTGGCAACAATGCTGCCGCGCGGATTGCTCGCTTGAGATGGGTCAGCCTCAGGACCTTATAGCTGTATAGCTGCGGCTGCAGTTTAATCTAGAGAGTCGGGACAGCACGTGTAGCAAGACAACAGATTCTTCAGAAAGCGCAAACTGTCTATCTCTAATATGTGAGACTTACCGAGTATCGTACGTGTAGCAAGACAATAGATCCTTCAGAAAGCGCAAACTGTCTTTCTCTAAAATGTGAGACTTAGCGAGTTTCCTTCGAGGACGTCTCCGGCGTGCCTCGGTAGCGCAGTAGGCAGCGCGTAAGTCTCATAATCTTAAGGTCGTGAGTTCGATCCTCACCTGGGGCATTTAATTTTCTGTACATCATGACTGCGTTGCTGTTGCTAGGGAACGAACTTAACTGTTGTCCGTTATCCACACGGAGTCCACGCCTCAGCGTCAAAATGCTTACTTCCAATTATGACGACGTAACAACTTTGATATTTCTCCTCCGTGTTACAAACAAAATGCGATGCACACAGCAATGGACAGTCAATTTTGAACTGTGCGCCATGCCGGTCTGTAGGCGCGGATATGATCGCAAGCAGAGAACAGCACTGAGTCCAGATTCAGCACAAAATACAATAAGAGACGGAGTAAATCTCACCGCTGTAGAGCAAGTCCTGTGTGGTCTAGTGGCTAGGATACCTGGCTTTCACTCAACAGGTCCGGCTTCGATTCCCGGTACCGGAACGGAACTATTTGCGCACACAACGCTCCATGTTTTGGTCTTCGAACTGTCGTTGGTCGCCCTTCTTCCTTGGCTTCAACCGAACGCAATCGGGGAAAGCAGGCACGTGATGCAGTTACTGTCAGCACCGGAATAAAGGGAGAAGAGGCACTGGTCCGCTGTTGGGCTGCTACCAGCGTCAGTGAGTAGTCGGTGCAGTCGCCAGTAGCGCCAGAAGCCTACACACACCTTCCACTTAATCACGTTGCTTGAAACCGCTCCAACCACAACAAGCGAAAGCCCGGATAGCTCAGTCGGTAGAGCATTAGGCTTTTAACCTAAGGGTCCAGGGTTCGAGTCCCTGTCCGGGCGAAGATTTTAACGCTTCCATAATGGCTCGTCTCGTAGCGATAGTAGCCCTGTCGTAATCAGTGCACGGTTTTACGTTTCCTGTCGGCATTCTGCGCAGACGCAACCGGTTGGGTTTTTCACGATTCGAGGGGCACCTGTTGGACAAGCAGTCGTGGCCGAGTGGTTAAGGCGTCTGACTAGAAATCAGATTCCCTCTGGGAGCGTAGGTTCGAGTTCTACCGACTGCGTCGGATTTTTCTTTTCTTGTTTTGGAAGAAGAAGCAGAAAATATCGCGTTTTGGTACCTCGCCACACCTCACCTCTCACAGCCGTTTATAGTGCCTGTCCTTTAGATAAGGGCGATTTCCAAGCGTCAGCTTTCGCGTCAGCCGAGCAAAGTCGGGACAAGTCGGGACATACTACAGGATGGTGCAACGACGAAAAAAAAAAAAAACCCTTAATTTAACAGCAGGAGCCCACATAATGATACGGAAAAATTAGCGCCACTTGCGGTGGCCGGGAATCGTACCCGGATCAACTGCTTGGAAGGCAACTATGCTCAACAGTACAACACCACCGCACTGCCGCTGCTCGCAACGCCGCGCTGTGTCGGCTTCCCGCCCGCCCACAGCGGCCCACGGCTATAGGAGCTGCAGGCGCATTACGAGGTAGGAGGGTGCATCCACACGCATTCGGGCAGCGCCTCCAAGCACGCTACGTCTTTGGGCAAGACTCGTCGCCGCTGACGCAAGGTTACTCACACGATAGTGATGAACGGTCGTTTTAAGGCAGTGTAGTGGGGGATTTCGCGAGTTTAGCCCCTTTTTCGACGTCGCTGGGTGGCAATCCCAGTTTCCCTGCCGACAGCTGCTTGGAAAGCACGGGTAGCTTGTCGAGCATCTGTAGTTGAGTGGTTTGTGACTCAGTAGTGCAGTAGGCAGCGCCTAAGTCTCATAATCTTAAGGTATGCCGGCACGATTCCCGGTCGATGCATTATTTTGCTCTTGTGGCAACAATGCTGCCGCGCGGATTGCTCGCTTGAGATGGGTCAGCCTCAGGACCTTATAGCTGTATAGCTGCGGCTGCAGTTTAATCTAGAGAGTCGGGACAGCACGTGTAGCAAGACAACAGATTCTTCAGAAAGCGCAAACTGTCTATCTCTAATATGTGAGACTTACCGAGTATCGTACGTGTAGCAAGACAATAGATCCTTCAGAAAGCGCAAACTGTCTTTCTCTAAAATGTGAGACTTAGCGAGTTTCCTTCGAGGACGTCTCCGGCGTGCCTCGGTAGCGCAGTAGGCAGCGCGTAAGTCTCATAATCTTAAGGTCGTGAGTTCGATCCTCACCTGGGGCATTTAATTTTCTGTACATCATGACTGCGTTGCTGTTGCTAGGGAACGAACTTAACTGTTGTCCGTTATCCACACGGAGTCCACGCCTCAGCGTCAAAATGTTTACTTCCAATTATGACGACGTAACAACTTTGATATTTCTCCTCCGTGTTACAAACAAAATGCGATGCACACAGCAATGGACAGTCAATTTTGAACTGTGCGCCATGCCGGTCTGTAGGCGCGGATATGATCGCAAGCAGAGAACAGCACTGAGTCCAGATTCAGCACAAAATACAATAAGAGACGGAGTAAATCTCACCGCTGTAGAGCAAGTCCTGTGTGGTCTAGTGGCTAGGATACCTGGCTTTCACTCAACAGGTCCGGCTTCGATTCCCGGTACCGGAACGGAACTATTTGCGCACACAACGCTCCATGTTTTGGTCTTCGAACTGTCGTTGGTCGCCTTTCTTCCTTGGCTTCAACCGAACGCAATCGGGGAAAGCAGGCACGTGATGCAGTTACTGTCAGCACCGGAATAAAGGGAGAAGAGGCACTGGTCCGCTGTTGGGCTGCTACCAGCGTCAGTGAGTAGTCGGTGCAGTCGCCAGTAGCGCCAGAAGCCTACACACACCTTCCACTTAATCACGTTGCTTGAAACCGCTCCAACCACAACAAGCGAAAGCCCGGATAGCTCAGTCGGTAGAGCATTAGGCTTTTAACCTAAGGGTCCAGGGTTCGAGTCCCTGTCCGGGCGAAGATTTTAACGCTTCCATAATGGCTCGTCTCGTAGCGATAGTAGCCCTGTCGTAATCAGTGCACGGTTTTACGTTTCCTGTCGGCATTCTGCGCAGACGCAACCGGTTGGGTTTTACACGATTCGAGGGGCACCTGTTGGACAAGCAGTCGTGGCCGAGTGGTTAAGGCGTCTGACTAGAAATCAGATTCCCTCTGGGAGCGTAGGTTCGAGTCCTACCGACTGCGTCGGATTTTTCTTTTCTTGTTTTGGAAGAAGGAGCAGAAAATATCGCGTTTTGGTACCTCGCCACACCTCACCTCTCACAGCCGTTTATAGTGCCTGTCCTTTAGATAAGGGCGATTTCCAAGCGTCAGCTTTCGCGTCAGCCGAGCAAAGTCGGGACAAGTCGGGACATACTACAGGATGGTGCAACGACGAAAAAAAAAAAAAACCCTTAATTTAACAGCAGGAGCCCACATAATGATACGGAAAAATTAGCGCCACTTGCGGTGGCCGGGAATCGTACCCGGATCAACTGCTTGGAAGGCAACTATGCTCAACAGTACAACACCACCGCACTGCCGCTGCTCGCAACGCCGCGCTGTGTCGGCTTCCCGCCCGCCCACAGCGGCCCACGGCTATAGGAGCTGCAGGCGCATTACGAGGTAGGAGGGTGCATCCACACGCATTCGGGCAGCGCCTCCAAGCACGCTACGTCTTTGGGCAAGACTCGTCGCCGCTGACGCAAGGTTACTCACACGATAGTGATGAACGGTCGTTTTAAGGCAGTGTAGTGGGGGATTTCGCGAGTTTAGCCCCTTTTTCGACGTCGCTGGGTGGCAATCCCAGTTTCCCTGCCGACAGCTGCTTGGAAAGCACGGGTAGCTTGTCGAGCATCTGTAGTTGAGTGGTTTGTGACTCAGTAGTGCAGTAGGCAGCGCCTAAGTCTCATAATCTTAAGGTATGCCGGCACGATTCCCGGTCGATGCATTATTTTGCTCTTGTGGCAACAATGCTGCCGCGCGGATTGCTCGCTTGAGATGGGTCAGCCTCAGGACCTTATAGCTGTATAGCTGCGGCTGCAGTTTAATCTAGAGAGTCGGGACAGCACGTGTAGCAAGACAACAGATTCTTCAGAAAGCGCAAACTGTCTATCTCTAATATGTGAGACTTACCGAGTATCGTACGTGTAGCAAGACAATAGATCCTTCAGAAAGCGCAAACTGTCTTTCTCTAAAATGTGAGACTTAGCGAGTTTCCTTCGAGGACGTCTCCGGCGTGCCTCGGTAGCGCAGTAGGCAGCGCGTAAGTCTCATAATCTTAAGGTCGTGAGTTCGATCCTCACCTGGGGCATTTAATTTTCTGTACATCATGACTGCGTTGCTGTTGCTAGGGAACGAACTTAACTGTTGTCCGTTATCCACACGGAGTCCACGCCTCAGCGTCAAAATGTTTACTTCCAATTATGACGACGTAACAACTTTGATATTTCTCCTCCGTGTTACAAACAAAATGCGATGCACACAGCAATGGACAGTCAATTTTGAACTGTGCGCCATGCCGGTCTGTAGGCGCGGATATGATCGCAAGCAGAGAACAGCACTGAGTCCAGATTCAGCACAAAATACAATAAGAGACGGAGTAAATCTCACCGCTGTAGAGCAAGTCCTGTGTGGTCTAGTGGCTAGGATACCTGGCTTTCACTCAACAGGTCCGGCTTCGATTCCCGGTACCGGAACGGAACTATTTGCGCACACAACGCTCCATGTTTTGGTCTTCGAACTGTCGTTGGTCGCCTTTCTTCCTTGGCTTCAACCGAACGCAATCGGGGAAAGCAGGCACGTGATGCAGTTACTGTCAGCACCGGAATAAAGGGAGAAGAGGCACTGGTCCGCTGTTGGGCTGCTACCAGCGTCAGTGAGTAGTCGGTGCAGTCGCCAGTAGCGCCAGAAGCCTACACACACCTTCCACTTAATCACGTTGCTTGAAACCGCTCCAACCACAACAAGCGAAAGCCCGGATAGCTCAGTCGGTAGAGCATTAGGCTTTTAACCTAAGGGTCCAGGGTTCGAGTCCCTGTCCGGGCGAAGATTTTAACGCTTCCATAATGGCTCGTCTCGTAGCGATAGTAGCCCTGTCGTAATCAGTGCACGGTTTTACGTTTCCTGTCGGCATTCTGCGCAGACGCAACCGGTTGGGTTTTACACGATTCGAGGGGCACCTGTTGGACAAGCAGTCGTGGCCGAGTGGTTAAGGCGTCTGACTAGAAATCAGATTCCCTCTGGGAGCGTAGGTTCGAGTCCTACCGACTGCGTCGGATTTTTCTTTTCTTGTTTTGGAAGAAGGAGCAGAAAATATCGCGTTTTGGTACCTCGCCACACCTCACCTCTCACAGCCGTTTATAGTGCCTGTCCTTTAGATAAGGGCGATTTCCAAGCGTCAGCTTTCGCGTCAGCCGAGCAAAGTCGGGACAAGTCGGGACATACTACAGGATGGTGCAACGACGAAAAAAAAAAAACCTTAATTTAACAGCAGGAGCCCACATAATGATACGGAAAAATTAGCGCCACTTGCGGTGGCCGGGAATCGTACCCGGATCAACTGCTTGGAAGGCAACTATGCTCAACAGTACAACACCACCGCACTGCCGCTGCTCGCAACGCCGCGCTGTGTCGGCTTCCCGCCCGCCCACAGCGGCCCACGGCTATAGGAGCTGCAGGCGCATTACGAGGTAGGAGGGTGCATCCACACGCATTCGGGCAGCGCCTCCAAGCACGCTACGTCTTTGGGCAAGACTCGTCGCCGCTGACGCAAGGTTACTCACACGATAGTGATGAACGGTCGTTTTAAGGCAGTGTAGTGGGGGACTTCGCGAGTTTAGCCCCTTTTTCGACGTCGCTGGGTGGCAATCCCAGTTTCCCTGCCGACAGCTGCTTGGAGAGCACGGGTAGCTTGTCGAGCATCTGTAGTTGAGTGGTTTGTGACTCAGTAGTGCAGTAGGCAGCGCCTAAGTCTCATAATCTTAAGGTATGCCGGCACGATTCCCGGTCGATGCATTATTTTGCTCTTGTGGCAACAATGCTGCCGCGCGGATTGCTCGCTTGAGATGGGTCAGCCTCAGGACCTTATAGCTGTATAGCTGCGGCTGCAGTTTAATCTAGAGAGTCGGGACAGCACGTGTAGCAAGACAACAGATTCTTCAGAAAGCGCAAACTGTCTATCTCTAATATGTGAGACTTACCGAGTATCGTACGTGTAGCAAGACAATAGATCCTTCAGAAAGCGCAAACTGTCTTTCTCTAAAATGTGAGACTTAGCGAGTTTCCTTCGAGGACGTCTCCGGCGTGCCTCGGTAGCGCAGTAGGCAGCGCGTAAGTCTCATAATCTTAAGGTCGTGAGTTCGATCCTCACCTGGGGCATTTAATTTTCTGTACATCATGACTGCGTTGCTGTTGCTAGGGAACGAACTTAACTGTTGTCCGTTATCCACACGGAGTCCACGCCTCAGCGTCAAAATGTTTACTTCCAATTATGACGACGTAACAACTTTGATATTTCTCCTCCGTGTTACAAACAAAATGCGATGCACACAGCAATGGACAGTCAATTTTGAACTGTGCGCCATGCCGGTCTGTAGGCGCGGATATGATCGCAAGCAGAGAACAGCACTGAGTCCAGATTCAGCACAAAATACAATAAGAGACGGAGTAAATCTCACCGCTGTAGAGCAAGTCCTGTGTGGTCTAGTGGCTAGGATACCTGGCTTTCACTCAACAGGTCCGGCTTCGATTCCCGGTACCGGAACGGAACTATTTGCGCACACAACGCTCCATGTTTTGGTCTTCGAACTGTCGTTGGTCGCCCTTCTTCCTTGGCTTCAACCGAACGCAATCGGGGAAAGCAGGCACGTGATGCAGTTACTGTCAGCACCGGAATAAAGGGAGAAGAGGCACTGGTCCGCTGTTGGGCTGCTACCAGCGTCAGTGAGTAGTCGGTGCAGTCGCCAGTAGCGCCAGAAGCCTACACACACACCTTCCACTTAATCACGTTGCTTGAAACCGCTCCAACCACAACAAGCGAAAGCCCGGATAGCTCAGTCGGTAGAGCATTAGGCTTTTAACCTAAGGGTCCAGGGTTCGAGTCCCTGTCCGGGCGAAGATTTTAACGCTTCCATAATGGCTCGTCTCGTAGCGATAGTAGCCCTGTCGTAATCAGTGCACGGTTTTACGTTTCCTGTCGGCATTCTGCGCAGACGCAACCGGTTGGGTTTTTCACGATTCGAGGGGCACCTGTTGGACAAGCAGTCGTGGCCGAGTGGTTAAGGCGTCTGACTAGAAATCAGATTCCCTCTGGGAGCGTAGGTTCGAGTCCTACCGACTGCGTCGGATTTTTCTTTTCTTGTTTTGGAAGAAGAAGCAGAAAATATCGCGTTTTGGTACCTCGCCACACCTCACCTCTCACAGCCGTTTATAGTGCCTGTCCTTTAGATAAGGGCGATTTCCAAGCGTCAGCTTTCGCGTCAGCCGAGCAAAGTCGGGACAAGTCGCGACATACTACAGGATGGTGCAACGACGAAAAAAAAAAAAACCTTAATTTAACAGCAGGAGCCCACATAATGATACGGAAAAATTAGCGCCACTTGCGGTGGCCGGGAATCGTACCCGGATCAACTGCTTGGAAGGCAACTATGCTCAACAGTACAACACCACCGCACTGCCGCTGCTCGCAACGCCGCGCTGTGTCGGCTTCCCGCCCGCCCACAGCGGCCCACGGCTATAGGAGCTGCAGGCGCATTACGAGGTAGGAGGGTGCATCCACACGCATTCGGGCAGCGCCTCCAAGCACGCTACGTCTTTGGGCAAGACTCGTCGCCGCTGACGCAAGGTTACTCACACGATAGTGATGAACGGTCGTTTTAAGGCAGTGTAGTGGGGGACTTCGCGAGTTTAGCCCCTTTTTCGACGTCGCTGGGTGGCAATCCCAGTTTCCCTGCCGACAGCTGCTTGGAAAGCACGGGTAGCTTGTCGAGCATCTGTAGTTGAGTGGTTTGTGACTCAGTAGTGCAGTAGGCAGCGCCTAAGTCTCATAATCTTAAGGTATGCCGGCACGATTCCCGGTCGATGCATTATTTTGCTCTTGTGGCAACAATGCTGCCGCGCGGATTGCTCGCTTGAGATGGGTCAGCCTCAGGACCTTATAGCTGTATAGCTGCGGCTGCAGTTTAATCTAGAGAGTCGGGACAGCACGTGTAGCAAGACAACAGATTCTTCAGAAAGCGCAAACTGTCTATCTCTAATATGTGAGACTTACCGAGTTTCGTACGTGTAGCAAGACAATAGATCCTTCAGAAAGCGCAAACTGTCTTTCTCTAAAATGTGAGACTTAGCGAGTTTCCTTCGAGGACGTCTCCGGCGTGCCTCGGTAGCGCAGTAGGCAGCGCGTAAGTCTCATAATCTTAAGGTCGTGAGTTCGATCCTCACCTGGGGCATTTAATTTTCTGTACATCATGACTGCGTTGCTGTTGCTAGGGAACGAACTTAACTGTTGTCCGTTATCCACACGGAGTCCACGCCTCAGCGTCAAAATGCTTACTTCCAATTATGACGACGTAACAACTTTGATATTTCTCCTCCGTGTTACAAACAAAATGCGATGCACACAGCAATGGACAGTCAATTTTGAACTGTGCGCCATGCCGGTCTGTAGGCGCGGATATGATCGCAAGCAGAGAACAGCACTGAGTCCAGATTCAGCACAAAATACAATAAGAGACGGAGTAAATCTCACCGCTGTAGAGCAAGTCCTGTGTGGTCTAGTGGCTAGGATACCTGGCTTTCACTCAACAGGTCCGGCTTCGATTCCCGGTACCGGAACGGAACTATTTGCGCACACAACGCTCCATGTTTTGGTCTTCGAACTGTCGTTGGTCGCCCTTCTTCCTTGGCTTCAACCGAACGCAATCGGGGAAAGCAGGCACGTGATGCAGTTACTGTCAGCACCGGAATAAAGGGAGAAGAGGCACTGGTCCGCTGTTGGGCTGCTACCAGCGTCAGTGAGTAGTCGGTGCAGTCGCCAGTAGCGCCAGAAGCCTACACACACCTTCCACTTAATCACGTTGCTTGAAACCGCTCCAACCACAACAAGCGAAAGCCCGGATAGCTCAGTCGGTAGAGCATTAGGCTTTTAACCTAAGGGTCCAGGGTTCGAGTCCCTGTCCGGCCGAAGATTTTAACGCTTCCATAATGGCTCGTCTCGTAGCGATAGTAGCCCTGTCGTAATCAGTGCACGGTTTTACGTTTCCTGTCGGCATTCTGCGCAGACGCAACCGGTTGGGTTTTTCACGATTCGAGGGGCACCTGTTGGACAAGCAGTCGTGGCCGAGTGGTTAAGGCGTCTGACTAGAAATCAGATTCCCTCTGGGAGCGTAGGTTCGAGTCCTACCGACTGCGTCGGATTTTTCTTTTCTTGTTTTGGAAGAAGAAGCAGAAAATATCGCGTTTTGGTACCTCGCCACACCTCACCTCTCACAGCCGTTTATAGTGCCTGTCCTTTAGATAAGGGCGATTTCCAAGCGTCAGCTTTCGCGTCAGCCGAGCAAAGTCGGGACAAGTCGCGACATACTACAGGATGGTGCAACGACGAAAAAAAAAAAAAAAACCCTTAATTTAACAGCAGGAGCCCACATAATGATACGGAAAAATTAGCGCCACTTGCGGTGGCCGGGAATCGTACCCGGATCAACTGCTTGGAAGGCAACTATGCTCAACAGTACAACACCACCGCACTGCCGCTGCTCGCAACGCCGCGCTGTGTCGGCTTCCCGCCCGCCCACAGCGGCCCACGGCTATAGGAGCTGCAGGCGCATTACGAGGTAGGAGGGTGCATCCACACGCATTCGGGCAGCGCCTCCAAGCACGCTACGTCTTTGGGCAAGACTCGTCGCCGCTGACGCAAGGTTACTCACACGATAGTGATGAACGGTCGTTTTAAGGCAGTGTAGTGGGGGACTTCGCGAGTTTAGCCCCTTTTTCGACGTCGCTGGGTGGCAATCCCAGTTTCCCTGCCGACAGCTGCTTGGAAAGCACGGGTAGCTTGTCGAGCATCTGTAGTTGAGTGGTTTGTGACTCAGTAGTGCAGTAGGCAGCGCCTAAGTCTCATAATCTTAAGGTATGCCGGCACGATTCCCGGTCGATGCATTATTTTGCTCTTGTGGCAACAATGCTGCCGCGCGGATTGCTCGCTTGAGATGGGTCAGCCTCAGGACCTTATAGCTGTATAGCTGCGGCTGCAGTTTAATCTAGAGAGTCGGGACAGCACGTGTAGCAAGACAACAGATTCTTCAGAAAGCGCAAACTGTCTATCTCTAATATGTGAGACTTACCGAGTATCGTACGTGTAGCAAGACAATAGATCCTTCAGAAAGCGCAAACTGTCTTTCTCTAAAATGTGAGACTTACCGAGTTTCCTTCGAGGACGTCTCCGGCGTGCCTCGGTAGCGCAGTAGGCAGCGCGTAAGTCTCATAATCTTAAGGTCGTGAGTTCGATCCTCACCTGGGGCATTTAATTTTCTGTACATCATGACTGCGTTGCTGTTGCTAGGGAACGAACTTAACTGTTGTCCGTTATCCACACGGAGTCCACGCCTCAGCGTCAAAATGTTTACTTCCAATTATGACGACGTAACAACTTTGATATTTCTCCTCCGTGTTACAAACAAAATGCGATGCACACAGCAATGGACAGTCAATTTTGAACTGTGCGCCATGCCGGTCTGTAGGCGCGGATATGATCGCAAGCAGAGAACAGCACTGAGTCCAGATTCAGCACAAAATACAATAAGAGACGGAGTAAATCTCACCGCTGTAGAGCAAGTCCTGTGTGGTCTAGTGGCTAGCATACCTGGCTTTCACTCAACAGGTCCGGCTTCGATTCCCGGTACCGGAACGGAACTATTTGCGCACACAACGCTCCATGTTTTGGTCTTCGAACTGTCGTTGGTCGCCCTTCTTCCTTGGCTTCAACCGAACGCAATCGGGGAAAGCAGGCACGTGATGCAGTTACTGTCAGCACCGGAATAAAGGGAGAAGAGGCACTGGTCCGCTGTTGGGCTGCTACCAGCGTCAGTGAGTAGTCGGTGCAGTCGCCAGTAGCGCCAGAAGCCTACACACACACCTTCCACTTAATCACGTTGCTTGAAACCGCTCCAACCACAACAAGCGAAAGCCCGGATAGCTCAGTCGGTAGAGCATTAGGCTTTTAACCTAAGGGTCCAGGGTTCGAGTCCCTGTCCGGGCGAAGATTTTAACGCTTCCATAATGGCTCGTCTCGTAGCGATAGTAGCCCTGTCGTAATCAGTGCACGGTTTTACGTTTCCTGTCGGCATTCTGCGCAGACGCAACCGGTTGGGTTTTTCACGATTCGAGGGGCACCTGTTGGACAAGCAGTCGTGGCCGAGTGGTTAAGGCGTCTGACTAGAAATCAGATTCCCTCTGGGAGCGTAGGTTCGAGTCCTACCGACTGCGTCGGATTTTTCTTTTCTTGTTTTGGAAGAAGAAGCAGAAAATATCGCGTTTTGGTACCTCGCCACACCTCACCTCTCACAGCCGTTTATAGTGCCTGTCCTTTAGATAAGGGCGATTTCCAAGCGTCAGCTTTCGCGTCAGCCGAGCAAAGTCGGGACAAGTCGGGACATACTACAGGATGGTGCAACGACGAAAAAAAAAAAAAAAAACCTTAATTTAACAGCAGGAGCCCACATAATGATACGGAAAAATTAGCGCCACTTGCGGTGGCCGGGAATCGTACCCGGATCAACTGCTTGGAAGGCAACTATGCTCAACAGTACAACACCACCGCACTGCCGCTGCTCGCAACGCCGCGCTGTGTCGGCTTCCCGCCCGCCCACAGCGGCCCACGGCTATAGGAGCTGCAGGCGCATTACGAGGTAGGAGGGTGCATCCACACGCATTCGGGCAGCGCCTCCAAGCACGCTACGTCTTTGGGCAAGACTCGTCGCCGCTGACGCAAGGTTACTCACACGATAGTGATGAACGGTCGTTTTAAGGCAGTGTAGTGGGGGACTTCGCGAGTTTAGCCCCTTTTTCGACGTCGCTGGGTGGCAATCCCAGTTTCCCTGCCGACAGCTGCTTGGAAAGCACGGGTAGCTTGTCGAGCATCTGTAGTTGAGTGGTTTGTGACTCAGTAGTGCAGTAGGCAGCGCCTAAGTCTCATAATCTTAAGGTATGCCGGCACGATTCCCGGTCGATGCATTATTTTGCTCTTGTGGCAACAATGCTGCCGCGCGGATTGCTCGCTTGAGATGGGTCAGCCTCAGGACCTTATAGCTGTATAGCTGCGGCTGCAGTTAAATCTAGAGAGTCGGGACAGCACGTGTAGCAAGACAACAGATTCTTCAGAAAGCGCAAACTGTCTATCTCTAATATGTGAGACTTACCGAGTTTCGTACGTGTAGCAAGACAATAGATCCTTCAGAAAGCGCAAACTGTCTTTCTCTAAAATGTGAGACTTAGCGAGTTTCCTTGGAGGACGTCTCCGGCGTGCCTCGGTAGCGCAGTAGGCAGCGCGTAAGTCTCATAATCTTAAGGTCGTGAGTTCGATCCTCACCTGGGGCATTTAATTTTCTGTACATCATGACTGCGTTGCTGTTGCTAGGGAACGAACTTAACTGTTGTCCGTTATCCACACGGAGTCCACGCCTCAGCGTCAAAATGCTTACTTCCAATTATGACGACGTAACAACTTTGATATTTCTCCTCCGTGTTACAAACAAAATGCGATGCACACAGCAATGGACAGTCAATTTTGAACTGTGCGCCATGCCGGTCTGTAGGCGCGGATATGATCGCAAGCAGAGAACAGCACTGAGTCCAGATTCAGCACAAAATACAATAAGAGACGGAGTAAATCTCACCGCTGTAGAGCAAGTCCTGTGTGGTCTAGTGGCTAGGATACCTGGCTTTCACTCAACAGGTCCGGCTTCGATTCCCGGTACCGGAACGGAACTATTTGCGCACACAACGCTCCATGTTTTGGTCTTCGAACTGTCGTTGGTCGCCCTTCTTCCTTGGCTTCAACCGAACGCAATCGGGGAAAGCAGGCACGTGATGCAGTTACTGTCAGCACCGGAATAAAGGGAGAAGAGGCACTGGTCCGCTGTTGGGCTGCTACCAGCGTCAGTGAGTAGTCGGTGCAGTCGCCAGTAGCGCCAGAAGCCTACACACACCTTCCACTTAATCACGTTGCTTGAAACCGCTCCAACCACAACAAGCGAAAGCCCGGATAGCTCAGTCGGTAGAGCATTAGGCTTTTAACCTAAGGGTCCAGGGTTCGAGTCCCTGTCCGGGCGAAGATTTTAACGCTTCCATAATGGCTCGTCTCGTAGCGATAGTAGCCCTGTCGTAATCAGTGCACGGTTTTACGTTTCCTGTCGGCATTCTGCGCAGACGCAACCGGTTGGGTTTTTCACGATTCGAGGGGCACCTGTTGGACAAGCAGTCGTGGCCGAGTGGTTAAGGCGTCTGACTAGAAATCAGATTCCCTCTGGGAGCGTAGGTTCGAGTCCTACCGACTGCGTCGGATTTTTCTTTTCTTGTTTTGGAAGAAGAAGCAGAAAATATCGCGTTTTGGTACCTCGCCACACCTCACCTCTCACAGCCGTTTATAGTGCCTGTCCTTTAGATAAGGGCGATTTCCAAGCGTCAGCTTTCGCGTCAGCCGAGCAAAGTCGGGACAAGTCGCGACATACTACAGGATGGTGCAACGACGAAAAAAAAAAAAAAAACCTTAATTTAACAGCAGGAGCCCACATAATGATACGGAAAAATTAGCGCCACTTGCGGTGGCCGGGAATCGTACCCGGATCAACTGCTTGGAAGGCAACTATGCTCAACAGTACAACACCACCGCACTGCCGCTGCTCGCAACGCCGCGCTGTGTCGGCTTCCCGCCCGCCCACAGCGGCCCACGGCTATAGGAGCTGCAGGCGCATTACGAGGTAGGAGGGTGCATCCACACGCATTCGGGCAGCGCCTCCAAGCACGCTACGTCTTTGGGCAAGACTCGTCGCCGCTGACGCAAGGTTACTCACACGATAGTGATGAACGGTCGTTTTAAGGCAGTGTAGTGGGGGACTTCGCGAGTTTAGCCCCTTTTTCGACGTCGCTGGGTGGCAATCCCAGTTTCCCTGCCGACAGCTGCTTGGAAAGCACGGGTAGCTTGTCGAGCATCTGTAGTTGAGTGGTTTGTGACTCAGTAGTGCAGTAGGCAGCGCCTAAGTCTCATAATCTTAAGGTATGCCGGCACGATTCCCGGTCGATGCATTATTTTGCTCTTGTGGCAACAATGCTGCCGCGCGGATTGCTCGCTTGAGATGGGTCAGCCTCAGGACCTTATAGCTGTATAGCTGCGGCTGCAGTTTAATCTAGAGAGTCGGGACAGCACGTGTAGCAAGACAACAGATTCTTCAGAAAGCGCAAACTGTCTATCTCTAATATGTGAGACTTACCGAGTTTCGTACGTGTAGCAAGACAATAGATCCTTCAGAAAGCGCAAACTGTCTTTCTCTAAAATGTGAGACTTAGCGAGTTTCCTTCGAGGACGTCTCCGGCGTGCCTCGGTAGCGCAGTAGGCAGCGCGTAAGTCTCATAATCTTAAGGTCGTGAGTTCGATCCTCACCTGGGGCATTTAATTTTCTGTACATCATGACTGCGTTGCTGTTGCTAGGGAACGAACTTAACTGTTGTCCGTTATCCACACGGAGTCCACGCCTCAGCGTCAAAATGTTTACTTCCAATTATGACGACGTAACAACTTTGATATTTCTCCTCCGTGTTACAAACAAAATGCGATGCACACAGCAATGGACAGTCAATTTTGAACTGTGCGCCATGCCGGTCTGTAGGCGCGGATATGATCGCAAGCAGAGAACAGCACTGAGTCCAGATTCAGCACAAAATACAATAAGAGACGGAGTAAATCTCACCGCTGTAGAGCAAGTCCTGTGTGGTCTAGTGGCTAGGATACCTGGCTTTCACTCAACAGGTCCGGCTTCGATTCCCGGTACCGGAACGGAACTATTTGCGCACACAACGCTCCATGTTTTGGTCTTCGAACTGTCGTTGGTCGCCCTTCTTCCTTGGCTTCAACCGAACGCAATCGGGGAAAGCAGGCACGTGATGCAGTTACTGTCAGCACCGGAATAAAGGGAGAAGAGGCACTGGTCCGCTGTTGGGCTGCTACCAGCGTCAGTGAGTAGTCGGTGCAGTCGCCAGTAGCGCCAGAAGCCTACACACACCTTCCACTTAATCACGTTGCTTGAAACCGCTCCAACCACAACAAGCGAAAGCCCGGATAGCTCAGTCGGTAGAGCATTAGGCTTTTAACCTAAGGGTCCAGGGTTCGAGTCCCTGTCCGGGCGAAGATTTTAACGCTTCCATAATGGCTCGTCTCGTAGCGATAGTAGCCCTGTCGTAATCAGTGCACGGTTTTACGTTTCCTGTCGGCATTCTGCGCAGACGCAAGCGGTTGGGTTTTTCACGATTCGAGGGGCACCTGTTGGACAAGCAGTCGTGGCTCCATTCTGGCTCTAGCTGCCGACGCGTACGGACGTGTCACCGTTGCTGCGTGTAGTCAGTGTTTCGCCAGTGTTTACCTTTGCGTTTCGGTGTTTTTGAGTTTTGTGATTTTCTTCGTGTGTAACTCGTGTTTTTTCTGCCCCCTTTGTTCTGTTTTTGTGTTTTCTACCGACGATTATTTTTTGTTTGTGGAGTTTTCGGTAATTACCGGAATCTCCCCTTGTTTACTGCATACCATGGCTACAACTGTGAGGAAGAATACGCTGGTTTTTGCCTTCGCTAAGGAAACACGACGTGTTCAGCCGACTGCTCTGGAAATTCATGATTGGCTTGATCAGGTACTTGGCATAAATTCTGATATGGTGCATACCACTCAGCTAGATACTGACAACTACTGTGTTTTCGTAAAGTTTTTGGATCCCGTTTCGGTCGATAAAATTATTGGAAAATTCGGGTATCATGTCGAATTTTTGCATAGAGACGGCTCTACAAGTAAAGTGGCTATCAGGAGAGCTGATGCTCTTTATAGATCTGTGCGGGTGTTAAATTTACCTATCGAGATAGATAATGAGAAAATCAAGGTTGCCCTGTCTCAATATGGTGAGGTAAAGGATATAGTTAACGAACGTTGGTCGAAGCAATTTAAAATTCAGAGCTTCAATGGTATTCGTTCGGTAGAGATGGAAGTAAAGACGAATATCCCATCTCATATAACTGTTGACGGGCATAAAGCTCACGTGATTTATACTGGTCAAACCCCTACGTGCCATATATGCAATGAATCGGGTCATTTAAGGCAGGACTGTCCCCGTCGTGTCTTTGTACTAAAAACAAATTTAGTCAGGCGCCGCAAGATTACCTTGAGCGAAGTTTTGGCAACTGATAACACGGCCAAACAGGGTGAGGGTTCGGATCCTGTACTTAGTAATGGAACTATTGCTGTTGAAGGCAGTGATTTTCCACCCCTGGTAACACGCTTCAATTGTGATTCCTCTGCCCGTGAGTTAGACGTACTAACCAAGAAACGACCACTTGAACATACGGATGATCATTCTGATGATGACACCTCCCGACAATCTCCTGCTGTACGTAAACAGAAAGCTGGCGATGAAAATCTGCATGTGCCCCAAGACGAAATGCAAGTAGATTTAATTGCAGTTTCTGATACATCTCGCTCACTGCCAGAAAATGCAACGGCAGCTGCCGACAGCGAGAAAGTAGAAGTCCCCCAAGCAGTGACAACTTGCCCAGCTGTAAACAGCGATAATCAGCTGTTTACCGACGGGAAGTTCGCGGAAGCGGTAGAACAACAACACCGCGACACCGCAACAGTACAGCAACCGGCACCAGAGTATAAACAAGTGAAAGTGTTTACTCCTGAACCGGAAAATAAGCAAACACCGTCGCAAGCGTCACATCAACCGAAGGTAGCATGTAAACAGCAGGCAGTGTTTACAAACCAGGTCTCTCTAGACACTGCTGCTGAAGCGGCCGCGTCGAGTGTTGCCACAACAAAATCAGGTCAGGGTTTTCAGGGCGTCCACCGCCGTACGCTAAAACCACAACCGAATCTTACTGTTTCTCGCACCCAAGCCAAAAAAAAGCGGACAAGTCGGACGTAAAATCACAGAAAAATATACGATATGAAATTGTCAGAGAAGGTGCTCCAGATGAGCCTCCTGACACACTCAATGTAGAACAGCCCCTCAGTACTAAGGCGCGGGATGACAATGGCAGACAAACTAACGTTTAGCGACCGTGTTACTAGGACTGCTACCAAGTTCTGAATGACTGTAGTTCTAAACCGGATTTCAGCATACCAAAAGTAGAACAGTTCTTTTTTTTTTTTTTTTTTTTTTTTTTTTTGACCAACTTTGTCCGTGGCCAATAGCAAGTTAGGGATGCAAGCATACTCTATCACAACGATCAATATAAATAAAATTCGAACCTCATTAAAGCTAGCTGCTCTCAAGGAATTTTTGTATGACTCTGGAACCGATATCGCTTTGCTACAGGAGGTTGTAACGACGGAATTTGTAATACCAGGATACACCGCAATTGTTAACGTATCTTGTGACACACATACAGGAACAGCGGTTCTGCTCAGGGAAGGGATTCCCGTATCTCAAGTGGAGCGGTTGGAATCTGGAAGGGCAATTAGTATTAACGTTTTAGGTACCACATTGATTAACTTATACGCGCCCTCAGGAAATAGTAATAGACAGGACAGGGCAGCATTTTATAAAGAGGAACTTATATATTTATTACGTCGAAACCCAAACAGTTTTATAATGGGCGGTGATTTTAACTGCGTGTTAAATCGTAAAGATCAACAACCACATTTTAACGGTTCTTTAGAACTTAAACGCCTAGTAATCGACCTAAAACTAAAGGACGCATGGGAACTAAAATATCCAACGAAGGTTGAATATACGTATATAACACAGACTTCGCGCAGTAGAATAGACAGAATCTATGTTTCCCAAAACTTGGAAAGATGTCTACTAAATTCAGAAATCGTACCTGTATATTTTAGTGACCACTGCAGTATGAAGGCGTGCATTAATTTAGCTCCACAGCCGATTCAGATTTTTAGGAACCAGTGGCAGCTAAATGTCTCTCTCTTAAAAGAGCAAGATTTGGCAGACGCGGTATCGGATGCGTGGACCTTATGTCTGCGATCGATCGAGAGGCACCCCACAGTATTAGACTGGTGGCTTAAGGTTGCAAAGCCGAGACTGAGAAAAGTGTGTATCAGATACAGCAGAGAAAGAGCGTGGGAGTTAAAAAACAGTATGGAATTTTATTACAGTTTGTTGCGAGACCTCTATGAACAGGCAAATGTGTCAACCATTAGATTACATCAGACACACCAAAGCGAAATTACTCGCCATTAAAAGACAACAGATGGAAGGTTTACAACTGAAGTCAAAGGCGAAGTCGGTGGTAGATGATGAAACAACATCCTTATATCATCTGCTTCGGCATGCAAAGAATAGGCGACGCACTGTTATTAGTGAACTTAAAACCCCCAATGGGACAACACTGACGTCTCAGAAGGAGATTCTAAATGCAGTATACCAGTACTACTATGCATTATATTCCTCCAGCCCACCTCACGAGGGGTCTCTGCAAGAGTTTCTCAGTGTTTTATCCCCACAGTTGACAAGTTCTGAAAACGACGAAATCCTTTCTGAAGTCAGTAACGAAGAGGTTCGTGAGACAATAACCAAGTCCCCGATGAATAAATCTGCTGGACCCGACGGACTCCCTGTAGAATTTTACAGAAAGTTCTGGTTTTTAATTGGTGACACGTTTACATGCATTGTCAATGAGATTTTTAACGAGCAGACGATACCTGCAGATTTTAAAGACAGCAAAATTGTACTTCTACCGAAAAACAAAGGGACGAAAAGTTTAAACAATTACCGCCCTATTTCACTTTTAAACTCTGACTACAAAATAGTATGCAGGATTTTAAAAAAGAGACTTTCCCCTCTGACCGACAAATTAATTAGTCAACATCAGTCATGTGCAGCAAATAGAAGTATTTTTAATACGATTTCTGAATATAGAGACATCATCGCCTTAGCATCGGTTTCTAATATCAAATGTGCTTTACTTTTTATAGATTTTACTAAGGCTTTCGACTCGGTGAATCACCGCTTCCTATTTGAGGTACTGACAAAAATGGGACTCGTCCACAAAACAGTTAATGTTATAAAAAACGTTGCTACTGGTCTGAACGCTAAATTAGCTGTCAACTGTCAGCTGACGCGGCAAATTCAAATAAACCGTGGCATCCCACAGGGAAGTCCATTATCTATGTTTTTGTTTGTTGTGTCGTTAGAGCCCTTTTTAAGAAGTGTTCATGAAAGGTTAAAGGGCATAACTATAACTGGCAGGAAAACTGTAGTGAGAGCCTATGCTGACGATGTTGGTGTCGTCATAAGAGAGCAAGATGATGTAATTCGACTAGGGGCCATTCTTCAAAACTACTGCCACGCATCGGGTGCGACAACAAACGAAAATAAAAGTACAATCCTGGGAATGCGGGGTCTTGAACGGATACAAATCGATTGGGCTAAGTCAGTTACCACACATAAAACCCTGGGGACAATCCTGACGGCATGTCCAATGAGGATGACAGCCCTCAATTGGAAAGAGGTTTTAACAAAGATTCAAGGGGGACTTATTGAGAACTCACAACGACTTATGAACCAGGTTCAGAGGGTCAGGTTCATTAACTTATGCATTCTCTCAAAGGCATTCTATATGGCACAAGTTTTTCCCTTGCCGAAGTTGATAGCTCAGAAAATAATGTCGAGGGTTGCAAATTTCTTATGGAAGGGGGAAATCTTCAGGGTTAACCTAAGAACTGCGACTTTACATCCTAGAAATGGAGGCCTCGGACTGGTGGACATACGCAATAAAGCTTCTGCGCTTTTCATAAAAAGGTCTTTAAACATATTTCACGCCAACCCCGGCAGTATTACTACACAATTGTTTAAATGTGTCCAACCAGAAAGCCTTCAACCACCGGCAGACGTACAAAAAATTAACCCCCGACTGCGATACGTTAGGATCTTATACACAGAATTGAGCTATGTTAACGAGAAACTCAGAACTTCACTGCACATTACAGCCAGAGATATCATGAGACAAAGACAACAATATGAAGGACAAAATAAAATTGCCACGAAATATATGAGTCACAACTGGGATGCAATTTGGGAGAGTATTAATTTTAACGGGCTCAATTCAGATGTGGTAACGGCATGGTACAAAGCCGTCAATAATATTGTCAGCACCAACGAGCGGCTTTATAAAACTGGGAAAGCTGAAACCCCCTTATGTCAGAAATGTAACCTAGTTGACACTGTGATTCATAGATTTACGTGTGCTGGAAATCTCAACAATTGGCATTGGCTCAGGAAAAGTCTTGCACTACTGCAACGAACGTCACCCAATTCCATTACTCCTATGGTGCTTTTCAGACCTGAAACTAAATATTACCCGAAAACCAAAAATAATGCAATACACTGGTTAATGGGACAGTTTGTCCATTACATTATCAATAAAATAGGTGGTGACGACGAAACGGAATTCAAGCTTTTTATGCAAATGGAGTACAGCAACATTCAGCAATATGCAGACCACAGGAAAATGTATGGAAACATGTTGATCATTTTATTCGAACGATTAGGTGTTGGTTAAAGCGCACAGTCTAACACTAAATGTACTATTTTAGGGGTAATGAAGAAGTGAAGTATGAATCTACGTTCAAGATGAAGGAAATGCCTCTTCTTTTATCCATTCATGTTACGTCTGCCCCCCAATAAGTGTCTCATAAATGCTCGCTGTATATTGCAGTATAATCACATGTTTCTTACTCGAATGTCTGTTGACTGAAAACTCGAATGACGGCTTTGCAATGGGATCTCACCCCCAGATGTCGTACAATCAGTGCTCTTTACCACAATAAAGAGAGCAGGCGAAAAATATACACGACTATACCCGCTTTTCTATAACAATTAAAATGCACTGAAGGAGCAATTCGGTGGGAGTGATGGTGGGGGCATCGTGGCCAGGCCTCGAGTTCTTTGACCCCTGCCCTCTTTGTCCCCGTCATGCGCCTCCTGATATGCATCCTTATAAAAAACAATAAAAAGCGGTCCAAGGCGCCAGACTAAAGGAAAAGTGGCTAGGATACCTGGCTTTAAAAAAATGAGAAACAAAAGTGGTTAAAAAAAAAAGTGGTAGGGCACTGGTCTAATAAACCCCCCCAAAAAAAAAAAGTTGGTCTAGGGCTATGATTCCTGCTTTGGGTGCAGGAGGTCACGGGTTCAAATCCAGGACAGGCCATACTTTTCACTTTCGCGACAACCAAGCACTAAAAAAAAAAAAAAAAAAAAAGTGGTTAAGGCGTTGGACTGCTACTCCAATGTGCAAAAAAAAAAAAAAGATAAGGCGTCGGAAAAAAAAAAAGTGGTTAAGGCGTCTGACTAGAAATCAGATTCCCTCTGGGAGCGTAGGTTCGAGTCCTACCGACTGCGTCGGATTTTTCTTTTCTTGTTTTGGAAGAAGAAGCGTTTTGGTACCTCGCCACACCTCACCTCTCACAGCCGTTTATAGTGCCTGTCCTTTAGATAAGGGCGATTTCCAAGCGTCAGCTTTCGCGTCAGCCGAGCAAAGTCGGGACAAGTCGGGACATACTACAGGATGGTGCAACGACGAAAAAAAAAAAAACCTTAATTTAACAGCAGGAGCCCACATAATGATACGGAAAAATTAGCGCCACTTGCGGTGGCCGGGAATCGTACCCGGATCAACTGCTTGGAAGGCAACTATGCTCAACAGTACAACACCACCGCACTGCCGCTGCTCGCAACGCCGCGCTGTGTCGGCTTCCCGCCCGCCCACAGCGGCCCACGGCTATAGGAGCTGCAGGCGCATTACGAGGTAGGAGGGTGCATCCACACGCATTCGGGCAGCGCCTCCAAGCACGCTACGTCTTTGGGCAAGACTCGTCGCCGCTGACGCAAGGTTACTCACACGATAGTGATGAACGGTCGTTTTAAGGCAGTGTAGTGGGGGACTTCGCGAGTTTAGCCCCTTTTTCGACGTCGCTGGGTGGCAATCCCAGTTTCCCTGCCGACAGCTGCTTGGAAAGCACGGGTAGCTTGTCGAGCATCTGTAGTTGAGTGGTTTGTGACTCAGTAGTGCAGTAGGCAGCGCCTAAGTCTCATAATCTTAAGGTATGCCGGCACGATTCCCGGTCGATGCATTATTTTGCTCTTGTGGCAACAATGCTGCCGCGCGGATTGCTCGCTTGAGATGGGTCAGCCTCAGGACCTTATAGCTGTATAGCTGCGGCTGCAGTTTAATCTAGAGAGTCGGGACAGCACGTGTAGCAAGACAACAGATTCTTCAGAAAGCGCAAACTGTCTATCTCTAATATGTGAGACTTACCGAGTTTCGTACGTGTAGCAAGACAATAGATCCTTCAGAAAGCGCAAACTGTCTTTCTCTAAAATGTGAGACTTAGCGAGTTTCCTTCGAGGACGTCTCCGGCGTGCCTCGGTAGCGCAGTAGGCAGCGCGTAAGTCTCATAATCTTAAGGTCGTGAGTTCGATCCTCACCTGGGGCATTTAATTTTCTGTACATCTTGACTGCGTTGCTGTTGCTAGGGAACGAACTTAACTGTTGTCCGTTATCCACACGGAGTCCACGCCTCAGCGTCAAAATGTTTACTTCCAATTATGACGACGTAACAACTTTGATATTTCTCCTCCGTGTTACAAACAAAATGCGATGCACACAGCAATGGACAGTCAATTTTGAACTGTGCGCCATGCCGGTCTGTAGGCGCGGATATGATCGCAAGCAGAGAACAGCACTGAGTCCAGATTCAGCACAAAATACAATAAGAGACGGAGTAAATCTCACCGCTGTAGAGCAAGTCCTGTGTGGTCTAGTGGCTAGGATACCTGGCTTTCACTCAACAGGTCCGGCTTCGATTCCCGGTACCGGAACGGAACTATTTGCGCACACAACGCTCCATGTTTTGGTCTTCGAACTGTCGTTGGTCGCCCTTCTTCCTTGGCTTCAACCGAACGCAATCGGGGAAAGCAGGCACGTGATGCAGTTACTGTCAGCACCGGAATAAAGGGAGAAGAGGCACTGGTCCGCTGTTGGGCTGCTACCAGCGTCAGTGAGTAGTCGGTGCAGTCGCCAGTAGCGCCAGAAGCCTACACACACCTTCCACTTAATCACGTTGCTTGAAACCGCTCCAACCACAACAAGCGAAAGCCCGGATAGCTCAGTCGGTAGAGCATTAGGCTTTTAACCTAAGGGTCCTGGGTTCGAGTCCCTGTCCGGGCGAAGATTTTAACGCTTCCATAATGGCTCGTCTCGTAGCGATAGTAGCCCTGTCGTAATCAGTGCACGGTTTTACGTTTCCTGTCGGCATTCTGCGCAGACGCAACCGGTTGGGTTTTTCACGATTCGAGGGGCACCTGTTGGACAAGCAGTCGTGGCCGAGTGGTTAAGGCGTCTGACTAGAAATCAGATTCCCTCTGGGAGCGTAGGTTCGAGTCCTACAGACTGCGCCGGATTTTTCTTTTCTTGTTTTGGAAGAAGAAGCAGAAAATATCGCGTTTTGGTACCTCGCCACACCTCACCTCTCACAGCCGTTTATAGTGCCTGTCCTTTAGATAAGGGCGATTTCCAAGCGTCAGCTTTCGCGTCAGCCGAGCAAAGTCGGGTCAAGTCGCGACATACTACAGGATGGTGCAACGACGAAAAAAAAAAAACCTTAATTTAACAGCAGGAGCCCACATAATGATACGGAAAAATTAGCGCCACTTGCGGTGGCCGGGAATCGTACCCGGATCAACTGCTTGGAAGGCAACTATGCTCAACAGTACAACACCACCGCACTGCCGCTGCTCGCAACGCCGCGCTGTGTCGGCTTCCCGCCCGCCCACAGCGGCCCACGGCTATAGGAGCTGCAGGCGCATTACGAGGTAGGAGGGTGCATCCACACGCATTCGGGCAGCGCCTCCAAGCACGCTACGTCTTTGGGCAAGACTCGTCGCCGCTGACGCAAGGTTACTCACACGATAGTGATGAACGGTCGTTTTAAGGCAGTGTAGTGGGGGACTTCGCGAGTTTAGCCCCTTTTTCGACGTCGCTGGGTGGCAATCCCAGTTTCCCTGCCGACAGCTGCTTGGAAAGCACGGGTAGCTTGTCGAGCATCTGTAGTTGAGTGGTTTGTGACTCAGTAGTGCAGTAGGCAGCGCCTAAGTCTCATAATCTTAAGGTATGCCGGCACGATTCCCGGTCGATGCATTATTTTGCTCTTGTGGCAACAATGCTGCCGCGCGGATTGCTCGCTTGAGATGGGTCAGCCTCAGGACCTTATAGCTGTATAGCTGCGGCTGCAGTTTAATCTAGAGAGTCGGGACAGCACGTGTAGCAAGACAACAGATTCTTCAGAAAGCGCAAACTGTCTATCTCTAATATGTGAGACTTACCGAGTTTCGTACGTGTAGCAAGACAATAGATCCTTCAGAAAGCGCAAACTGTCTTTCTCTAAAATGTGAGACTTAGCGAGTTTCCTTCGAGGACGTCTCCGGCGTGCCTCGGTAGCGCAGTAGGCAGCGCGTAAGTCTCATAATCTTAAGGTCGTGAGTTCGATCCTCACCTGGGGCATTTAATTTTCTGTACATCATGGCTGCATTAAGGGCGTTGCTGTTGCTAGGGAACGAACTTAACTGTTGTCCGTTATCCACACGGAGTCCACGCCTCAGCGTCAAAATGTTTACTTCCAATTATGACGACGTAACAACTTTGATATTTCTCCTCCGTGTTACAAACAAAATGCGATGCACACAGCAATGGACAGTCAATTTTGAACTGTGCGCCATGCCGGTCTGTAGGCGCGGATATGATCGCAAGCAGAGAACAGCACTGAGTCCAGATTCAGCACAAAATACAATAAGAGACGGAGTAAATCTCACCGCTGTAGAGCAAGTCCTGTGTGGTCTAGTGGCTAGGATACCTGGCTTTCACTCAACAGGTCCGGCTTCGATTCCCGGTACCGGAACGGAACTATTTGCGCACACAACGCTCCATGTTTTGGTCTTCGAACTGTCGTTGGTCGCCCTTCTTCCTTGGCTTCAACCGAACGCAATCGGGGAAAGCAGGCACGTGATGCAGTTACTGTCAGCACCGGAATAAAGGGAGAAGAGGCACTGGTCCGCTGTTGGGCTGCTACCAGCGTCAGTGAGTAGTCGGTGCAGTCGCCAGTAGCGCCAGAAGCCTACACACACCTTCCACTTAATCACGTTGCTTGAAACCGCTCCAACCACAACAAGCGAAAGCCCGGATAGCTCAGTCGGTAGAGCATTAGGCTTTTAACCTAAGGGTCCAGGGTTCGAGTCCCTGTCCGGGCGAAGATTTTAACGCTTCCATAATGGCTCGTCTCGTAGCGATAGTAGCCCTGTCGTAATCAGTGCACGGTTTTACGTTTCCTGTCGGCATTCTGCGCAGACGCAACCGGTTGGGTTTTTCACGATTCGAGGGGCACCTGTTGGACAAGCAGTCGTGGCCGAGTGGTTAAGGCGTCTGACTAGAAATCAGGTTCCCTCTGGGAGCGCAGGTTCGAGTCCTACCGACTGCGTCGGATTTTTCTTTTCTTGTTTTGGAAGAAGAAGCAGAAAATATCGCGTTTTGGTACCTCGCCACACCTCACCTCTCACAGCCGTTTATAGTGCCTGTCCTTTAGATAAGGGCGATTTCCAAGCGTCAGCTTTCGCGTCAGCCGAGCAAAGTCGGGACAAGTCGGGACATACTACAGGATGGTGCAACGACGAAAAAAAAAAAAAAAAACCTTAATTTAACAGCAGGAGCCCACATAATGATACGGAAAAATTAGCGCCACTTGCGGTGGCCGGGAATCGTACCCGGATCAACTGCTTGGAAGGCAACTATGCTCAACAGTACAACACCACCGCACTGCCGCTGCTCGCAACGCCGCGCTGTGTCGGCTTCCCGCCCGCCCACAGCGGCCCACGGCTATAGGAGCTGCAGGCGCATTACGAGGTAGGAGGGTGCATCCACACGCATTCGGGCAGCGCCTCCAAGCACGCTACGTCTTTGGGCAAGACTCGTCGCCGCTGACGCAAGGTTACTCACACGATAGTGATGAACGGTCGTTTTAAGGCAGTGTAGTGGGGGACTTCGCGAGTTTAGCCCCTTTTTCGACGTCGCTGGGTGGCAATCCCAGTTTCCCTGCCGACAGCTGCTTGGAAAGCACGGGTAGCTTGTCGAGCATCTGTAGTTGAGTGGTTTGTGACTCAGTAGTGCAGTAGGCAGCGCCTAAGTCTCATAATCTTAAGGTATGCCGGCACGATTCCCGGTCGATGCATTATTTTGCTCTTGTGGCAACAATGCTGCCGCGCGGATTGCTCGCTTGAGATGGGTCAGCCTCAGGACCTTATAGCTGTATAGCTGCGGCTGCAGTTTAATCTAGAGAGTCGGGACAGCACGTGTAGCAAGACAACAGATTCTTCAGAAAGCGCAAACTGTCTATCTCTAATATGTGAGACTTACCGAGTTTCGTACGTGTAGCAAGACAATAGATCCTTCAGAAAGCGCAAACTGTCTTTCTCTAAAATGTGAGACTTAGCGAGTTTCCTTCGAGGACGTCTCCGGCGTGCCTCGGTAGCGCAGTAGGCAGCGCGTAAGTCTCATAATCTTAAGGTCGTGAGTTCGATCCTCACCTGGGGCATTTAATTTTCTGTACATCATGACTGCGTTGCTGTTGCTAGGGAACGAACTTAACTGTTGTCCGTTATCCACACGGAGTCCACGCCTCAGCGTCAAAATGTTTACTTCCAATTATGACGACGTAACAACTTTGATATTTCTCCTCCGTGTTACAAACAAAATGCGATGCACACAGCAATGGACAGTCAATTTTGAACTGTGCGCCATGCCGGTCTGTAGGCGCGGATATGATCGCAAGCAGAGAACAGCACTGAGTCCAGATTCAGCACAAAATACAATAAGAGACGGAGTAAATCTCACCGCTGTAGAGCAAGTCCTGTGTGGTCTAGTGGCTAGGATACCTGGCTTTCACTCAACAGGTCCGGCTTCGATTCCCGGTACCGGAACGGAACTATTTGCGCACACAACGCTCCATGTTTTGGTCTTCGAACTGTCGTTGGTCGCCCTTCTTCCTTGGCTTCAACCGAACGCAATCGGGGAAAGCAGGCACGTGATGCAGTTACTGTCAGCACCGGAATAAAGGGAGAAGAGGCACTGGTCCGCTGTTGGGCTGCTACCAGCGTCAGTGAGTAGTCGGTGCAGTCGCCAGTAGCGCCAGAAGCCTACACACACCTTCCACTTAATCACGTTGCTTGAAACCGCTCCAACCACAACAAGCGAAAGCCCGGATAGCTCAGTCGGTAGAGCATTAGGCTTTTAACCTAAGGGTCCAGGGTTCGAGTCCCTGTCCGGGCGAAGATTTTAACGCTTCCATAATGGCTCGTCTCGTAGCGATAGTAGCCCTGTCGTAATCAGTGCAGGGTTTTACGTTTCCTGTCGGCATTCTGCGCAGACGCAACCGGTTGGGTTTTTCACGATTCGAGGGGCACCTGTTGGACAAGCAGTCGTGGCCGAGTGGTTAAGGCGTCTGACTAGAAATCAGATTCCCTCTGGGAGCGTAGGTTCGAGTCCTACCGACTGCGTCGGATTTTTCTTTTCTTGTTTTGGAAGAAGAAGCAGAAAATATCGCGTTTTGGTACCTCGCCACACCTCACCTCTCACAGCCGTTTATAGTGCCTGTCCTTTAGATAAGGGCGATTTCCAAGCGTCAGCTTTCGCGTCAGCCGAGCAAAGTCGGGACAAGTCGGGACATACTACAGGATGGTGCAACGACGAAAAAAAAAAAAAAAAACCTTAATTTAACAGCAGGACTCCACATAATGATACGGAAAAATTAGCGCCACTTGCGGTGGCCGGGAATCGTACCCGGATCAACTGCTTGGAAGGCAACTATGCTCAACAGTACAACACCACCGCACTGCCGCTGCTCGCAACGCCGCGCTGTGTCGGCTTCCCGCCCGCTCACAGCGGCCCACGGCTATAGGAGCTGCAGGCGCATTACGAGGTAGGAGGGTGCATCCACACGCATTCGGGCAGCGCCTCCAAGCACGCTACGTCTTTGGGCAAGACTCGTCGCCGCTGACGCAAGGTTACTCACACGGTAGTGATGAACGGTCGTTTTAAGGCAG